>NW_027183981.1:600000-900000 GCF_041296385.1 Aphelocoma coerulescens | reverse complement strand
GAAGAAATCATTGGGTACATCATAGTGAGGAACGGGCATGCAGGGCAATGCAAGATATGGGAGTGCTAGGCAGTGCAAGGCAAGGCAAGGGGTGGGTGTGCAGAGCAAGGGAAGTGCTAGATAGGCAAGACAATGAGTGTCATAACTGAAACAGACAATGCACAGCAAGACCAGGGAAAAAAAGCTGTAGGGAAGTCAAGGTGGGGGATCCCTGAGCAAGGCAATGCCAGGAAATGGAGTGTAAGGAAGAGCAAGGGAAGGGGTCACGCAAGGACAGAAAGAGGCCAGTAAGGCAACACAAGTTTTCAGAAGGTAAGGAACAAACGAGACAAAGGAGGGGATGGGCATGAAGGGCAATACATGCATTGGCCTTCCATGCCCATCCTCCACCTTTACCTCCCTACCCCTTTCTTCCCTGGCCTTGCCTTAGGCCTGTCCCTCCTTAGGTTTGCCTGGCTTTGCCTACCCCAACCTTGCATTCCCTTACTGAATATTTGGGGTCCCTACCTTGCTCTTCCTACCACTCCATTGGCTTTCTCTCCCTTCCCATACCTCGACTTCCCTGCCCCTTTTGCCTGGCCCTGCCTTGCCTTGCTTGCTCCTTCTTTGACTTGCCTTGGCTTGCCCACCCCAGCTGTACCTTACTGTCATTCACAGTAAGTCCTTCCCTTGCCCCAACTACCACTCCTTTGCCTTGCATTGTCTTACTCACCCACCACCCACCTGAACTTTCCTATTCTTTTTGTACTGCCCTTGCTTTGCCTTGCAAACCACGCATTTGACTTGCCTTGCCTTGCCTCCCTCAACCTTGTCTTGTAAATACATCCCAGGCCTTCCCTTCGTACGCCTTGCATTGCCTTGCCTTGCCTCACCTTCCCTTGCCTTGACCTTCCCTACACCTTCCATGTCCTGAAATTCCCAGAACTTCCATTCCCAGAGCTTCCCTTCCCAGAACTTCCCTGAACTTCCCTGAATTTCCATGAAGTTTCTTGAACTTTACTTCCCTGAACTTCCCTTCCCTACTCAGAACTTCCCTTCCCTGAACTTCCTACTCATCTCCCATCTTGATTTGCCTACCCCTTTCTTCCATCTCCTTGCTTTGGCTTTACTGCCCTGACATTGACTTCTCTTTCCTAGCTATCACTGGACTTGCCTTCCTCTGGCCTGCCATGCCTACAAATTCTGGGCCTTCTCTTGCCTATGACTCCATTGCCTTGCCTTGCCATTCCTACCAAACCTTGCTTTTCCTTGCCATTCCTCTCCATCCCTTGCCTTGTCTTGCCTTGCACATCTGTGTCATTCTTTGCATTGCCATTCATACCTGTCCCTGGCCTTTAACTGCCTAGCCTTCTCTTCCCAGATCTTGCCTCACCTTGCATTCCTCTCCTTTGGCTAGCCTTGCCTTTTCTATCCTTTTCTATCCTTTTCTATCCTTCTCTGCCTTTGCCTTACCCCGCCTCCTTCTGTGTCATTGCTTTGGCTTGTCTTTCCCTTAATTTCCTTCATTTGTCTTGCCTACCCTTACCCTGCCTTGCATGCCCCAAACTTACATTGCCTTACTGACCACTTCCCCACCTTGCCTTTCCCTTCCTACCCAGACCTTGCCTTGACTTGCCTGCCCCTTTCTTGCCTGGCCTTGCCTTGCCTAGCCCTCCCTGTCCCTGACTGGCCTACCATCACCAGACTTACCTTCCTATGCCCTGCCTTGACTACAGCTTCTGAAACCTTCTCTTGACTACCACTCCATTGCCTTGCTTTGCTGTCCCCTCACTTGTCTTGCCTGCCTTCCCTCCCACTTCTTTCACTTGCCTTGTATTGCCTAACCAATTTTGTATTTCCTTGCCATACCTGATCATTCCTTGCCTTGTATTTCCTTGCCTAAAAGAGCCCAGCCATGCATTGCCTTACGGGCACCTCTGTGTGTTTAACTTGCCCTTCCCACCTCTCCATTGCCTTGCATTTCCTTGCTCACCCATCTCCCATCTTGACTTCCTCATCCCTTGTTTCCTGGCCTTGTCTTGCCAACTCTTCCTAGGGCTCTCTTTGCCTTGCCTGCATCTCACCTGCCTTGCCTTGCAAAGCCAAAAATTGCCTTGCCTTGCTACCCCTCCTTTCCCTTGTATTCCCTTGCATGCCCATCCCCCCACCTTGACCTGCCTACAACTTTTTTCCCTGGCTTAGCTTAGCCAGGCCTACCTCACTTTGACTTGCATTGCCTTGCTTATCCAATCATTGCCTTTCCTGCACCCGTGTTGCCTTGTCTTACTGACCCATCTGTCTTCTTGTCTTGTTTTAATTTACACTCCATGGCTTTCCCTTGACCTACCTACCCTTCCATTGCCTTGCATTGCTTTGCATAACTCTCCTTGACAGTAGTGCCCCTTTCCAACTTGGCCTTGCTTTCCTTTGTCTACCCCTCCTTATCTCTGCCTTGCCTACACAACACTGGATTTCTCTGTTCTGCCTTGCCTTTTCTACAGATTTCTGGCCTTCTTTTGTGTACCACTACCTTGCCTTGAACTGCCTTTCAGACCCAACCCCTGCCTACAGCCTTCTTCCTTGGCATTGCAATGCCATGCCTTCCTCTCCTGTGACTTGGTTTGCTTTCCTATCCCTCCCTTGCCTTGCCTTACCACCCCTTCTGTGTTCTTGATTTGCCTTGTTAACGCGTCCCTTGCCTTGCATTGCCTTGCATATCCATTCCCTTCCTTGACATGTCCTCCCCTTTCTTGCCTGGTCTTGCCTTTCCGAGCCCTTCCTGTCCCTGTCTGGCCAAACAAACACTGGACTTACCTTCTGATGCCCAGCCTTGCCTACAACACCTGTGGCTTCTCTCACGTACCACTCGATTTGCTTTCCCCTCACTGCTCTGGCCTTGCCTACCTCTCCCTTGACTTGCCTACAATTGCCTAGACTTGGTTTCCAGTGCCTTGCCTTCCATGCAGGCAAGGCAAAAAAAAGCAAGTGAATGGCAGGCAGGGCAAGGCAAAACATAGGTAGGCAAGGGAAGGGAAAGCAAGAGTAAGCTAGGAAAAAACCGGAAAGGCACTGAAGGCAAGACAAGGACCAGTGACTCAGAGTGCCTTTCCTTGGAAAGCAAAAGATGTAGTCCCTGTGATGGTGAATCTGATGTTAAGGTACCATGGGGAGGAATAGTCTAGCTACAGAAATCTGTAGGAAAGGCAAGGCAGAACAGAGAAATCCAGTGTTGTGTAGGCAAGGCAGAGATAAGGAGGGGTAGACAAAGGAAAGCAAGAAGAAATATCCAGATATTTCTGCCCTGGCCCCTTCCACGTAGGAGCAATTGTTGGACGGATTCAATACTGAAAGTGGTATGCAACTTTTCCTTCATAAGATCCCGACTGAGAATGGCAATGTTTTTCATGGGAAGGAAAGCACGTGTAGCCCCAGTGTTGGAGGTGCAGAGAAGAAGCTGCCTCGTGGAGGTCAAGGGTGGCAGCAGCTTTCTGTCGGGGTGCATTTGGTGTAGACGCACCACCTCACTTTGTACAATGATGGAATCCATATTCATCCTTGGAAGGTGGTCTCCTGAAAGATTCAATCTGGCACGTGGTTTCCACTTCTCAGAGGTGGCCCTCTGAAATTCTGGCAACCCACACCTTTTGGACGAAGTAAGCAGCTATGCTGAGTCTTGGTGTGCAGCTGATCTAGTGTCCTGGGCAGGTAATGCCCAGGAACAGTGTTCTGGCACCTTTGTATGGGATCAGCCCATGGATGTTTTTTATTTTGGAGGAGGGCATGCCATTTCTGTTGAGATGGGCTTCTAGTTCCTCTCTTTGGCAAAGCAAGCAAGTTTAAATGTGCACAATGGGTGGTCTTAGTGAATTTAATGGCTTTTGCCAATAGGCAGGTCTCTGGGTTAGAGCTGTTGAAGTGTTGCAGTGAGAATGCAAAAGCCGAGCTGTTGAGCTTTTTGTCCTCTCACCTTTTGTGTGTGAGCAGTCCCTGGTGCTGTTCTGTTTGGACCCTGACTCTGTGAGACCTAGAGCTGAGAAGGAAAGTGCCGAGAGCAGCGTGTGTGCTGCTAGTTTGAGGGGTGCAGTTGAAGTTGTAGGCAGCAAGATCTTCCTCAGCTGGCACTGTTGTGAGCTCTGCTTTTTGCCAGATGGTTTCAAGTTGGTGGGCGGACTCTGCGAGAGGCAAAAAATTTGTTTGGGCCAAAGAGGTTTGTCTGGCTCTTGGAGTGTGGTGTAAAGAAGAGTGTGCTCTTGGAAGGGGAAGATGAGGGCAATGTTTTTGTCCTGACACGGTTGATTTGAGTGCAGGGCCGTTTGCAAGTTGCCTCTGTCTGCCCTTGGGGTGGTTTGGAGCTGGGCCAGGTGCTTGGCCTTCTTTTGCGAGTCTGCAGCGCTATCGTGTGGTTGTTTCCATGAGCGCTGACAGTGCCCGGCAAAAAGCCAAGAGCGCTTGGCTGGCGCGGCCCCAGTCGTGTGGGAGCAGTTGGTGGAAGAGCTCCGCTGTGCATCCTGCCTCTTGGAGACATAAAAGGATGTCATCCTGCATATGAGCTGGGGACGAAGAGGAATCCTCTCATTGTTGTCTGTGCAGTTTGTAGGCTGCAAAAGAAAAGTGAATGCTAGAGCAGCCCCTTTTTTCTATAACCTTTTCTCTAGGACCAACAGCTAAACATCCCTAGTTTTGTTACTGGACTCTGTGAGACCGACAGTGCGCGGGCGTCCATTGACCTGTGTGTGCTGCACTTTATAAGTTGCAATGGGAAACTCAGGGCCTGTGCTTACTTCTTGTTCTCGGAGCTTTGGTAAGAGATATAGTAAGTTTTGAAGCTGGGCTCGGCAAGAGTGAAGGAATGTGATGGGACATGTAACCGAGCAGGAAAGTGCACAACTCCAGGGCATGTTTTGCTTTTCACAGGATGTGAATTCAAGATGGAGACAGAAACAGCTTTCTGACCGGGCACAATTTGGGACCAATATTTCCTCTTGATACAGATAGTTTGGGCTCAGGAACTCTGCATGATTGAAGTAAAAAAAGTAATAGTACATTTAGCTTTATAGGAAAGACCCTCAACCCCATTTGCATGTTGTTGATAGCTTTCAAAGTGAATGGGAAACCCAGTCTATTTTTCCAGAAGAAAATGAGGAAGCTGGGCTCAGTGAGGAAGTAAAAATATAAAGGTGTATGCAGCAGAAAAAAAAAAAAAGTGTGATACTAATGCATGTTGTGCAGTTTTAAAGCTGCATAAGAGAAGTGATACCCAGCACTGCCACTTTTGTTCTATGACGTTTTGTTAAAGGCAGCGAATGCTGGAGGTCTCTACGGGAGATTCAAGATGCCAATAAGAAGAAACTTCACTATCCATTAGAAATGCAACAATCAAGGGACAAGAAGATTTCCCGTGCCAGGAAGGAAACATTTGCTGGATAACCAGCTTTCAAACTGCACACCACAGCATCCATCTACCCCTGTTCCTTCTCAGCTATTTACAATCATATTGGAACCCCAAGGACAAAATTGCAAAAGTCCAGTCAAAAGCTGGTTCACAATTACTGCCAGCTGAGAACCCATTCAACTCCATCACATAACCTGGAGATACGCACTTTCATACGTTCAGGGTTACAGACTCCAACTATATCTCCACAGAGAGGTAAGTGTCAAACAGAACATATTCCTAAATTACCTCTCCCTTTCTCTTGTTGGCTCAACACGCAACCTTCAACTGCATCAAACTCCCTGGAGATATGGACCTTCCCTCAAACTCTATGTACCATCCAACTTGCTCACTCTTGCAGATTCCAAACATCTTCAAAACGGCCCACATCTGCTCACAAAGAAAAGGTCCTAGAACAAGATACCAGTGCTGGCCTTCATCTTCCCCTTGCAGTCTGTAAACTACAACAAATACACTAGTGAGCAACACTTTCCTTCTCAACACTAGGTAACATCACATTGTCTCAGTGTGTCGTGGCTAAACTGAAGTGTTCCCAGCTGCAGTTCGGACTGACAGATGTGCCAGGACAGGAAGCAGTTGACCTGATATTCCGTCTTACCTGTGAAAACTCAAATACGCAGTGCAATTATCTTCACACACTTTCAGAGTCAAACCAGTTATATCTCACACACCTCTAAGTGTAGGTACAGAAGGTTACTTAAATTACACCCTTCTCCCAGCAGCCTTTAAAGTGCCCACAGCCTACTGGCGCTATGCACCTTCTTTCTCACATATACATGCCGTCAGATTTTTCCACTCTCACAGATCCCTTTCATACATTCAGCAGCTGCTCCCATAGACAAGCTCTAGAAGAAAAAGCCACTGCTCAGCTGCACCTTCCACTTGCCACATGTAAGTCCCATCAAACTCAACATTGTACTAGGTACTTTCCTCCTCTGCTGCATCTACCATCCTATTCTCTGGATCTTGGAGCCTAAGGCTAAATGGGATTGTTTCCACTAGGGCTCAGACAGAAATGTGCACCAGACCAGGTAGCTTTCATAGAATTTCCCCTTATGGTTGATCACCTGAATTTGCCAGACAAACCAGGGGCAGCCATGCTCATTTTGCAGCCTGTATGCTGTGAACACAACCACTGTGCTCTGCGGCTTCATTCTTCGCCTTATGCAACTTCATGCACTTTCCTTCTCCTGGAAGGAGAAACATCCATCTACTTTTTGCACAGAACATTGTGCCAGCACAGAAGCAGTCTAGCCCACTGCTACTGCCAAAACACGCCTGGGCCGTGCACTTTACTTCTCAGTTTTATGTACAATTACAATTTGTTTCTCTTGCAGTCTGAACCTAAACCAAAAAATTTCAGCTACTTCTAGCACAGATAACTGTGCCAAGACTAAGAGCTTCATTGAACCATGCACTTTAGGTGTGGAAACATATATTCATTCCACAAGTGGAATGCTCTTTCCTATTGAATTCTGCTGCTCTGAAATTTTCTGCTTGACTTCAGGTAAGGTCACACACTTTCAAATTTGCATAGACCAACATGTCCATGTCCTTTCGTACGCAATTGTGTTCTGCGTGAGAAGTAGGTGGACACTTGGCACTCCAGGAGGAAGAAAAAACATGATGCTTTGGAAGGCTGAGAATGAAACTGCAGAGCACTGTGATGGTGTGAGCACCGTACAGATTTCAAGAGGAGCGTGATTGCCAATGGATAGCCTGCGAATTCACGTTATCAATAGTAAGGGGGAAAGTCTGCCAGAGCTACCTGTGCTTGTACATATTCCTACCTGAGCCTTATGTGGAAACAGCTCTGTTTAGCTATAGACTCCAAGATTCAAGAACTATGATAGCAGAAAAAGCTGTGAAGGTAAGTATATAGTGCAGAATCATGTTTTGTGTGGCTGACATGCGGCACAAAGAAGGTGCAGCCCAGCACTAGCTTCTTCTTTTTCTAGAGCCTATTTGATGGGAGGAGATGCTGGACGTTTGCAACAGAGCTGCAAGAGTGAAAAATATGATGGCACGTCTATCTGAGAAGGTACAAAGCTGCAGTGTTATGTGCAGTTTAAAGGCAGCTAAGAGAAGCAAGCAATTTAGGAAAGCCTTCTGTTTTGATGCTTACTTCTCTGTGGAGGTATAGCTGCTTGGACTCTGTAAACTTGAAGGTGTATGAAAGTGCGTATCTCCAGGTTGTGTGAAGTAGTTCAACGTGTGCGAGTTACATGTTGAAGCAACAAGAGCATTTAAAACCGACATGGACTGTGAACGAGCTTTTGGCCGGAACTTTCCAGTTCTCTACACTGTGCATACAAGCACAGTGCTCTGTAGCTTCATTCTTCACCTTATGCATGCTGGACGATTTCTATGCTGGCCCAGTGTTCTGTGCGAGAAGTAGATGGGCATTCTGCACTCTGGGAGAATCAAAGTGCGCGAAGCTACTTCCTCTGAGTTTCCCAATTACATTTGCTAACTTGCACTCACAGAGGGCATTCAAGTGGCATGCACAACTGTTTGCCGTCTGTAAACTGCACACACCTAATGGTGTGCTGCTGCACTTTCAAGTTCAGCTTAGTACCATCCTCAGCTTTCAGCATCGCCAAGTGCCCATTTCGCACAGAGAAAAAGATGTCAGCACAGAAGCTCTTTCTGCATTACACCTCCTCATGGAAGCCTTTCGAGTAGACACCACGCTCTAGAGCCATGTTCCTTCCTTCTAACTAGCTAGAGTGTCCCATTATTCACTCTCAAAAGCCCCTGATTCAAACCTTGGAACAGCCCGCAGCTCTTCCCATAAAACAGCTTTAAGAAGAGAAGCCCACTGATGGCCTTCAGCTTTGCCTGTTTTCAGTATGGTTAACTGCACACATCCACAGTGTGCTGTGCACTGGTTTTCCCCAGTTATATGTGCAAGGAGAGAAGAAGTTGCTAGATTCTTCTTTCTATATCCTAGACTTTCAAGCCGGCACCACAATCAGGGCAATGAGAAAGGGTAATGAAGAACATGTTTTTTTCCTGGCACTTTTTTTTGCGCGAGAAGTTTGTCAGGATCTTTGGTCCTTGAGAGGCTGTAATGTGTGTGGTGGTACTTCCAGCTGAGAAGGACTGTGCAGAGAACACCATGATCTGATGGCACTATGCAGGTTGTAAAGGAAAGACGACTGCCCCTTGAATGTGGTGCTAAATACAAGTTTCCATGAGTCAGCAGCAAACTCCAGCCAAGCTTGTTGTCCTTCTACAGTTCTCTGTGCGAGACGTAGCCAAAAAGCTTTCCATTTAGATTTGGACTAAAAGAGAGGCAGAATATAAGGGTACATAGCACTGAGAAGGAAAATGCATGGCAGAGGCATATTTTGACAGTAGCAGTGCACTGGAACACTTCACTGCCAGCACTGTGTTTTATGCCAGAAGTAGATGGACATTTTGCCCTCTGGGAGAACGAAAGTGCGTGAAGTTGCGTAAGGCGAAGAGTGAAGCCGCAGAGCACTGTGGTTGTGTTCACAGAGTACAGGTCGCAAGGTGAGCATGGCTGCCACTGGTTCTCTGCCAAATTCAAGTTAGCTAGTCATAAGGGGGAAGGTCCTCGATAGCTACTTGTTTTCACACAACATCCTACTAAGCCCTACATGGAAAAAATTCTGTCTAGCTTTAGGCTCCAAGATCCAAAACTATGATGGCAGAAGGGGTTACACAGGTAAGTACATACTACAGAATTTGGTTTGGTGCGGGTGACATGCAGCAAGGTGCAGCTGAGGACTGGCTTTTTCTTATAAGCCCATTTACCAGGAACAGCTGCTGGACATTTGCAACAGAGCTCCGAGAGTGAAAAATGTGAAGGTACATATATGTGAGAAGGAAGGTGCATAGTCCCAGTACTCTGTGAGGGCTTTAATGGCTGCTAGGAGAAGGGAGTACTTTTGGAATGCCTTCTGTCCTGACACTTCCTTCTCTGTGACATATAGCTGCTTGGACTCAGAGACACTGAAGGTGTGTGAAAGTGATTGCACTGCAAATATCAGGTTTCCCAGGGAAGAGGGAAGGTCAGCGAATGCTTTCTGTCATGGCACATCTCTCAGTCTGAACTGAAGATGGAAATGCTTTTCTTTAGCCAGGGACTCAGCAACCTTGGGAGAATCTGATGATGCTATATATAAAGTTGAGAAGAAAAGTGCAAATCAGTAGTGTGTTTCATCTAGTTTAGAGACTGCAAAGGGAAGATGACAACCAGCACTGGGTTTTTGTTGATGGATTTTTTTTTTGAGACATGCTGCTGGACATTTTGAAGGTGTTTAAGTTCTGTGAGAGTGAGAGGGTAAGATGGTACATAAATTTTGAGGGAAGGTGCATATGTCCAGGGAGTTTGATGCAGTTCAGTGTGAGTGTTACATTTTGAGCAGCTGGTCGCACAGAAAAGTTTCTAAAATATAGAGGCCGAGATTGAATTGCCCTTTTTTTGCAGCCTACAAACTGCACAGACAACAACGAGAGGATTCCTCTTCGTCCCCAGCTCATATGCAGGATGACATCCTTTTATGTCTCCAAGAGGCAGGATGCACAGCGGAGCTCTTCCACCAACTGCTCCCACACGACTGGGGCCGCGCCAGCCAAGCGCTCTTGGCTTTTTGCCGGGCACTGTCAGCGCTCATGGAAACAACCACACGATAGCGCTGCAGACTCGCAAAAGAAGGCCAAGCACCTGGCCCAGCTCCAAACCACCCCAAGGGCAGACAGAGGCAACTTGCAAACGGCCCTGCACTCAAATCAACCGTGTCAGGACAAAAACATTGCCCTCATCTTCCCCTTCCAAGAGCACACTCTTCTTTACACCACACTCCAAGAGCCAGACAAACCTCTTTGGCCCAAACAAATTTTTTGCCTCTCGCAGAGTCCGCCCACCAACTTGAAACCATCTGGCAAAAAGCAGAGCTCACAACAGTGCCAGCTGAGGAAGATCTTGCTGCCTACAACTTCAACTGCACCCCTCAAACTAGCAGCACACACGCTGCTCTCGGCACTTTCCTTCTCAGCTCTAGGTCTCACAGAGTCAGGGTCCAAACAGAACAGCACCAGGGACTGCTCACACACAAAAGGTGAGAGGACAAAAAGCTCAACAGCTCGGCTTTTGCATTCTCACTGCAACACTTCAACAGCTCTAACCCAGAGACCTGCCTATTGGCAAAAGCCATTAAATTCACTAAGACCACCCATTGTGCACATTTAAACTTGCTTGCTTTGCCAAAGAGAGGAACTAGAAGCCCATCTCAACAGAAATGGCATGCTCTCCTCCAAAATAAAAAACATCCATGGGCTGATCCCATACAAAGGTGCCAGAACACTGTTCCTGGGCATTACCTGCCCAGGACACTAGATCAGCTGCACACCAAGACTCAGCATAGCTGCTTACTTCGTCCAATGTTGGAGAACGGAGTTATTGGGATCAATAAAAGAACTGTGCAAGCTATTGAGCTGGAGGTTTTTGGGCCTGTGTGTGTGAGACACTCTCCGTGGGAAAGTCTCTGTAAAGCAGAACAGTTTCAGCCTGAGAAATTTCAGGGAGTAACGTACTTGCAGGTGTGATATCTAGGAGTATAAGGGAGGCAAGGACAAAATTCTTTTGAACATAACAAGACTGTGGAAAACTGCCAATGTAGTCTGATTGTGTAGAAATAGAAATATGTCCTGATAAGTGTTAAACCACTTAGGAGCTAACAAGATGGTATACTATATAAGTGCCTTTAGACTGCTAATAAATCAGAGTGTATTTTTCAACCATATTGGCTGGCTTCTGTTTTTCTCCCCCCCCAGGGATCCGAGCTCCCTGTCCCACCGCGGCTTCCGATAGTCCAAAAGATGTGGGTTGCCAGAATTTCAGAGGGCCACCTCTGAGAAGTGGAAACCACGTGCCAGATTGAATCTTTCAGGAGACCACCTTCCAAGGATGAATACGGATTCCATCATTGTACAAAGTGAGGTGGTGCGTCTACACCAAATGCACCCCGACAGAAAGCTGCTGCCACCCTTGACCTGCCACGAGGCAGCTTCTTCTCTGCACCTCCAACACTGGGGCTACACGTGCTTTCCTTCCCATGAAAAACATTGCCATTCTCAGTCGGGATCTTATGAAGGAAAAGTTGCATACCACTTTCAGTATTGAATCTGTCCAACAATTGCTCCTACGTGGAAGGGGCCAGGGCAGAAATATCTTGCTGGACGATGGTACCTAAACGTCTGCTAGAAACCCATCTCAACAGAAATGGCATGCCCTCCTCCAAAATAAAAAACATCCACAGGCTGATCCCATGGAAAGGTGTCAGCAACACTGGTACTATGTCCTTTGCTTCCCAAGGAAAGGCACTCCGAGTCACTTGTCCTTGCCTTGACTTGAGGACCTTGCCTAGTTTTTCCCAGCCTACCCTTGCTTTGCTTCCTTTGCCTACATCTGCCTTGCCTCATACTACCTACAACTTTCTGGCTTTGCTTTGCCCTGCCTACCACTCTTTCCCTTGCCTTCCATGCAAGCAAGGCACTGCAAACCAAGTGCAGGCAATTGTGGGCAAGTCAAGGGAGAGGTAGGCAAGGCCAGAGCAGTGAGGGGAAAGCAAATGGAGTGGTAGGCAAGAGAAGGCCCAGAAGTTAGAGTCAAGGCTGGCCGCAGGGAAGGAAAGTCCACTGATGGGAAGGCCAGGCAGAAACAGGAAGGGCTCAGCAAGCCAAGGCCCTGGAGGAAAGCAGTAGGCAGGTCAAGGGCGGGGCATGGCCGTGCAAAGGAATGCAAAGCCACAGAGGGCTAGCAGGGCAAAGCAAGGGAACAGGTGCATTGCCAAGGCAAGACAAGTGACAGGTACATTCAAGGACTGCTGCTACACGAAAGCAGCCAGGACCAACTGCTCTGTCTGGCCTTGATCTCGAATGGGCCATCCCTAATCTGCACCTAAAAGACTTGAGCTACCTGCTTTCCTTCGTATGCAAAAGAACTGTCATTCTACTGCTGGAGCCTAAGGGCAAAATGTGGATTTTCTGTCTGCAATTCAAGACACTTAAGCACTGGTGTGAGACAGAAACTGCCAGGACAGACAGGTGTGCTTGCACATGACCTCCTCTGGGCTTCCCCTCACATGCTCCTGAAACACTGGAGGTATGTGAAGACCTTGAGAGTTCTAGGAGGAGCAGGCAGGGCAAGGCAAGCTGAAGAAATGCCATATTAAGATGGGTCTTAAATTCCAGGTGGGGGAGGGGTGAGAAAGGTATTGCAAGGCAAGGGGGGGCTTCAAGGGGAAGGCAAGGCAAATGGTGGCTTGGCAAGGCAAGACAAGGGAGAGGCAGGCACGGCAATGAGAATCTGGAAGGAGAAGGAAAGGCAAAGCTGGACCTGGACAAATGGGTAGGGAAGTCAAGGTGGGGATGGGTGAGCAAGTCTGTGCTAGTTTGAAAACAAACCAGTGGGAGGCATCAAGTCAGAATAACAATTTAATGGGGAAATTGAAAAAAAGGCAGAAAACACTTGTTCAAAGTGACAGAGTTAGGATACAACCTGACACCCTGTTAGTCAGGGTGGCGGTAGCAGTCCAATAAGATGGTGGCTGCAGTCCTGAAGTGGGGGATGTGGTTCTGTTGAAGCGGTGATCCTGTAGAAGGGGCTGCTCTTCCTCGAAAGGTCCAGTGGTGGCTATGTAGCTCCTGTCCTCTGGGAATCCAGTGGGAAAGGTGTCTGTGGTGTTCGGAATCTCAGATTATATCCAGGATGGAATGCTTGATTCCTCTTTCTGGGTGGAGCATCTCACAATGGGATGATGAGTCATGAGGCCAGACGTTGATGGGACATTAACAGAAGATAGTCTGGAGGGAGGAGGCAAGGAAACACTGCCCCACCTGGTTCCAGCCACTCATGAGGATGGTAATAGAATACACTGCAAGCCAGGACAAAGTCAATGCAAGGCAATAAATGACAGTGATGTCTTTTTGGGACTACCTAAAAACAGACGCCAGGCAAAATTAAGACAATAATAAGCGGTTATATTTATTGAAGGGCCTTCAGGTACATTTAGGCCAGAAGAAGCCCCCCCAGGGACTACACTCAAAAGTGGATGACGCGTCACGGGTTTTCATACTTTTATACATTTGGTCCATTTGCATATTGGGGATTAATCTTCCAATTACAGCTTCAAGTAATGAAGTAATTCACCCCAAGTTTGCTCCCCCCCAACTCACTCTTGTTCACATTTCTCAGGGCCTGAGACGGTAAGGTGTCCTTGATTTCCAGACCTTGAAAGGAATTGTTTTGTCTGACCAAAATAAGAAAACAGTAGCTAACACTCTATATGGAGTTGAGAGTTATACACTGAAGAATTGAAGGATTACAAATATATGAAAAATATAAAAGCTAAAATCCTAAGGCATCAATATGAAGGGCTAGGAAGGACACAGCTGAGTCAGGAAGGGATTGTCAAGAATGGCAGGGAAATGCATGGTTGTTTAGGAATGGAAAGGAAATGGAAACAAGGTGTAGGCCTGGCAAGGGAAGGCCCTGGAGGAAAGCAGTAGGCAGGTCAAGGGTGGGGCATGGCTATGCAAGGGAATGCAAGGCTACGGTGGGCTAGCAGGGCAAGGCAAGGAAACTGTTGCATTGCCAAGGCAAGGCAAGGCAAGGCCAGGCAAGGCAGGTGAGAAGTACATTCAAGGACTGCTGGTACACAAAAGTGGCCAGGACCAAGTGCTCTGTGTGGCCTTGATCTCTCATGGGCCATCTCTAATCTGCACCTAAAACTCTTGGGCTACCTGCTTTCCTTCCTTCCTATGAAGAAGAACTATTGTTCTGGTCCCAGAGCCCAAGGGCAAAATCTGGATGACCTACCCAAAATTCAGTACATGCAAGCACTGGTGCTAGACATAAGCTTCCAGGACAGGCAGGTCTGGCTGGACATAATTTCTCCTAGGCTGCCTCACATATTCTCCTGAAATACTGTGGGGGTGTGAAGGCCTTGAGAGTCTTAGGAGGAGCAGGCAGGGCAAGGCAAGGCTGGGAAATGCCAGGAGAAAAGGGGTCTTGAATTCCAAGTTGGGGAGGAGTGAGCAAGGTAATGCGAGGCAAGGGAGGGCTTCAAAGGCAAGGCTCAGAACAGAAGTGGTTCTAGTACTGCACTAGTACTTATCTCTCCAAGCTTTCCAAGAGACCACTGCAATCTGGACCGATGCAAGACCAAAAGGGCATCGAAGAGCAGATCATCATGGTACGTGTGCACTTTCCAGCTTGTTAAGAGGACAGTGAATGGTGCCTGCTTGTGGTGGAAATGGAATTTTTCAAATGTCAGGAAGAGCAAGGTCAGCAAAAGCTCTTTCTCCAGGCACATTTCTTGGTGCAAGCCTGTTCCAATTCGCCTAGGGGGAGGAGACACAAGTTTGCCTCACAGCTGCGGAAAGGAATTATGTTCTAAACATACCAAAAATGACGTTAAAACACAAACAAGTTTAAATGTTGGGATCCAAAAGTATAATACAATTTTTTTTTTTAATAGAAGAGTGTAGATACAAAAATGCTGCTAGCAAGGATTTTCTTGCTATTTTCTAAGTCCGTGAGAGACTTTTCTCACTCCCAGAAGAGGTAGCAGGGAATGTAAATAACCAAACCACCTGCAACCTTGAAAAGTCTTGTTTATGATACAGTAGAAAAATATTTTGACAATGGATGTTTTAGGATTTTAGCCAATCACCCCCAAGGGGTGTCTGGTCCTTTGTCCAATTAGACTATGAAGAAAAAAGTCTGTAAAAGAGTTTGTAAAATAATTCAATAAATCAATCTTGCTGCGCATCTCCTGCCTGCTGGATCTTCTCTCCTCCTCTTCCCTATGGCTGTGGGACACGGTGATATACCGTAGGAACCAGGCCTGCAGTAATAGAAGAGAGGAAAGAAAGAGAGAAAATAGAAAAGTAGGAGAAATGGCCGGAATAACTATGAAAAGCAGAGGAAAGTGGATACTACCACCATGGGTCTGGTGCTGGCTTCTAGAGTGCCAAGGGGGAGATCTGCACCAACTACAATGGGTCTTCCTCCAGTCCCTCCAGGAGCAGTCGAGCAAGCCAGTGAGGGATCAGGGCGTTGGCAGCAGCACCAGTGGTGGGGGTTGGTGGTGTCTGGGGAAGCACAAGCAGCCTTGCAGAAGCAGCCAGGACAACACGGGATCCAAGACGCAGGACAATGCAGGGAGGATCACGTGCGGAATCCAATGCATGGGACAACACAGAGAGGCTTGTGCGTGGAATTCACTGTGTGGGACAATGCGGGGAGGCTCTCACACAGAATCCAAGACGCGGGACAGTGCTGAGAGTATCGCGTGCAAAATTCAATGCACGGGACAATGCAGGGAGGATCACATGTAGAATTCAATGCACGGGACAACATGAAGAAGATCGGGTGGAGCCTCCCACACATGAGACAACCCATAGATGCTTGTGCACAGCCTCCAAAACATGGAACAACACAGAGAGGATAGTGTGTGGCATCCAGTACTCCAGAGAACATGGAGAAGTGCACACAGAGCCTCCAGTATGCCAGAAAAGAGGGAGAGGATTGCATACGGAATTCAATGCATGGGACAATGAGGAGAGGATTGTGCACAGCAGTGAAGATGCAGGACAAGCCAAAGGGGATCACATGTGGAAACAAACGCGTGTGTGGGACAACCCTGAGAGGCATGTGCGCAGCACCCAATTCATGGGACAACATGAAGAGGTGCGTGCATCATCTTATTATAAGCCGGAGAGCATGGCAAGACAGGTGTGCGGCCTCCAATATGAGGGACAGCACAGCCAGGTGTGTGGCTTCCAAGATGCAGGACAACACAGAGAGGTTTGCATGTGGCTTCCAGTAAGTGGGATAACCTGGAGAGGCTCACATATGGCACCAAAAACACACAGCAACCCTGAGAGGCACAAGCATGGCCTCCCATATGCAAGAAGACCCAAAGAGGCTCACATATGGCACCAATAAACAAGACAACATGGAGAGGCTCACAAAGAGCCCCAAAGACATAGAAGAACACAAAAAAAAATTCACAAACAGGGACTCACAGCAACTCTTCCAACACCATTTGCTTCTTCTTCTCTCTGCCAAGGCCTCAAGAAGTTCTGGGTCAATTCTTGTCCCATGCTTGCAAGTGACCTTGAGAGATAAAAAGGCACAATTACCACTCTTCATTATTGCCACAAGCTTTGGGTTCACTGGCAGGCAAGTCTTGTGTAAATATTAAGGAGACAGTCCTCAACCTATTGGAGATGATTTGTCTATTCCCTGTTCTGCCCTCACAAACCCTTAGACCACTCTTCAAAATTCAGCACTGCTGCAGATGTACAATAGAACAGCAGTTTATCCACGGGTCACTTCTCCTAACACACATTTACTGCTACGCTTCCAAAGCAATCCAAGTTGCCAGGACAGACCTCCCCTGGACTGCCTCACGTGAACTTCTGCAACACTGGGTGGACATGAAGGTGTTCAGAGTCCTAGGAGGTGCAGGCAAGGTGAGGCAAGGCCAGGAAATGCCAGGAAAAAAGGGGTTTTGAATTCAAGGTGGGGGAAGGCTGAGCAAGATAATGCAAGGCAAGGCAGGGGTGCAATGGCAAGGGAAGTAAAGTAATGGCTTTGCAACGCAAGACAAGTGAGAGCTAGGCAAGTCAATGGGAATCCTAGAAGGAGAAGTAAAGGCAAGGTAACACCTGGAAAAATGGGTAGAGAATTCAAGTTGGGGGAGGGGTGAGCAAGCAAATGCAAGGCAATGGAGTGGTAGAAAGCGCAAGGGAAGGACGTGGATGGGTCAGAAAGGCAAAGGAAGGGGGTAGTCAGGAATGGCAAGGAAATGCAAAGGCCTGGCAATGAGAGAAGAAAGAAGTAGGCACGTCAAGGGGGAGGTTGGGCATGCGAGGAAAGGCAAGGCAAGGGAGGGGTAAGCAACACAATGGGTGTCCTAAGAGGAACAGTCCATGCAGACAGAGCCAAGAGAAAAGTGGGTTGTCCCACACACGCGTTTGTTTCCACATGTGATCCCCTTTGGCTTGTCCTGCATCTTCACTGCTGTGCACAATCCTCTCCTCATTGTCCCATGCATTGAATTCCGTATGCAATCCTCTCCCTCTTTTCTGGCATACTGGAGGCTCTGTGTGCACTTCTCCATGTTCTCTGGAGTACTGGATGCCACACACTATCCTCTCTGTGTTGTTCCATGTTTTGGAGGCTGTGCACAAGCATCTATGGGTTGTCTCATGTGTGGGAGGCTCCACCCGATCTTCTCCATGTTGTCCCGTGCATTGAATTCTACATGTGATCCTCCCTGCATTGTCCCGTGCATTGAATTTTGCACGCGATACTCTCAGCACTGTCCCGCGTCTTGGATTCTGTGTGAGAGCCTCCCCGCATTGTCCCACACAGTGAATTCCACGCACAAGCCTCTCTGTGTTGTCCCATGCATTGGATTCCGCACGCGATCCTCCCTGCATTGTCCTGCGTCTTGGATCCCCTGTGGTCCTCCCTGTGTTGTCCTGTGCATTGAATTCTGTGTGTGATCCTCCCCTGTTGTCACACATACTGGACGCCATGTGCGATTCTCTCTAGCTTTTCCCCTGTGTTGGATTATGTCCATGTTCTTGCCTGGGTTTCCATACCCCCACTCCCTGTGCTGGACTCTGCACACAGTCCTGGGTTTTGTGGAAGTTGAACCGCATGCAGTTGGGTTTTCCCCATTCTGCATTCTGACCTGTCCTGGTTTTCCTCTGTGCTGGACTCTCTGCATGGTCCTGCCTGGGTTTACTCCATCTCCCAGGATATGAGCACTATTCCTTCAGTGGTTTCTCCTGTGCCAGGCTCCACGGGTGATTGTGCCTGGATTTTCCCCTCCGTGAGAGGCTTTGCACACAATCCTGCCTGGGTGTTCCCCTCTCTGTGGCAGGCTCCATGCATTATCCACCTGGGTTTTCCCCCGTTCTGCACTCTGGCCTTAATCCCCCTGGATTTCCCCCCAGTGCCAGATTCCATGTGTGTTCCAACCCAGGCTTTTCCTCGTGCTGGACTCCAGGTATGATCCCAGGTGTTTTTCCCTCCCACCTGGGTGGGTGGGCTCTGCGTGTGGCCCCACCTGTGTTTACTGCTATTCTGTATTCCAGCCTTGTGATTCCAGCACAAGTTTTTTCTTTTTGCTGGACTGCATGCACAATCTTGAATGGGTTTTCTCCCCTGTGACAGATTTCTGGCATGATCCTTCTTGGGTTTTCCTCCCCATGCTGGACTCCCTGTGCAATTCCACCTGGATTTTTCATTATTCTATATTCCAGCCTTGATTCAAAATGGGGTTTTGCCCTGCCCTGCCCCTTGCCTCTGTGCAAGCCCACCCAAGTTTCCCCCCCACTCCCCATGCCAGACTCCGGGTGCAATTCAGTCTGGATTTTCCCTCATTCTCCATCCTGGCCTTGATCTGGGCTGGGCTTTTCTCTATGCCAGACTCCTGCCTGTGTTTTAAATTTTAACTGTAATCCTAGGCAAGTCTACCCTGAAATTGGGCCAAAGGAATATTCCCACACACAGACACACTTATGCAGCAATTTATTAGGAAGGCTGGCGAACCATAGCATTTGAGCTGCCTTACAGTTGGAAACAAGTCCCTGCTTTAGAAGCTTTCAGTGAAGTACTTAAGCTCTCCTGAGATCCAGTCTGTCAGTAGTAGCTTCCCATACTTCCTGGGAAACTGGATAGGTGTTGCAGAATGATAGAGGATCAGGGACATGGATTATTGATAAAGGGAACAAATTAATAACATAACTGTACAAGCAAAAGCCTGCAAGCAAAGGCCTGCATGAGAAAAAGCCTCCATGAGAAATGCCTGTGTGAGAAACAAGCCTGAGAACAAAAAGGGAGTTTTAAGGAGGTACAGTCCTGTGCTGATAAGATATACTGACCATGAGAAGGGAGGAAAGAGTTTGATCTGTCAAGACAAAACATAAAGCTTGCCAAATGTAGTTTTTATCTAACCCAATTATGTAGAAGTAAGAATGCGCCTTTGTAAGCTTAAACTAATTAAAGAACTGATAAGCTTGTATTCAATACTATATAAGTGCCTCTGTATTGCTAATAAAAGAAGCTTGCTCTACCAATCACATTTCCCCCACCTGAAAGTCGGCAGATAGGGACCCTCCTAAATACCATCTGGACTGGGCACAGCTACTTTCCTGGAGAGATGCTCCAGCAGCACTTGGCAGTGAGTGCTGGGGTTTAATCCATTGGAAGGGTTAAATCCATGATCACTGCTGGACTCTTGACAGCACTGAATTCCCAAGTAATGGGACAGGAGCCTTTGAAACTGCCCCTTCCAGGATGGTAGCTGGTTTGTACCAGTACCTATAACCTGGGATTGATCCTGATTTTTTGACTCTAAAGTCACTGACGTGCTGGATTACGGAAAACAGACAAGATAGTGGATCAATCATTTATGTCACCTGGTGATTTTTGGGCAGGGCTCAGCAATTTGCAGTGGGGATGTTGTAGTGGTTTGGTCTAAAATACTCATTACTGTTTATCTTCTGTGAGATAAAAGTTAGGAGAAATGCAAAGCAGGCACCAACTTGAATGAATATAAAGAAGTTTATTAACAGACCTAAAAGAAGAAAAGAAAAAAAATTATACCACCTTTAGAACTCTCCTCCTCCCCCCACCTTCCTCCCTTCTCCCACTGACAATGTAAAGACAACCCTTAAGATGTTCAGTCTGTTACCACTTCCATAATAACCTTGTTCAGTCCATTTAGAAAGAGAAGTCTCTTTTTGCTCATGCTATGAAAACAGTATCACACCGAGACAGCCACCCACTTCCAAATATTGTTCAGTCCATTCAGGAAGAGGAGTCTCTCTGCTTGCGATGTGAGTCCCTTCCCCCGACTTGCAGCTTTTCCCGCAACTGCTTTCGAGGGTCCACTCTTGAAAGTTTTCTGGGGTACAATTTTAAGGTTGAGCTGTTCAGAAACAAAAAAAACAGAGGCCCTTCTCCTTCCCTGGGAGCAAAGGGTCATCTTCATCTTTAAGACTATCTCTGGGAGCATCTCTAGGAATTGAGGTTTTTCTCCTTTCCTCTTTGGAGCAAAAGTCCTCATCTGGTTCATCTGGTTCATCTCTCTCTGTCCAAACTTCTCATGAAATTACAGCTGCGGCAGCATCTGCCTATTGCTTATGAGTTGAACACTCCACCCCCCATATCTTCATGAAATTACAACAGGATACTCTGATATATCATAGCTTCACAACAGACTATCAGCTTTAAGCATCTCCTCTCTCTCTTCCCTCAGGTTTTCAGCTCTTCACAGCACTAAAAGGGTTAATCTCACCTCGGCCTTGCAGCTGGAATGTGGCTTATCGCTGTTGGTCACCTGACCTCTGCCGGACAGAGGTGCCGCTTTGCTGAATCTCGGCCGCAGTGGAGGGGGGGGTTCCGAGCCTCTCTGGCCGCCCATGGCAAGGCAGTGGGGGGGGGTTCCACGGCTGGAACAGGCCCATGGCTTCAGGATGGCTGTGGCCCGGCCCAGCCTGGCCCAAGCAGGGCCTGGCCGGGCCCGCTGGCCCCCGCACGGGGCCTGCAGCCACCTGTCCCAGGGCCGGAAACGAGAGAGAGCTTGGGGGGGGAATTTGTCTATTCTTAAGTGTGTATCACAGAGGCGGTCACAACTTTAAGTGGCTTAAAGAATTGTCCATATTCAAACTGGCCAGCTGATAGGTTCTATCAGGTCCCAGAGGAAGCTGTAAGCACCCCTTAGCAAGGATATCCCTTCCGGGACTATGCTTGCTAACCTATGACAGATGTTTAGGGAGAGGAGCCACTGCTTCCCTTCCCAGCAAGGCAGGGAAAAGACAGCCCAGAGGATGAGGCTTGGGAAGGAATTGTGAGCTGAGAAGCAGCTCAAATCAGCCTTAAATTCCTGGAATGATCTGGGTTGGAAAGGACCGTATTGTATTCCAGCCCCCTGCCATGGTCAGGGACGCCTTCCTGGGGTGTCCCATGGAATATGCTCCATGCCAGGCTGGTGGAATGGCAGGGTTTTCTCCCTGAGCCCAGTCAGGGGCATTTTTGGGGTTTCTGTGGGAAGGAGCCTGCAAGCTGCACTTTCAGAGCTGGGAGGCTCCATGCCTGGAAATGTTTCCAGCACTGCTATTTGGGTTTTTTTCAGTCTTGGCCAAAACTGAGCATTACGTTTCTTCCCAGAGTGAGATGGTTTTCCTTGATTGTTGGGATTACACACTGGGTGTTTAAAGGCTGTGTTGTCTTTTTCTCCTGAATGGAAGAGTGGGGGAACAGGGATGCTCCCAAATGTCACAGACTTGTGGGAACAGCCTGGTTCCAGTGAGAAATGTCCTGCCCAGCTTATGGTGTGCACTGTGAGATGGTCTTTCCTGTTGTTTATTACTTAGAGCCTCTTGGAGTGCTGGCCTAGATTTGGGAGGAGCCAAGTAGGTTGAAGCTGTGAGGTTTTTTTGTGTCAGAATTCCATAAGGATGTTTTGCCTGGATGTCCCAAGGGGAAGGAACAGCTTTGGAGTTGTTGCAGGCCACATGCTGTGGATGCATCCCCTGAAAACCAGTTCAGGATTGTTTATCTGACTCTGCGCCTGATGTGTGGCTTCCAGGGAGCCTCTCGGTGTTCTGGATATTCCCAGGAGAGGATATTCCAACAGCTGCTTTTTCAGCTAGGAATTCCAAATGCAGTAAGTCAGTCACATTCCATGTGAGCTATCCCAGTGGTGGGATGTGAGCGGGAACACCCCACACTGCTGTTTGAGATATTCCCAACTGGAACTGGGGCTGACTGGGTGTTTTGGATCACTGAAGCCACAAGTTCAGCTTTGAATGGCATCCCCAGGGAATTCTGAAGCATCCCATATCTGTGGCACTCGGAACCACATCCCTGATGTGGAGCGAAAAGAGGAGGGGGAAGTTCTGAGTTAGTGGGAGGATGTTTCTGGAATGGAATTGGGATAGGTGCTGATCCTATCATGGAATCATGGGGCAGTTTGGCTTGGAAGGGACCACAAAGACCATCTGGACTCTGTCATCCCATTCCATGGCAAAGAACATGTCCAAAACTGCCTCCTCACCCTCATGGACATGGTGTCTTCCATAGCACTTTTTTGGGAATGGGAATGCCTGTTGGGAATTCTGGTGGAGCACCTAAAGATCAGGTAAAAATAGTAATGGGATTGTTTTTGCTGCTGCTGGATGTGGTTTTCTCTTTTCAAGATGTTCCTCTGGTTGATGTTTCCACAGTAGTTTTCTAGGGCTCATTTGAGGGTAATTCCAAGAATTTGAAAATAGTTGAAAAACAGTGGGAAAAAAATGTGAACCTGATCCATTTATAGTAATTCCGAACTTCTCCCAGAACACTGGTCTGGGGGAAACCTGATTATGGAGTAGAGATGCAGAGGAACAAGTGTTCTAAACCCCCCTGCCTCTCTGACAGAGAGAGCCTCTTCTGCAATCCCCTGCCTCTCTGACAGAGAGAGCCTTTCTGCAATCCCAGCAGATGTCTCTGAGAAACTGTGGGATCATAAGATTTTCTGGAAAACAAAACAAGGACAGACATGAGGGAATAGGCTTCCAATTTGTAATGATTTGATGGACTTAAGAATCATTCTTTTCTGGTTGACGCTCCCCTTTTTATTCCTGGAATAATTTAAAAATGATTCCTTTAACAAGTCATCTAAATTTGAGAGGAAACGATGCAAAATAAATGCAGAGAGATATCATAGAATCATCATGGAATCCCAGAATGTTTTGGGTGGGAAGAGACTTTAAGGAGCACTGTTGTGGTGACCCAGCCCACTGTGGGGCTGGGGCAGCATGATGCCAATCAATCCCAGCCCATTCCCTTGATCGAGTTTCCTGAAGAGGCAGACTCAGAGGTCGATGGGTGGCTCAGAAGCCTAAGCTGCACCCCCCTGGGCAGTGCCCGGGTCCAAGCCGCCTCCCCTGGTTTGGGAAAATTCTCGGTTACTCAGTTGTTCACTGGTTCTCTGTTATAACTCCTGCCTCTCGGTTTCCCCCAGTGGTTGTTAAATTGTATCCTCCCCCTGGCGTGTAACTCATTGGTTGTTTTCCCCTTTCCCCATGGTTTTCAAACTCCCTATAAAACTGAGGACAAGCCTCGGGAAAGGATCCCATCACATCCCATCGCATTCCATCCCTTCCGAGCTTGTTCTGGTTGTGAAACTTCTAACAGTAAACCTGTTAGGAGTCAGACCAGAACAGCCTCTCTCTTCCTTTGTCTCCAAGCTAACGTGAGCCAATACCATCGGCTCCTGCCGTGTTCCTTCTGCAAAGAAGCCAGCTAGCTAATTCAGCCAGCAGCTCTTTTCCTGATGCTGAAGTCACTTCAGCGACACACAGAAGAATGCACCTGGACTCTCTATGACCTGGGGCACGCCAGAGCTCGTGCCTCGAGCACAAATACCTCCTCAGGTTGTCGCACCAAGCATGGGGCTCATGTGAGTGGATCCCTGTGACGTCGTGGCTGTTGGTGGACAGCAAGAAGAAGTGACTTTGGACTTGCCGACGCCTCTCGGTGCAGTCCACTCTGTTTAAGGAGTGCTGCCCTGAGAGAAGGCTGCTAACTCCCACTGATTCTGCACTGAACTGACTTTGGAGAGCAGCTGTGCCTCGGAGAACCCCACCTGTGCTTTTTAGTTTGGGACCGGATGCCTTTTAACTGATTTCTGAAACTTGTGTGAGTATCCCCGGTCCCTGATATTTTGTTTCTTTTTTCATTTTGTGGGTGGCGGATGGAAGAAGTGCTGAGAGAGAGATGGGATCAAAACTCTCTCCGCCCCAAAGAGAGATTTTTCTGCAAATTGCAAAATTCTTTGAAGTTAGTGGGTTTAAATTTTCAAAGGGTTTGTTAAAACAGTTTATTCGCTGGCTTTTCTTTTACCTTCCTCAAGTGTCTCCTGCAAATTTAAAATCTCCTGCCTTCTGGCAGGCTGTGGGGGATAAGATTACTGATTTAAAGCAAAAAGGGGACTCCTCTGGAGAAAATTTTTTTCCTCTAGTTCTAGTCCTTTGGGACTTGCATAAAATGGATCAGAAAGTAAAAGAAAAGCACAAATTCCCTCGCAGTTCTTCCCATATCCTTCCTTCCTCCCCTCTTGCTCCTCATCCCACTTCCCCTTTGTTGGAAAAACCGAATGGGGTGATATGCCAAGAGGCTCAGAGGTGCTACCTTCTCTCTGACCCCTCTCGGTCTTTTCAGCCACCCTGTTGGGGTAGCTCTGGTCAAGCTGCCTCGACCCCTTCCCAAACCTCGTATCCCTCGCCCTCTTCTCCAGTTGTAAGCCCAGAAAACTGTTCTAAATGCTGTTTGCCATTGTCCCCCCCCCCACTCCATGTGTCTGAACAATGGCGCTGACCACGTGGCACAGTTCACCCCTCCCCCCTCTTCTTCTTCCCACAGGCCCTTTCGCCCTCCTACCCCCAATGCTTTCCTACTCCCCCCCCCCCAGACGTGATGCCATTGGATTCCTCCCACACATTGGGTACCGCCCCCTGCATTGGGAATCCCCGCCCATCCTGTGACCATGCCTCCTGGTCCTCCAACCCCACCCCCTGTGGAGGAGACTTCCTGGTTCCCCCCCCCCCCCCACCCCTCCCCCCCCTTCTGGTTCCCACGGGGTAGAAACCAGAACCGATGCCTTCTTGAAATCGGGTCCGGGAGTCCCCTCAGCCCCCTCCTACGCCTTTGCTGCTCCTGTAACATATGATCGAACTGGAAATAATCCTACATGGAAACCTTTTGATTCTGCAGGGCTGAAAGAGCTTTGCAAAGCCCAGAAAGAATTTGGAAGGGAGAGTCAGTATTTTAAGAACCTTCTTAAGGTAACTCTCACCAGTACAGTTCTTGTGCCACATGACCTCAAAAGCATTTTCTCCTGCTTGCTTTCCCCATCCAAGTTTCAAATGTGGGAAGAAGGTTGGAGAAAGCACTGGGAGAGGTCCTCCCTATTTTACTGCAGGATCCAAACAACGTGGGAGTTTCTATGGTCCACCTTACTGGTGAGGGGTTATTGTCCAAGCCCCAGAACCAGGCTCAAAATACACCAGAGCCGGTCCTGAATGCTGTAAAGCAAGCAGCACAGCAAGCGTTCTTAATGATGCCCCCTAAATTAGGACCTCAATTGAATTATACAGAGATTCGGCAACTGCAAAATGAGCCATTTGTTGATTTTGTGGATAAACTGAGGCTTATAGTGGAAAGACAAGTGGAAGATCAGAAAAAAAGAGAGCATATCATAACGCAAATCGCAAAAGCTAATGCCAATGATGCTTGTAAATGAGTGATTTTGGGTCTTCCATTTGAACCTCCGCCGACATTAAGTCAAATGATTCATGCTTGCACGACTTTAGTGCCTATTAATAAGCCAAATTTTAAAACAGGGGAAAATTTAATAGGAACTGCAGCCGCTGCTGATGCAACAGCATCTCAGGGCGATAAAAATGCTAATTGGGTCTGTCCCAGGTGTGGCAAACCAGGGCACTTGGCCTGAAACTGCAGAGCTCCGGCTTCAACTAATCAGGGTTCCTGAGCTGTCTCACCAAGGCAAATGACATCGCCTTCTGCCGATGGGATGCAGCCAAAAAACTGACCAGACCATGTGGATTGGCAGGGCCATGCGGGGGAATGAATCAAGAACTGCCACCAGGAAAATGGTCACCACGACCTCTGCAACTCAAATGGACTCGGTGACACCCCAAAGAGTCCTGAGTTGTGAGAATCTGAGAGACTGTATATTGTTTGTGTTAAAAGATGTTGTACATTCACCAGCTGATATTTGTGTTACCCTAGAAATTGTTCGTGGGGCCACAAGGGTTCTTTACTGTCAATATCCAGTGTGTTAACCCTCCCCTTTTTCTTGCTGCTAACCAGGTTGTGGCCCAAGCTATTCTCATGCCCAGTAGTCCACCACAGGACTACAACCCCTCTGTCTTCTGGGCTGAGGCAGCTGGGAATGACAAGCCCATGCTTAACTGCAAACTGTCTTGCCAAGGCTTGGACATCAGCCTGGCAGGAAGGATGGACACGGGAGCAGATGTGACAGTCATTTCTTCCCACAATTGGCTGTCACACTGGGAGCTGCAGCTGGCAGAAGGTATTGTGAGGGGTGTGAGGGGATCTATATCTGCCCAGAGAAGCAAGGCAGTTGTCCAAATCGAGGGTCCAGAGGGACAGATAGCATCAGTCTGTCCTTTTGTAATTGACTCTGGATTTACATTGTGGGGCAGAGATCTCATGTCCCAGTGGAGGGCTTGAGTTGAAATTCCATCTCAACCCCAAAATTTTTAGTAAAGGCCACTGAGGAGTACCCCTTCCAGTAATTAAATTGGATCTCTGACGAACACGTCTGGATCGATCAGTGGCCTTTGAAAAAAGACAAATTAAAGGCACTCACTGCACTTGTGGAGGAGCAGTTGAGAAAGGGTAATCTGGAACTCTCTAATAGACCTTGGAATTCCCCAGTATTTGTAATCAAAAAGCCAGGGAAAGACAAGTGGCACCTCCTACAGGACTTGCAGAAAATAAATGCAGTTATTGAGGACATGGGACCCCTGCAGCCCGGAATGCCTTCACCCTCCATGCTCCCCAGGCAGTGGAAGGTAGCAGTCACTGATATTAAAGACTGTTTCTTCCAGATCCCTCTACACCCAGACGATGCACCCCAGTTTGCCTTCTTGGTACCTTCCATCAACTGAAAGGCTCCCATGGAGCGCTACCAGTGGCGAGTTTTGCCTCAAGGCATGAAAAACTCACCCACCATCTGCCAGTGGTATGTTGCCTTCATTCTGTCCCCCATCAGAAAGTTAGCAGCAAAGGCAGTAGTGCTCCACTATATGGACGATGTTTTGGTGTGTGCTCCTAACCAATCCTATTTAGACTGGACATTGGGGAAGGTAATCGAGGCCTTAGAGGCAAATGGATTTGAAATCCAGGCTGAAAGGGTCCAGAAAACCTCTCCATTTAAATACCTTGGACTGAAAATCCATGAACAAACTGTGGCTCCCCAACAAGTCAAAATTAATGATAACCCTAAGACCTTGCAGGAACTCCACCAACTCTGCAGGTCCATAAATTGGGTGAGGCCTCTTCTAGGGCTGACAACAGAAGATCTCGCTCCTCTGTTCAACCTCCTGAGAGGGAAAGATGACCTCACATCACCTAGGCATCTAACAGAGGAGGCAAGACAGTCCATCTGTAAGGTACAGGAAGTGCTGTTGTCCCGGCAGGCACACCACTGCACCCCAGGTCTGCCTTTTCAATTTATTGTATTAGGGGAAATGCCATACCTCCATAGGCTGATATTTCAGTGGGACGAGGTGCAGAGTGATCCCGTTAATCATCGAGTGGGTTTTCCTCTCGCACCAGCCGTCAAAAAGTATAACAACACCACAGGAGCTCATGGCTCAGCTGGTGATGAAAGCTAGATCCCACCTCCGCACCCTTGCAGGGTCTGACTTTACATGCATCTACTTACCATTGGCAACCGATTCACTTGATAACCTCCTTCAAAACAATGAGCACCTCCAATATGACCTAGACAGCTACACAGGCCAAATTTCTATAACCACCCAAAACACAGACTGTTTACTTCAGTCTTCAAACTGATTCAAAAACAAATTCAAAGCAGAAAACCATTAAATGCCTTGACAATCTTTTCAGATGGCTCCGGACGTTCCTGTAAATCTGTCGTCACATGGAAGGATCCCTGCACTCAGACGTGGGAGTCTGATGTGCAGGTAGTTGAAGGATCCCCACAAGTGGCAGAACTTGCAGCCATGGTCAGAGCATTTGAGCCGTTCAGTGAACCATTCAATTTGATAACTGATTCGGCCTATGTAGCAGGTGTAGTTTCCAGGGCAGAGAGAGCCTTACTAAAAGAGGTTGCAAACCCAAAAATTCATAACTTGCTTTCGAAATTGATTCAACTGATGTCCCACCAAAAGCACCCATTCTATGTCATGCATGTGAGATCATACACTGACCTGCCAGGATTTATTGCCAAAGGGAACAGGAGAGCAGATGCCCTAGCTATGCCCATCGAATTAGCGAATCTGCCTAACAGATTCCAGCAAGCCCAGGTGAGCCATGCAATGTTCCATCAGAATGCTCCAGCTCTCATTCGAATGTTCCACCTCACTAGAGACCAGGCAAAAGCCATTGTGGCAATATGCCCCAACTGCCAAAAACATCAGCTTACATCATTAGGTCAAGGGGTTAACCCCCAAGGCCTAGGCAGTTGTGAGGTATGGCAAACAGATGTCACTGACTTCCCCCAGTTTGGTTGCCAAAAATATATTCATGTATCTGTGGATACCTTTTCTGGTGCAACCTTTGCCTCAGCCCACTGTGGAGAGAGGGCCAAAGATGTCATCAACCACCTAGTACAGGCCTTTGCTGTGTTGGGGACACCAAATAAATTAAAAACTGACAATGGACCAGCGTACACCTCTGCAGAGTTAAACAGATTCACGAGGGAGTGGGGTGTGGATCACATCACTGGCGTCCCTCACTCACCCACAGGCCAAGCCGTCGTAGAAAGAAAGCATCAAACACTAAAAAGACTGCTAGAACAACAAAAAGGTGGCAGCAAGATCTCTGCCCCCATCATAAGACTGTCCAAAGCGTTGTTTACTTTGAACTTTTTAAACTGTTCCTATGAGGAGCCTGATCCTCCCATCATGAGACACTTCACAAACTCTGCCAAACATAAACTGACTGAGACACCTGAGGTCCTAATCAAAGACCCTCATACTTTACAAATACATGGCCCATACCCCCTAGTCACCCAGGGGAGAGGCTATGGGTGTGTTTCTACCCCAGAAGGTCCAAGATGGATCCCTGAGAAGTGGATCAAACCCTTTTTGAGACCACCTGCAGATGCCAAACAAAGGAAAGAAGCTGCCACAGCCTGGAAAAGAAGAAAAACCAAGCCACCTGGAAAAGACTCCTCCTCCAGGCCTAAAAAACAAACCTTCCACCTCTCAGTCTCCTTAAAATGTGTCTCCCTTCCCAAAATGACCCCTCAGTTTTGTTTTGAAAGAGGGGGAGTCCAAGGGAGCCATTGTTATGTAAGTTAATTGTATTTGTGTTAACCATATTTGTGTTACACTGTCTCTAAAGTTACCACCCTTAACTGCGTGATGACATCCTACCTGCTGCTGTTCCACCTGCTGCTGCAGCTCCTCCTCTGCACTGGGAGCTCCAGCAGCTGGATTCCTTCCATTGTCAAGGACACTGCATGGGGTTTCTTTATGGAGTTGTTAATTTTATTAGCCCTTCCTATTTTTAGGTGTTTGGTTTTGAAATCCCTTAAGCCTTCCCCCTCATTTCAAGGTAATAAAAAAGGAGATGTTGCGGTGACCCAGCCCACTGTGGGGCTGGGACAGCGAGGTGCCAATCAATCCCAGCCCATCCCCTGGACCGAGTTTCCTGAAGAGGCAGACTCAGAGGGTGGGTCGATGGGTGGCTCAGAAGCATAAACTGCACCCCCCTGGGCGGCGCCCGGATACGAGCTGCCTCCCCCGGTTCGGGAAAATTCTCGGTTACTCAGTTGTTCACTGGTTCTCTGTTATAACTCCTGCCTCTCGGTTTCCCCCAGTGGTTCTTGTTAAATTGTATCCTCCCCCTGGCTTGTAACTCATTGGTTGTTCTCCCCTTTCCCCGTGGTTTTCAAACTCCCTATAAAACTGAGGACAAGCCTTGGGGAAGGATCCCATCGCATTCCATCCCTTCCAAGCTTGTTCTGGTTGTGAAACTTCTAACAATAAACCTGTTTTATTGTTACAGAGAAGCCTCTCTCTTCCTTTGTCTCCAAGCTAACATGAGCCTGCTGTGTTCCCTCTGCAAAGAAGCCAGTGAGCTAGCTCAGCCAGCAGCACCTCTTCCTGATGTTGAAGTCGCTTCAGCGATGCACAGAAGTAATGCAGTTGGACTCTCTATGACCTGGGGCACACCAGAGCTCGTGCCTCGAGCACAAGAACTGCGTTAGAGCACCTCATTCCATCCCCTGCCATTCCATCCACTAGCTGAGGATGCTCCAAGCCTTGTGCAGCCTTGGACACTTCCAAGGATAGGGTAGACATGATTTCTCTGGGGTTTTGGGCACAAGAAGAAATTTCCAGCATGGAACTATGATGTTTCCTTTGCTCTTTCTGGCCCCAGCAGAGCTTTGGGAAGCAGAGGTTGTGGAAACAGGAGCTTTGCCAGCCACCTTGGGGGAGTCTCTGATGTCCCAAAAACCAGCAAAGCAAACTCTGTGGTTTTAGAAGTTCCCCTTCTGTATTCTTTTTCTCTTAAAGAATTTTCTCCCTACATGTTGCCAGGGGGACAAATTACTGGGTGTTAATGAAAAACAAAAGACCTGGCCATAGAGCGAGGGGTCCAGCTGGCTACTCTCTTTCACCTGGGCTTGTGGGCTGTGAGTTCCCAGTGTTTGGATGGAGAGGGAGGCAGGAAGGAGTTAGTCAGCACTGGAGACTTCTGCTTCTTCAGCTGCCTTCCTTCCTTCTACCAGAGAAACCCCAGGATCCCAAGCCCGCCTTCCCTGCCCCGCTGGGAGCTGGGCTGTAGCCGCCCTAGCCCCGCTTCAAGCCTTTGCTACTCTGTAGCCCCACCGCACCCTGCCTGCCCAGACCTCTGGGGGTTCCCACCGCAGCTCCAGAGTTCAATACATCGCGTCTGCCACCCGGCATTTGTGCTTGTCCCTGCCGTTCCAGCCTGCCATTCCAGCCTGCTGTTCCCGAGGGTCCGGCCGGACACCGGGGCCAGCTGCCCAGGGGTTTGTGAAGCCTTTGTTCCATCCCTTCCCGGGATCCCAGGGCACCGGTGCCGCGTGCTCCCCGAGCTCGCTCCGGAGCGCCCCCTGCAGCCGTGGGGGAACCATCGCACCTGCCCTGCTCACCAGGAGCCGCCAGCGCCACTGCTGGCTGAGAGCAGAACTGCACCCAAGGGGAAACGGCCTGACAGCCAAGAAGGCTGGGACTGGGTTTGTGATTGTTTGCTGTTACTGCCTTAGCTATTGCTGTTTGTTTGACTGGTTATATATATAATAGTAAAGAACTGTTATTCCTGTTCCTCATATCTTTTCCTGAAAGCCCCTTAATTTCAAAATTATAATAATTCTGAGGGAAGGGGGTTGCAATTTTTTTTCTTCCATTTTAAGGGAGACTCCTGCCTTCCTTGGCAGACACCTGTCTTTCAAACCAAGACAGAAGTACAGGGACAACCCAGAGAGAGTAGCTATGTGTGTAGAAATGGCCATAAAATCCCCAAACCCAGATTGGGGTGATCTAAATGTTATGCTAGATGAATTATTGGATAAAACAGAGAGAGAAATGGTCAACAAAGCTGCTGTATCTGCTATAGAAACTCAAATTGCAACTGGGAGTCTCCAAGGGTCAGTTAATGACATCTATCCCCTAGCAAACCCTGGCTGGGATCCCAATGTCCCAGAACAGATGGAAAAGCTGAAGCTATACCAGAAATGGGTGGTTATTGAGTTAATAACATATTCTGTGTTAAACACTTTAAAATGTAAAGTGAGTCAAGACACTGTGGATGTGATCGGAGCTACAGGGATAAGTGAAACAAAGCCTTTTTTTCAACCTTAAAAATTTAAATTGAGAAAACACTGGGTCACTCACCAGTTCCTGTATATGCCAAATTCCCCAATGCCATTATTGGGCAGAGATTTATTGGAAAAATTGGAAGCAGAAATTAAGTTTTCCAAGGAGGGGGGAGTGAAAGTTATAATCCCAGAATCTAAAATTATCAAAGCAGCTGCTATACTTGTGCCGGAATGCCATGGAAAAATTCCCAAAGAAGTTGAAGAGGCTGTCATTCAAATAGTGTGGGCCAATGATTCTCCTGGGAGATCCAAAAGAGATGAACCTGTGAGTATCACACTCAAAGCAGGGGCTACACCAGTAAGGCAAAGACAATATCCTCTGAAATTAGAAGCTCGTAAGGGATTGGTACCTGTGATTGAAAAGTTTCTCAAATTTAGGTTGTTAGTGGAATGAGAATCCAGGTACAACACACTAATCTTGCCAGTAAAGAAAGCTGATGGTAAAAGCTACAGGTTGGTACAGGATTTGAGGAAAATTAACAAGATAACAGAGGACATACACCCAGGGGTAGTGAATCCTTACACACTATTGACAACACTAACAAATGAATTAGAGTGATTCACTGTTTTAGATCTCAAGGATGCCTTTTTCTGCATTCCTGTGCATAAGAATAGCCAAGAATTCTTTGCTTTTAAGTGGGAGAACCGTGAAACAGGGAGAAAGACCCAGCTCACCTGGACACTTTTACCACAAGGATTCAAAAACAGCCCAACCATATTCGGAAACCAGCTGTCAAAGGAGCTTGAGGACTGGAGGAAACAAGAACCAGGAGGAGCGGTTTTCCAGTATATTGATGAGATCTTGATAGCGGCCAAGACACAAGATGACTGCATCGAGCTCACTGTAAGTCTGTTGAACTTTTAAGGCCAAAGTGGGTATCAGGTCGAGAGAGAGAAGGCACAGGTTGCCAGGGAAACAGTAGTATACCTGGTCCTGGAAATTTTCCGTGGACATCAACAATTCAGCAGAGAGCGGAAGGAAGCCATCTGTCAACTTCCAGAGCCCCATACTGTAAGGGAGAAGCAGGCCTTCCTGGGAATGGTAGGTTGGTGTCGCCTGTGGATATCAAACTACGGTCTACTGGTGAGACCTTTATATGAGGTCCTTAAAGCAGCTGAAAAGGGGACAATCCTGTGGACAGAGAATGCCAGGGCTGCATTTAAACAGCTGAAACATTCCCTGATGTCAGCCCCAGCTCTGGGGCTGCCAGACTTGATTAAACCTTTTGAACTCTTTACACATGAGTGACTGAATGTTGCTTGGGGATACTGGCACAGCACCTTGGAGACCAGCGAAGAGCTGTGGCCTATTTTTCAAAACAACTAGACAGTGTAGCCCAGGGTTGGCCAGGATGCTTGAAAGCTGTGGCAGCAACAGTCCTTCTGATACAGGAGGCCCGTAAATTCACCTTTGGGCAGCACATTGTCGTGTATGTACCTCATGCAATGATAAATGTGCTAGAGCAAAAGGGGGGACACTGGCTCTCCCCTAGCAGGATGCTTAAATATCAATCTGTGTTGTTAAAACACAATGATGTTACTCTAAAGACAACTTCTGTGGTAAGCCCTGGGATGTTTTTATCATCCACATTACTTGATAGTGTGCCTGAGCATGATTGTTTGCAGACAATAGAGGAAACTTATTCCAGCAGACCAGACCTGAAAGATGTTCTGTGGGGTATGCCCAGCCCCTGCCTTGGAGGGATCTCTGCTGAGATAAGAGATTTTGCAATCACCCAGCAGGACTCCCTGGAAAGGCAACCACTTCTTTGGTCATGGCAAGAAAAGACAGACCCACAATACTTTGGGAGACACTATGCAGATTTCTTCGTAACCCATTGGCCTGTAACCATCCCAGATCCTCTGTAATCCATTGGTCCTTTACTGATCCCCTGTATCCCTATAAGAGCAAGCCCTATGGGCCCCTGTGGCTCACAGAGAGGGCTCTTGTCCCTGGCTCTCCCCTTCGCTGGAGGGGACCCACAATAAAGCTACCTTCTGTGCTGAACCAGCCACACGAGCCTCTCGTCTCTCTCTCTGGTCTGGCTTGGCCTGGAGGCTGCCCTGCAGAGCTGAGCTGGAATCACAAGCTGATAATCACTAAAGAGCTGACAGCCTCTGCAAGGGCCCTCCTGCCAGCAGCTGAGGGAAGACACCGGACCTCGGGAAGGTGATTCCTTTCGGGACCATCTCCCCGGACCGGTCACCTCTTCCTGGGTCAGAGCCGCTGACCCCCCCATCACCAGCTGTAATAATGTTCCTTTGAAAGATCCAGACTGGGAATTGTACACTGATGGGAGCAGCTTCATGTAAAATGGTAGGAGGATGACTGATTACGCTGTAACCACCTCAGATAAAATCATTGAGGCAAAAGCCTTGCCTCCAGATGTATCATCACAGAAAGCTGAACTCATTGCACTAGAACTGAGCGAGGGGAAGAAGGTGAACATATGGACTGATTCCAAATATGCCTTCAGTGTTGTTCATGCCCACGAAGCTATTTGGAAGGAATGTAGCCTGCTGACTGCTCAAGGTAATGAGGTCAAGCATGCTAAACAAATCCCTGCACTTTTACAGAGCATTTGGAAGCCTACAAAAGTGGCTATCATGCATTGCAAGGGTCATCAAAAAGGGAAAACAGCCCCTGAACTGGAAAATCGTTTTGCTGACAAAACAGCCAGGGGGATTACAGAAAAAGGCATTTTTGCAGTGGTACCACAGAAAGAGGTAGATTTGTCATCATTTACCCCAAAATATGATCAGAGGGATCACAAATTAATTAAGTTCCTTAAGGCTGAAATCAAAGAACGTGCGTGGGCTGTCACCCTGGTAGGACAAGCTGTAGTTCTACCTCTGATCCTTCGGGAAATAGCCCAACGAGAGCATGAAAGTACCCATTGGGGAACAGAAAATCTTTTAAAACATTTGAGGAAAGTAGTGATAGGGAGAGAAATGACTGATATTGTACAATCTGGAACAAGCAAGTGTTAAACCTGCTGTAAAAACAACCCTGACACAAGCAAGAGAGTTGTGTTAGGAGTGACAAAGACAGGAGATCTGTCGGGAGATTATTGGCAAATCGATTTTTCTGAGATGCCACGCAAAGAGGGATGCACGTATATACTGGTACTGGCTGACACCTTCAGTGGATGGCCTGAGGCGTTCCCCTGTCACACCAACACAGCAAAAGAAGTAGTGAGGGCTTTGCTCAATCATATAATACCAAGATTTGGGGTTCCTTTGGGAATGTCATCAGATAGGGGACCACATTTTGTTGCAACAGTGGTTGGGGAAGTTAGCAGGATTTTGAGACTTACCCGGGACCTGCACACACCATACAGGCCCCAGGCAAGTGGCAAAGTTGAACGCATGAACGGGACCCTCAAAACCCTGATGTGCAAGATTTGTCAAGAGACATCTGTGACATGGGTACAAGCCCTGCCTGTAGTCTTGCTGAGAGTCCGCATACAGCCAAGGAGAAGGGACAACATCAGTCCCTATGAAATATTATATGGCAGGCCATAGCAGGTTCCACATATCCCAGGGGAAATTCATATGTCTTGGGGTGACTTTATGATGTGTATCCCATATCACTGCCCCATGCCCAGGAATTAATTTTTGTGCCTTTCTATGCCTTTAAACTGAGCCTGAGAGGGGGGAGGAAAAAACTGAGCAAAACTTTTTCAAAGCAGTTGGCAGCTTGTTCAAGGTCACACAGAGATAGCAATTTTTTTCCACCTGCAGCAGGGGAGGGAGAGAGAAGGGAGGCACCCAGCTTGCTTTTCTTTCCAGCTAGCTTTTGGCAGTTTTTTTTCTCAGCTCCTTTTCCTTCGGACAGTTGAACTTTTGTTTTCCTGGGACTTTGATTTTTTTTTTCCTTTTCTCTCTGCTGAACTGTTTCAACATCAGAATACATCAGGAGGAATTTCCACCGAGGCCTTGGCCCTGGAGGTGGGCCCACCAGCCCCTCCCAGCTCCAAGGAAGGGGAGAGAGAGACTATGGAAGGACTCTGAAATTTTTCCCCAAGTTTCTCTCAGCAGATCGAGAGGTTTTATCATTCAGCATCATTATCCCTTTTCCTGTGTGTTTGTTAAATAAATAGTTTTTATCTCTTTCACTTTCCTTCGAGGAAAATTTCTTTTTCCCAAACCTGGTGGGGGAGGGGTGGTTATAGTCTGCCTTCTCTCAGAGGATATATTTCTAGATTTGGCCAAACCGGCACAGAGGTAAAAATGATTTGCAGAAGTATTTAATGGCTCTGAGTTACACTTTGCAGAAGCTCCAGAGATTAGTCGTGTTATCCAAACCAATAGGATTGGACACTATTGAGGAAGATTGTGAGAAAGGGAATATTGTGGAAGATTGGCTACGTGAAAAAGGGCACATAAGACCCCTGCAGCTTGCTCAGCATTGCACACATCTTGTGTAACAATTGAAGTTGCAAAAGGCTGCACTTAGCCTGCCTAACAACTGAGACACCATTGAGTTCTTATTGCTGAGCTAAGTGTTTTATTGCAGAGTTAGCAAGGTTAGTCTTTGGCAGTAAAACAATAAAATACTGTTGGTTAGAAAAGACAAAGAAAAAGAGAATTGCTGACCACAGAAGAGGAGCTAGGAGGAGTTAAGAAGTCAGCTAAGACTATGTGAACCACTTAGAATGCGCCTTTACAAATATTCATAAGCCTATTATAGATAGTATATAAGAAACTTTAGTATGATCAAGGAACGGAATCCTGCTGATCACTCATATTGAGCGTCCGGGCTTTCCCTCCGCCGTGACAGGACACACCTGCTCATCCATTCCAGCCTGGAGACTGGGTCTACATCAAGTGATGGGACAGTGACTCCTTGCAAGCCAAGTGGAAGGGACCATTCCAAGTTTTGCTGACCACTTTTACTGTGGTCAAGGTTGCTGGCAAGGGACTGTGGATTCACTACTCCAGGGTGAAGAAAGCTTCTGCTCCCAAAATCACCAAGAAGACAGAGACTGATACAAATCAGAAAGATGCAGTTTAAACTGTTTTTTACATGTTTGCTGTTTGCCCAACTGGCAACCATGGTTCAGGGTTCACCCCATGATTTGCATAAGACCGTGGTCCAAATGTGTCCAAAATTCTTAATAAGAGTGATTGTTGGATCTGTACTCAGTTACCACTCCTAGATGGGAGGGGTCACTGGCCATTGATTGGCATTTTAATGGAAGAGAACCACACTGAAATGTGGGAACCAATTAATAGCACCCTTCTGCCCCCCATACCCCTGAGCAGCCTGGTAGAGCGTGCAAACTATAAGGTTCCTTGTGCAATTGTAAATGCCACAGGAAAAGCTGTTCTTCCTTCATACTGTCATAAGACCCATTTCAGGGAAATAACAGACCCAAGAATTGCGGCAAAGATGAAATTGACAGGGTGGAGACTGGCTCAGGGTTGGGACGGGGTTGTATTGGATATGTGGTGATAAGGCCTGGAAAGTTATGCCCGTGAACAAAGACCAGGCTTGTGCCACTGGGGCTGTGGTCCCAAATATTTAACCATCTTGAAAAACCAAATGAGAAGAGAAAATGATCTCTTAACTCCCTCACTGAACGTCCTACACTTTTCCATAGCATAATCAGAGCCCTTGTACCCACTTAGGGAGTGGTTGAACTGGAGAGAGCAATTGTAAACATCTCAGCTGTCACTGAATGTATTGAGCAGCATACTGCAGATGCAATTTCAGCCTTACAGGAGGAAGCTGACAGTCTGTCCCGTGCAGTTATGCAAAACAAGATAGCTCTCAATTTCATACTTGCTGCAGAAGGAGGTGTATGTGCTATTGTCAATACCACTTGTTGTTCTTATGTGGACCAAATGGAAGAATTAAGAAAGATTTGGATGAAAATTGGAAGGGAACTCAAGTTCTACATGAAGTAGCTTCTAGAAATAAAATTTCTTAATTTTATTAAGAATCTCTGGAGCTTCTGCGAAGTGGAACTCAGAGCCATTAAATACTTCTGCAAATCATTTTTACCTCTCATATGAATTTCCCCTGGGATGTGTGGTTTATAAAACCTTAAATTTTGATCATATTTTTGATACCCTCACCTCATAGTTACCAAACTGGGCCTGGGTAAAAGAAATATTTATAATAGCTGTTATTGTAGTTATTGTCTGTGTAATAGCCTGTGGAGCAGCCAGTTGTGTAAACCGGTTCTGCGGGCAAAAAATAGAGCAGAGTAGAGACTAGACAAGGTGGAGTTTTGTTGGTCTCTAAAAGGGGGGAAATGATGCCATGAAGATTTTTGCCTTTTCTTTTATACCTCTGTTATACCTTTTTACAACTTCTGTATTCTTAGTGCTTTTTGCCTACATTCTTGGACTTCTTTGTCAAGCTGAGAGACTAAACATTTTAGAAGCTTTATAGGTAGGGATCAGAAAGCCCCAGACCCCAAGGTCCTTTCCAGAACACATTCTGTAAACTAAGATAGAACCATCCAGGGGAAGGCTCCTTGGGGAGGGGGGCTCATTCAAGCCTCTCATTGGGGAATTTTTGATAGATATGCTAATTAGTAAGACCTATAATGTTATACCAGATCTTTTGGGGAGGGAATTTTTTTTGCAGGGTGCATTTCGATGCATATGACCTGGACATGTGCACCTAAGGATCCTTAAAATAAATACCAAGGAAAAATCCCTTTTCCCCTTCTAACTGTGTATGACTCTTGATTTTAAGACCAGGAAAAGGCATCACACTGCTAAGGGAAGGGCGCCTCCTGCTCTATTTGACCAGTGCTCCTTATGTGTGAGGAACACTGCATTTCAGGGTGATTATAGCACCTGGGAGAACATACCTGATGGTGCTCTAGCTCCATTTTGCTCTGCTTGAAGATATTTTCTTTCTCCAGAAGCTCCTTCTGTTGCCTTTTAAACTCTTCTTTCCCCTTTATGTTTTGCATAACATAAGGGACTATGTTAAATAAAAATTGCTCCTGAGCTAAATGACAACTTGCATGTCAAGAAAGAGGCTGCTTTGTATTGGCTTTTTCACTGGTAGTGCACTACCAAGAGTACAGAAAATGAAAGGATAGTGTGGCAGAGCAAAAGGCTATCACTATAATACATGCAACAGTCCTATTGGAGGAAGTAATCACTGGTGAAATTACTCTTGAATATGCATTAGTGTGGCAGTCAATTGCTGCTTCTGTGCAAGAAGCTTCTGCAAAAGCCACAGAAAATTCCTACATGGCCTTGTGCAGAACAAGATGTTGGGTTTACCCATCTGCAGGTGAACACAATCGTAGTCATCCATCCAGCTCTTTTCCGAGCCTTCACTGGTGGCATTGTAAGGGTGCTGGCTTTTACTCAAGAACAGGGAAAGGGAGCTGCAGTGATTCTTTGCTTTTTCTCCATGATGCTGCATCTGAGGATTGTCATAGACACAGTCAGGAGCATTCATTATATTCTGTGGTATGTTTTTGAAACGGGAGCTGCCCAGTGCCTGTTTGAAGAGCAGCTCTGCATTGACACTGATAGTAGTGGTCAGCTGCTTGGTATCATCTGGGACTGTCCTTGCCACCATAACAAACCAATCCAGGTCATCGCATTTAGCAGGGGGTGGATCCCGGGTGCAGGGGAACCAGCCAGAGTCACGACACGAACACCAATACGATTTGAGCATCATGCTCCCGTTTTATTGTTTATTTGCACCAAGTTATACTTTGCAAAGTTCACGCCCCTTCCCACTAGAAAGCTTCTAAGCAGCGGGGGAGAGTGTATACCTTTTCCCAAGGCTGTTCAAGGCTGCTGGCTAGCAGGTTCCTTGCAAGCCTATCTTCAGCCTGAGGCCCCGTCAGGGGTACTTCTGCAACAACCCCGGGGTGCCCAAGCTCTCCTGGGGTATCATATGCCCCTGTTCCACAAGGAATTCCTCTACATATCCTCTGCTTTCTTTCTGGGCAACCCAGGCCTGGTCGATGATCTTTTGCAGCCCTGCTTTAAAGGCAAGAAAAAATACACCCAAGTACTATTAAGCCTAATATAACTACAAATAGCAATCAGCAGCCTTCTACTACCAAGATACGCAGCCATCTGGTGATATCTAGACCCTTAAGCCAATCTCCAATAGGGTCGTCTGTCTCCCGAAGGCTGTGTAGGCCCCTGTGGAGGTCAGAGAGGTGCTTGTGAATTGAGACAGAGTGGTCAGAAAGATTCATACAGCGCATACCCTGGAACTCTTCACAGCGGTGGCAGTGAGCTAGTGGTAGAAGATCAATGGCTGCACAATTTTGTAATACTGCATGCCTAACACTAGTAACATCTGCGCTTAGCTCGTCAAACAACTGTGAAGTTATGTTTACCTCATCCCTCGCCCAGCAAGCAAGTTTATGCAAAATTGCATGAACCCTGGCTGCTGAAGCACCAGGTACAAACATAGATGCTTGCCAAATTATACCACGACTCCAAAAGACGGGCTCTTCATTTCTTTTACATTTGAGCTCATGGATTGAACGCCGCACCCTGGTTTCAGTGCGGTGGATGATATTTAAGAGTTGATGCAGGTTTGGATGAAACAGGGTGAGTTTCCCTAAGTAGCACGGTCCCCCATGTGGGTTAGCAGGAAGCCCATTCCACGTGCGGTCCCCGCATATTAAGAACGTACCACTGGGGAGGCGTTTTGGGGCTTGACCCGTGAGGTTGATTCGGTAGTAAATTGCTTCGGACTAGTGCTTTCTCAGAAACCAGTCTGCAAGAGAGTCATCAGTGGCCCAAAGGCACCTATTAACATTTAATTGACAGGTAGTGGGAGGCTTGAATGTCATGTAACCATCCCCAGTTTGGTTTGTGGAACCCAGTAGATGTAACTCTTCTGGTGTTCCCATGGTGACACTGATGCTTTTCAAGAATGCAGCTTGCCAGCAGGCACACTGCTGCTCAGGCTTGAGTCCAATCAGCCCTGATCAATTGCCATTGTTTGTGGCGTTCCTAATCAGGGAACTGTTGTCTAGCATCCCTCAGAAGTCTTGCGGGTTAAAATATGGGACCCCGATTAAACAGGTGAGAAATGGGTCCCCTGGCATGGTCAGGCTCAGACACATGGAGTCTTGCCCCGTTAGTTCAGCTAGGGTGACCCACATGTTTTGTCTCTTTTGGATTGCTGTTAACATTGCGTGGGACCCGGTTAGGATGCTTACAAGTAGCAAACCTCTCAGAATGTTTACGGGTCCAGCTCTACTTTGTTGCTTCCCAGCGCTCAGGGGCCACCACACGCTGCCAAAGGACACAAACCTGTGTGCTACTCTCTCACCCTAACACTGCCACCGTCCGTACTGTCCTCACTCGATCTAAATGGGTGGACAGCTGATTGAAGATGTCCGTCAATGCCCTTGTCTCAAGACAGTCAAAACGATTCCTCACTCTACCTCTGTGTCTGGTGCTATACACAAGAATCTATGCAACTCCCCTTCTTGGTTCTGCCTTCAGAGAGGGTTCCCTGAAGCCCACCACAAGTCACTAGCAACCACCCAGGGCAGCTGTTACATTCGCCACAGAGTCTTGCTATTTTTCCTACTACAGAGAGTGGTGGATCTGGCAAGTTCTCAGCCCCCTCACTCAGCCACATCTGCAGCCTCATCCAAGGCTTCTCAGGATGAGGGTCCCGGAGTTCCAGCTGTTGAAGTAGTGGCGTTACTTTCCTCAGGAGCCAATGCCGACGGTGCCTTCTTGCTTCGGGGTCCTGCATGCGTAGCACGGCACCACTTGCTGGGCACCCACAGCAGTCCTTCTGGGGAGGAAACACACATATATCCTTGACAGTTAAATAGCACTGGGCTGGGACCCTCCCACAAACCCGTTCAAGGGTTACGGTACGACACACTTATTTCTGGAAGGGCCCGCTCAATTCCCCTATGAACTGTCTGATGATGGATTGCCACTGGAGACTCCTCCCTATCCCCGGCCAGAGAGACGAAGTTCAATGTAAACAGCACCTTGCTTAGCCGCTTACTTGGTTCCATCTCTTCCCCTTTCTGTCAGCCTAGATATTCTTTTAGTGTACGATGGGCTCTCTCTACCACTGCCTGACCGGTGGGCAAGTGTGGGATCCCTGTGATATGTTCTAACCCCCACTGCTGCATAAATCTGGCTAGGCGACCACTAGTGTACGCTGGCCCATTGTCCATTTTGATCTTTTTGGGTACCCCCATTACTGCGAAGCAAGAGAACAGATGCAGTTCCACATGCAATGCCTTCTCTCCTGTCTGAGCGGTAGCCCACAGGAAGTGTGAAAAGGTGTCAATTGTTACATGGACATAGCTCTGTTGACCGAACTCAGGGATGTGAGTGACGTCCATTTGCCAGAGTTTGAGGGCTTTCAAACCCTTGGGGTTAACTTCCACACCCAACCCCAGGCCATGATGGCTACAGCGGGGACAAGCCTGCACTATGCCTTTTGCTTCTATCAGTGGGATCCTAAACTGTCTCTGCAGGGATTTTGCGTTTTGATGGAACACATCATGGCTACATCTGGCTTGCTCAAAAGTGTTCACAGGCGGGAGATGCACTATGGGGGCACAGGTCACTGCCTCATTCTGCATGGGCATTGCCCTCTCCCAGCCCGATGTTCCACTGGTGGCTTCGAATGTGCAGGATACCGTAGGGGTGTGTCTGTTGTTGCAGGGTGTGCCTCAATGTAATGAGCAGTCTGTCCAGATGTTTGTTGTTGGTACGCCGGATTTCTGCATCGTGGATCCGTTGGGCTACTCCAACGACATATAGGGAATTGCTGACTACATTCACCGGTTCTTTCGACCACTGTTGTAAGGCCCATATCACGGCATGCCCTTTGAGTGTTTGCAAGCTGTCGGCCGGTTCTCCAGCTATGAGTCTTCCAGTCGTCATTCTCTTTCCACACACAGGCGGCCCATTTCATCTTCCTCCCCACATCCGTGAACACCGTGCGCCCTAGTACTGGCCGTTCTACGTTCAGTGGGTGGTCCAGCCACTCATAGCGCCCCAGCAACTGCGCCAGCCTTCCCTGTGCGCACTTGTTATGGACCATGCTGGTGAATCCGAGCAGAGCTTCTTGCAGTGCCTCCGCATGGCATAGCATCCACTCCAAGTCCCCTGTTTGGACTGGTATATTGATGTCCTCTGCCTCTCTGTCGTCCAACTCCACCACTTGGTCACGACTCTTTTGGATTAAAAACGCTACCATCTCTACCCTGGACTGCAGTCTGAAGCGTGGCTGAGTCAGTGGGAAGATCCATTCAGGAATCCGGATGTCCTCCCCACTTTTCTTTTGCCATTGGTGGATGATGGCATGTGAACCCGCTGCACCGATCAGGGTCATGAGGATGGGGAGTGGGACTCCTTCTCTGTGTGATACCCATGCGTGCCACATCTTATCTGCGACCTTGGCAAGAGCTGCTGCTTGGTCCGGGGAGCATTCTCGAGGTTTGGCAGCATTCGTCCTGTGCAGCCATGGCAGGAAGGGGGCGAGGTTGGCATTCGTGATTCCCGTGACTCCACGGACCCATTGCAGATCTCCTAGCAGACATTGCGCATCATGGAGCATGGAGATTTCTGTATGTAGCTCGATCTTTTGGGGCCTAATTTGCGAGTCTGATATTAGCCAGCCCAGGTACTTCCATGGTGCAGTCTGCTGGATTTTCTGGGGGGCAATCTCGAATCCAATCTCATGCAGGTGTTCTCTGACCCATTGCATCTCTTGGTCTGAGAACTCTGTGGCAGTAGCTATCAGGATGTCATCCATGTAATGGTAGATGAGTGCTTCAGCGTGGCGTCGTCGAATCAGACATAGCGCCCAGTCAACATACAGCTGACACAGCATGGGAGAATTTTTCATTCCCTGGGGTAGGACAACCCACTCGTAGCACTTAGCGGCTCACTGTGATTCTTTGTGGGCACTGTAAAAGCAAAACGTTCTGTGTCCTTTGGATGCAGTGGGATTGTGAAAAAGCAGTCTTTTAAGTCAATTACAGTGATTTGCCATCCCACTGGAATCATTGTAGGAGCCGGTAGCCTAGGTTGCAGTGCCCCCATAGCTTGCATGCGCACATTCACTTGGCAAAGGTCATGAAGGAGGTGCCATTTTCCTGACTTCTTTGGAATCACAAAGATGGGGGTGTTCCATGGGCTGACCAACGGCTTGATGTGTCCTGCCACTATGTGTTCTGCAACAAGTTGTTCTATTATCTTCAGCCTTTCGTCTGTTACCAGCCACTGCTCGACCCAGACAGGATCATCTGTTAACCAGGTGAGAGCCCGTATAGACAGCTGATCGGCAGCGGCCATCAGCATAAATGCTGGTCTGTGGTGAGCACAAGGCCTAACTGTGCAAGGATGTCACATCCAATCAGGCCTTGCAGGGTCTGAGGCAGCTTCATAACATAGGGGCGATACACAATGATTTGATTGTCCTCAAATTCTAGGGTAATTGGGGTTGCACTTACTTGGGGGATTTGTGTTCCTCCCACCCCTACTAGCGTGGTCGCTGGTTTTTCCAGTACCCAAACAGATGACCATACTGCCTGGTTGATTATGGTAACGTCCGCACCTGTGTCGAAAAGCGGCTGTATTTTGATGGCTTCTGCCCCCCTTCACAGGATCACTTGCCGCTGAGGTCTCTGGGCCAGGTTCAATGTCCAAAACATGTTGAAACCAGAGGACCCAAAGGTGTGGTCTCCGCGGACACTGCTGTTGCTGGTTTCCCCGTTGGTCATTAGGGGAATAGGAACGATTTGGGCAATGTGACTGCCCTGCGGGATAGTCACGAGTGGCTGCAGCGTGTAAGCCATGATCTTAATTTCACCGGTGTAGTCAGCATTGATGACTCCAGGGAGCACCACTACTGCCTGCCGGCTGGTTGATGACCACCCCACGAGTAGACCACCCAAACGAGGACCGTCTGATGACAGGGGGCCCTTGGCTGTGGTTGGGATCAGGGTGATCTGGCGGTCCATCAGTGTGACTTCTATTGAGGTTGCCACATCCACTCCGAGGCTCCCTCGGGTGGCTGGCTGGTTCTGGTGAAGGAAACCACCGGGGTTGCACTTGACTTGTGGCTCTTTGGGGAGCTCACCTGTGTCCTGGCGTGAGACTCTACCGTGCTGCTCTGGCCGTTTCCAGCATAGCGGCATGCTATAGTGGCATGGTTGCCAGAATTGCAGTTGTGGCACCACACCGGTTTCTAGCAAGTGCACCTCAGGTGCCCCTCTTCACTGCATTGGAAACAGGTTATTCTGCCCGTTCGGGGACCAGGAGCTGTGCCAGCAGCCTTCATCCCCTTCTGTCCTTGCACCCCTCTGGTCAGTGCTGTGGCGATAACTTGTCCCTGTTGTTGCAGGACATTCTGCAGCGTTGCGGTAAATGCAGCTGTTTGAGATGACTGTTCCACACGGGTAGCATGCACGAGCATCTTGTCTGCTCCTGCTTCCTGGGGCAGTGTGGCAAGAATTGTCTTAGTTTGCTTATTAGAATTTTCAAAGGCAAGGGTCTGGAACATTTGCTCTTGGAGCTCTTCAGAGAGCTCAGTTGCATCCTTCAAGGCTGCTGACAAACGGTCGATGAACTGACCATATGGCTCCGACAGCCCCTGTCGGATTGCTGCACACGGGGGAGACTTCTTCTTTTCAGGTACTGACAACAAGGCTTTGTAGGCAAGAGTCTGTGGCAACTCATGAATGACTATGGGCATAGTCAGTTGTGTCACCGGCGCTTCGTAAGCCCGGCTCCCAGTTAGCATGTCAGCTTGGAGCGCATACAGTGGGTCTTGTGTGTCACCTTGGTGCTTGCTAGCTTCTTCTTGTGCTAGCTGCTTCCATGTTCACTCTCAGAGCAGGAACTGTGAAGGGGCTAACAACAATTGTGCAATGCCGATGCAATCATTTGGACACAGGACATCTGCTGTAAAGATAAACTGCAGAATGCTTTGTGCATCTTCAGATCGCAAGCCATGCGTGGTGACCATTTGCTTGGCTTGCTGCAAGAGCTTCCAGTCATGGGGTTCCCACTTTGCAGTGTCCCGTTGTATCTGTACAGGACATGCAAGGACATCCACTGCATGCCAATGACCCTCAATGATTGCATCACGGATAACTCCATTCCATCTCCTTCGCAATGGGTCAGTCCTCCCCGTCAGGGCTGATGGAAACGACAGCTGCACCTCCCTTCGCAGGAAGGGAGGGGCTGTAGGCACTGTGCCCAATTCTCCCGATGGGAATGTAGGAGTTCTGGTGGCTATCTTGACTGGTGGGGCCACGGGACGCCACGGTGCTGATGGTGTAATATCGCAAGCTTTGGACTCCAGCACATCCTGCCGTGTAGATAAGTCAGCAAGCCTTTTGATTACTTCATGCATCATCTCTTGGTAGTTCTCCTCCTCTTGGGACTGATCCCCGGCAGCCCTGGCTGGCTCTGGCTCTGGCTCTGCAGGCAACGAAACCACAGAGGCTGCTTCGCCGTCAGACGTTGCTCCACTGTCTGGCAGAAGAGTGTGGCGTGCCGCTGCTTTCGGCCGAGCGCTAGGACGGCTCGTTTGCACCGCCGCTGTCGACCGGAAGCTAGGACCGCTCGTTTCTCCTTCACCCACCTGCGCCCCCTCCTGAGTCGGGCGGCTCTGCTTCCACCTTTGCAGCCATTTCTCCCTCAGACGTTGGAGGGGTAACTTCCTTCCCTGCCACGTCCAGCAACTCCCACAACAAACGTACGGGTGCTGCTGTGCCCTTAATTGGTCTGCCCATGGTCAGCCTGAAGAACCGCACAACCCTGGACTCCACCCTGGTCCCCAGCTGCCGCTTTGTAAGACCCCCGTCCGTTTCCTTCCCGGAGCCACTGCGCCCTAAACCTTCAATGGCCACTGTGGCCATTGTCATTTCTGCTTTCATCTCTGCGAGAGTGTTAGTTACTGCTCTCCATGTTAAGCTGAGAGCTTTAGCTTCTTTAGCTTCCTTTCCACCCTCAATTGTGGACAGCCGCAATTCGTTCCCTACTTCCCACCATGCTTCGGTTGAAAACAAAAGCGAAGTGTATCTCAGTAATCCATGTTCCCGGGCCCACATAACGAGGGCATTAAGATCTCGGTCTTTCACAATCTTGCCTCTCTTAGAGAGGATACTAGCTAGGAGTCGAGCCCCTGCCTCATAATCCATAGCTTCCCACCTGCAGGCGCTCACTCGGCCATATGAACTATGGTCTGTGGCCACTTGGCTTTGAGGCTTAGCCCCCAGCTTTACTTGGCTTTGGGGCTTATCCTCCAGCCTTTTAATTGGCTTTGAGACCGGGACCCTGGCTTTACTCGGCTTTGGGGCCACCCACTCTGATTCCCCAGGCTCCAGCACTGATACGATGAATTGGAGTCTTACCGCATTTAACGAACCTGCATGTAGCAAAACTCATTCAGGTCCCTGCCATTCGGGTGCCAGGTTTAGTGAGGGGGAGTGGATCCTGGGTGCAGAGGAACCAGCCAGAGTCACGACATGAACACCGATACAATTTGAGCATCATGCTCCCGTTTTATTGCTTACTTACACCAAGTTATACTTTGCAAAGTTCATACCCCCTTCCCACGAGAAAGCTTCTAAGCAGTGAGGGAGCTGACCAGTGTGTATACCTTTTCCCAAGGCTGTTCAAGGCTGCTGGCTAGCAGGTGCCTTGCAAGCCTATCTTCAGCCTGAGGCCCCGTCAGGGGTACTTCTGCAACAACCAAGCTCTCCTGGGGTATCATATGCCCCTGTCCCACGAGGAATTCCTCTACAATCACACTTGTTCTGCCCTCTGTTAACAGCCAGGACATTCAAAGACCAGCTGTAGCAGTTCAAGTCATGACTTCTTTGGGTAAAGATCTGGTAAGAGCTTTTGCATCTCCCTCCTCATTTTGTTGAGGATGCTGAACTCAGAGAGGAAGCATTGGCTGCCAATACTTTGGCAAACTGGAAGTAATCCAACAGTGACTGCTCTACCTTATCCACAGCAGTGTGAATTTCATTGATGTTTTTCTCCATATATCCACAGGACTGCCAGTCTGGTGTAATGAAGGCTGTGATTGACAGCTGTCCCCACCATCTGCTCAAGGCGATAAAGCCTCTCTGTAGCAGTGTCTGGACCAAGGATTAGTCTTTTGTCCTGTGCAGTTGATGCTGAACGAGAAGAGAAAGTCTTTTGATGTCGTTGAAGATGTGGACATGTTACTCCTTGTGCTTCCTGTGCTGGAGAAAGACAACCTATTCATCCCAGCAGTCATATCCTGTAAGCCTTTATTGTCTTGGAGGACTGGTAGTGGCACATCATCACCACCTTCTGCGATTTACTGAGTCCTGTCTGCTGTCCTGGGAATGCAATTCCCCTTGGGCTAACATAAACATCTTTTTCAGGTGCAATTTGCTGTCCAAGAAAATGGTTTTGATGGTTCATAAGGATGTCATAAACACTCTGTGTCAGTAGCATTCCACCTGGCAATAACAGGCTCACAGGAGAAAATCTTTTAAGTTCTTTTCCAGTTGCTCTGGTGGTGGGAGGAGGAGTAGCATATACTTCTTCTGGTCTTACACTGTGGCCCACTGGAGATGAAAAATCCTGCAAGTTTTCCCTCAGGGCTGTATCATCTTGGCATGCAGATGGAGGTGCAGCATTGTCCTAGGTTACAATAGAAAGTGTAACCAATAGTATGTATTCTATTATCATCTTCACAAGCTGTTAAAGCAATGATTGTTATCTCCTACCATGACTCATCCCTGATCACTCCCTCAGGAGACTGTTTCTGTTTAATGGGCAACCAAGGACCAACCGCATGACTCATAGAATTACATCATCCCATTGTGAGATGCTCTGCCCTGGGGGAGGAGCCAAGCATTCCCACCTGGATATAATCTGGGGTTTGGAAGAGCACGAGCAGCCCTTACCTATGGGACTCCACTTCATCTGGACTGCTACCACCACCCTGAGTAAGAGGGTGTCAGGTTGTATCCTGACTCTGTCAGCGTTCTTGTACTATTGCATTATTTTAATTTTCCTATTAAATTATAATTCTGACTCGTGATCTCCCACTGGTTTGTTTTCAAACTAGTACAGGGAGAAAAAAAGAAAACCTGGCCTGTTGTTCTGGGAGCTGTCAGAGTCAGTGCAGGGGCGTGGCTTGTGCACAGCCTGACCCCAGCAGCTCCTGACAAACCTGAGTGACATCCCATGGCAGGGCAGGTGTGGTGGCTGGGCAGCACAGTTAGGGGACTGGCACTGCAGGTACCACCAGGACTTCGGATGTGCTGACACAGTATCCTCAGTTCCAGGCGGAAGAGAAGTGTGGAGGTGAAATGGGGTCCGGTTCTGGTGGATGCAGCCCTGGAATATCCCCTGCCTCCCAACTCTCTTGGAAACTGTGATGCTGCAGCAAGGATTGCCACAAAAAGGGGTTTAGGTGTGAGACAATTTTATATGTAAGGCATAAAAAAAAATCCATCTCCTGATAAAGTAATTTCTGCTTTTTATTCTTTGATCCTTTCCAAGATCTTGGCTTTTGTCCAAGAAAGGGCTGTATTTTACAACTGCAGGTTGTAGCCAGCAGAAAGCTATAGCATTACAGAAACTCCAATGTAGTGTTTACATCCAGCACGCGAGATTAAACTGGCTTTTTGGAAACTACCATGAAAATTGGCCAATAGAGACAAAGTTTTACTCACTTACCTTTTACACATTGATTGAAAATTTTAAAAGAGGAAAACAAAACTAAATGCTACTATGACATGGATTTCAAAGTTGAAGAAAAACCTGGAAGCTCAGCTTTTTAAATTTCCCAGGTTTTTTCTTTCAGTGCTGAACTGGCTTTCATCTGTCTGTAGTTAAGGACTACTCCCTTGTGCCACCTCATCAGAGCTGCAGTCTTGAACATTGTGATGCTCAGGCCATGGGGTGCCAGAGCGGGACCAGACCCTGCTGGCAGAGGAGCAGTGACACCTGTCAGTCCGTGCCCACCCTTGCTGTGAGTGACCTCAGCCATCTCCTGAGGGGAGGTGCCTGAGCCTAGGTGTGGGTTTACTCAGGCACGGAGGGGTGGCAGTCAAGAGGAAGGGTGTGCAACCCCCAGTTCTGCGCTCCCATCCCTGCAACGATCCTGATCCTCCGGCTTTCCTCCTTTAATCAGAGGCATCCTGCCATGGGGACCTCCCATCCCAAGCCCAGACTGCCTTGTCTCCCATGTCGGGGTGTGACAAGATGCTCAGACCGTCACCTCTGTCACATCTCAGTGTCAAGCTGCCTTAGGGTTGTTGTAATGCCTCCATCACAGGCAGCTGGGACCCTCATAGGAAAATCCCCAAGCAGCTGAAGCAGAGAGCAGGCAGGCGTGTGAAGCCACAGTGGCTTGGTGGTGACTGGCATTCTGTGTGTGATAAAGGGCAGGAGAATGAAAAAACTGAACATTTTTGGGTGATAGTCTAAGTGCTGGGAGAGAGGTGATGGAGGGTTCAATCACCCATTGCTTTCCTCCTGTGACAGTGGGGTGTTGCAGCACTGCCAGAGTAGCACTGGATCAGGGCTGCTGTGCCATGGATGGCTCTGAGAAGCTGGAAAAGCACCTTTGCCAAGGCGGCAAGCCTCCACCCTTTCAACTATCCCCTCTTCCCTCCCCTCCCAAGAAAATTCAGTGTGGGTTTATCAAGCCTGCTGTGTTTGGTAATTCTCTGCATTTATTTTATTTGTCTGTAGTTTCAGGGCTGGGAAAGTGAAGGAGTGCTTTCATTAACGAGCTAGTGATTTCTCGTCCATCACTGATACTCTCCCTCTTTGGTCTTTGGGAGGACAAAAACCAGTAAGGAACCCAGAAATCAAAATAGGTGTGGGTGCCCCTCAACGGCAGAGGCAGATCAGTCCTCTCTGGTCTCTCCTTATGAACTACCCCAGACACAAAGTCTGTTTGGGGGGGTCAAGCAAAGGAAGTGACTCAGGGGACACGAGCAGGACTGGCAGCACTGTGTGAGTCAGCATTCATTTGTCTGCACAGCAGTGCTGCTGCCTGGCTGAGCTCTAAACACAGAGGGGAGATTTTCTCCTTGGCATCCAATTGTGCCCCTCAGCACCACATCCTACTTGGCACCTGCCAGTTCCATGTTGTGGCTGGTGCTTCCCCTGCAGCCCCATCCACCACAGCAATAGACACTCCTCAGGATGTCCCAGAATGTGATTTTCAGAGGGATGTGACTGACCCTACAGCTCAGGGCAGTGTTGGTGGAGTGGCTGGAGGGACTGAGCAGCCCAGCCATCATCAGCCTCCCTCTGGTTTGGCAGAGGCTGTCTGGAGCAGAGAGCCTTCTCTCCAATTACTCACATCAGGCTTTTGCCCAAGATCCGAGCTCTGTAAGAGGACTCTCAGAAGGGATTTGCATCCAAGAAGGAGTGCTTCTATCCACTGGGAACCTAAGCACCATTTACTACAAATAATAATAATAAATCAAGGTAGGAGGAAGCTTATTTATCTGCATGCTGTTAGAAATGTGCCTCCCTTTCAGTGGAATTGGGTGATGCAAGGCCAACAAACATCCTATCAGCATAATATTCTTTTCCTAATCTCATTGAAAACAATTAGCAGATCTCCAGCAATCAAATCAGATGCTGAATTGAAAAACTCTGATGGGATTCTCTTGAAAAATGACAGTGATATTGAATAAAGGATAAGGGACTTTTCACCTTACACCTGTAGCATATTAATAAAGTGGGTCAGCCCCGAGGTGCAGGACTTTTTATACGAGGTAAAATATATATTGTTACTTTTTCTGCCTTAATCTACTGTTTCTGGAGGGAAGTCTCGGGATGAATATTGATAATATTTGTTTCTTTAGACAGGGTTTTTTAGCCACCATCCTTGTACAAGGGAGATCTGATTTATTATCCTCATTCTACAGCTGGAAAGGGAAGGAAAGGAAAACAGCTCACGTAGTGAGTGGGGCTTGAGGAGGAAAGAGCAGATAGTGTCCCCAAATGTGACTCTGTACCTTAGGCACCATGATCTTGGAGAAAGGACATAATTCCTGGGCTAAACATGGTGTGTTTTACACGTATAATAACTTACACAGTAGAAATTAAAGCAGCAAAGGGTTTGCTTTAGGTAAAAAAGGGTTTACCTAAGTCCCAACGAGTGTTATGAAAGATGAAGACAGCTAGTTAATGAATATCTGGAATCCAGGTAGCCTTTGTCTCTGTACTGTAGAGGATTACATGACACAGTCTCTTCTTTAAATTAAAAATTGCCTGAAATTTGTCTTTTCTAATCCCATACTCATACTGTGTGTACCTCTGTGCTGTCTCCTTTACAAATGTGTTTTCTTTGAAGTCCTACAATCATCCGGTGTTACATATAAGTTAATTCATTTAGGTTAGTCAATAAGGTTTTTCTTTGCCCAAAGAGTTAAGGGATAGCAAAGGCAAAGATATGAATGATTTTTGCTTATTTGGCTGTGATGTGTTTTCCCTGATTCACCCACTCATTCCCACCATCTCTAGGATGAGCTTCCCAAGCACTTCAGAGGAACTGTTAGTGAGATTTCTGCTTATTCTCACTAGTCTGTTTTTGGACTATCCTAGATTTAACCCCGACTAGTTTTGTCCTGGCCCGAAGGTGGTGCCTACTTTGGGCTGCCTGTCTCTTGAGGGCGTGGGATGTATGTGAATATTTGTGAAAGCAAAAGCTCCCAACCTCAGCAAGGAAGTCGTTCCTCCTCTCCTTTTCTGATCCAAGGTGTCTCCAGCACTCAAATCGCTACTTGGGAAGAGCTTGAGTGGTGTGACATTTCCTTTTGACACCTGTAATTACCAACTGAAGTTTAGTCAGGTCATCACTGCCTGTTGGTGACAGCAATGCTGCCACAGCTGTATTATGCAGGAGGGCAAATGAGGTGATCATAATTGTTGCTTCAGCTTTTAAAAACCCAGGAATATTTCATGAACACTGTGGCTGGTGTGCTGGTGCACAAAAAATAAAGTATCTGTTATTACTGGGGTAGAGCTGCCCAGAAGTTATCCATCAGAATTGGCTTTTGTAAATAATTATTCAGTCAACAGTACATTTTCCTGGAAAGTGTGTATATTTTTGTCAATATTGTCAACAAAAGATTATCTAAATATACTCCTTTAGAAGCCAAGGTGCCTTGTTGCATCTTTGTCTTTTCATCTCCTCTATTAAATCAACAATATTAGGAATTCTTTTTCAAAGCTGGGTTATACAGAAAACACTGACTTTTCTTCCATTCCAGCTCAGCCCAAAACTGCAAAAGGTCTGAAGGCCTCACTGAGATGCTGATGCACAAGCACCTACAGAGCCAGTCCTTGTGGTTCTTGGAGATCTTTCATGCTACTGACCCATCCTCTTTTCTGCCCTCTTTATTTCACAGTTTTCACATTCCCAAAAGAGTCCCACCTGGGCCACAACACTGTCCGAGGCCTGATGTTCTATGCCCTGAAGGTCTGGAGTGACATCACCCCGCTGAATTTCCATGAAGTGGCAAGAAACAATGCTGACATGCAGACAGACTTCTCCAAGGCAGATCACAATGATGGCTATCCCTTTGACAGGCCTGGTGGGACAGTGGCACCTGCTTTCTTCCCTGGAGACCATCACACAGCAGGGGACACTCATTTTGATGATGATGAATATTGGACCCTCCAATTATCGGGTACATCAGGGTGGGAGAGCTGCAGCCAAACACAAGGGCTCACAATTTCCCTCTTCTTCGCTGGTGGCTGGAGTGGTTTAGCTTCTGCCACACCCTCAGACTAGGCTTCAGGACCCCGTCTTCTTCTTCTGATTCCCCTCTCAGCCTTGCTAGCAAAATCAATCCAGGCAGTGCTGAGGACACTCAACACTTACAGTTCCTGGAAGCCCCAGTGGCATCTCCATGTTTCTCTCTATCCTGCCAGCAACTGCAGAACTCACTGTCACCCAACCCAAGTCCCCATTTCTTCTGGGACCTGGAAGGTGCAGGTTGGGTATGTGGCTGCTGGAGCTCTTGGATGGGGACTGCATTCTCTGACTTTGGCAGCTTTTGGGTGGCTTCACTGCCACATGTCTCAGTTTCCTATTTTTTAAGTATATTATTATTTGACCTACCTGTAAAGGGCTCTGTGTTCTGCTGGGAAAACGGCCTAGTTTTTTCCTGCCATCTCCTGTCTTTTACCTGAAATCAGGATGGTGCACTGGTTTTGCTTGGCCTGGTTTTTGGTAGCAGGGGGGCCACAGAGGTGGCTCCTGTGAGAAGCTCCTGGAAGTTTCCACCATGTCCAGCAGCGCCAATCCCTGATGGCTCTGTGTACTAGTTTGAAAACAAACCAGTGAGAGGCACCAAGTCAGAATAACAATTTAATGGAAATTAAAGAAAAGGAACAGAAAGTAAAAGAAAACACTGACAGAGTCAAGATACAACCTGAGTCCCTATTAGGCAGGGTAGTGGTATGTCGCGGGTTGGGTTTGTAACCGGGCGGAAACACCAATTTAGTGTAGTGGTTTGGGCTAAAATACTCCTTACTGTTTATCTTCTGTGAGATAAGAATTAGGAGAAATGCAAAGCAGGCACCAACTTGAATGAACATAAAGAAGTTTATTAACAGACCTAAAAGAAGAAAAGGAAAAAAAAAATTATAATTATACCACCTTCAGAACTCTCCTCCTCCCCCCCACCTTCCTCCCGTCTCCCACTGACAATGTAAAGACAACCCTTAAGATGTTCAGTCTGTTTACCACTTCCATAATAACCTTGTTCAGTCCATTTAGAAAGAGAAGTCTCTTTTTGCTCATGCTATGAAAACAGTATCACACCGAGACAGCCACCCACTTCCAAATATTGTTCAGTCCATTCAGGAAGAGGAGTCTCTCTGCTTGCGATGTGAGTCCCTTCCCCCGACTTGCAGCTTTTCCCGCAACTGCTTTCGAGGGTCCACTCTTGAAAGTTTTCTGGGGTACAATTTTAAGGTTGAGCTGTTCAGAAACAAAGAAACAGAGGCCCTTCTCCTTCCCTGGGAGCAAAGGGTCTTTCTTATCTTCAAGACTATCTCTGGGAGCATCTCTAGGAATTGAGGTTTTTCTCCTTTCCTCTTTGGAGCAAAAGTCCTCATCTGGTTCATCTGGTTCATCTCTCTCTGTCCAAACTTCTCATGAAATTACAGCTGCGGCAGCATCTGCCTATTGCTTATGAGTTGAACACTCCACCCCCCATACCTTCATGAAATTACAACAGGATACTCTGATATATCATAGCTTCACAACAGACTATCAGCTTTAAGCATCTCCTCTCTCTCTTCCCTCAGGTTTTCAGCTCTTCACAGCACTAAAAGGGTTAATCTCACCTCGGCCTTGCAGCTGGAATGTGGCTTATCGCTGTTGGTCACCTGACCTCTGCCGGACAGAGGTGCCGCTTTGCTGAATCTCGGCCGCAGTGGAGGGGGGGGTTCCGAGCCTCTCTGGCCGCCCACGGCAAGGCAGTGTGGGGGGGGGGGGTTCCATGGCTGGAACAGGCCCATGGCTCCAGGCTGGCCGTGGCCCGGCCCAGCCTGGCCCAAGCAGGGCCTGGCCGGGCCTGCTGGCCCCCGCACGGGGCCTGCAGCCACCTGTCCCAGCGCCGGAAACGAGAGAGAGCTTGGGGGGGGAATTTGTCTATTCTTAAGTGTGTATCACAGAGGCGGTCACAACTTTAAGTGGCTTAAAGAATTGTCCATATTCAAACTGGCCAGCTGATAGGTTCTATCAGGTCCCAGAGGAAGCTGTAAGCACCCCTTAGCAAGGATATCCCTTCTGGGACTATGCTTGCTAACCTATGACATTCTCCACCCCTCGCCTCTGTGAAGACACATTTAAGAATTATTATCAAAATTACATTCAACTTCTGCTATATTCCACCCCTAGATAGTTCAGTACAATTACAATATAAGTTTCTCACTATCATGCTACTTAACTTATGACCTAATACTTGCTTTGCCCAGTATTCCTCCTAATTAAGCTTTATCTCACAGATCTCATCAATTCCCGCATCCTCCACCATTTTGTCGCGGGTTGGGTTTGTAACAGGGCGGAAACACCAATTTAGGGAACCCCCCCTCTCCACTAGGGGTGGAGAATGTCATAGGTTAGCAAGCATAGTCCCAGAAGGGATATCCTTGCTAAGGGGTGCTTACAGCTTCCTCTGGGACCTGATAGAACCTATCAGCTGGCCAGTTTGAATATGGACAATTCTTTAAGCCACTTAAAGTTGTGACCGCCTCTGTGATACACACTTAAGAATAGACAAATTCCCCCCCCAAGCTCTCTCTCGTTTCCGGCACTGGGACAGGTGGCTGCAGGCCCCGTGCGGGGGCCAGCAGGCCCGGCCAGGCCCTGCTTGGGCCAGGCTGGGCCGGGCCACGGCCAGCCTGGAGCCATGGGCCTGTTCCAGCCATGGAACCCCCCCCCCCCACACTGCCTTGCCGTGGGCGGCCAGAGAGGCTCGGAACCCCCCCCTCCACTGCGGCCGAGATTCAGCAAAGCGGCACCTCTGTCCGGCAGAGGTCAGGTGACCAACAGCGATAAGCCACATTCCAGCTGCAAGGCCGAGGTGAGATTAACCCTTTTAGTGCTGTGAAGAGCTGAAAACCTGAGGGAAGAGAGAGAGGAGATGCTTAAAGCTGAAAGTCTGTTGTGAAGCTATGATATATCAGAGTATCCTGTTGTAATTTCATGAAGGTATGGGGGGTGGAGTGTTCAACTCATAAGCAATAGGCAGATGCTGCCGCAGCTGTAATTTCATGAGAAGTTTGGACAGAGAGAGATGAACCAGATGAACCAGATGAGGACTTTTGCTCCAAAGAGGAAAGGAGAAAAACCTCAATTCCTAGAGATGCTCCCAGAGATAGTCTTGAAGATAAGAAAGACCCTTTGCTCCCAGGGAAGGAGAAGGGCCTCTGTTTCTTTGTTTCTGAACAGCTCAACCTTAAAATTGTACCCCAGAAAACTTTCAAGAGTGGACCCTCGAAAGCAGTTGCGGGAAAAGCTGCAAGTCGGGGGAAGGGACTCACATCGCAAGCAGAGAGACTCCTCTTCCTGAATGGACTGAACAATATTTGGAAGTGGGTGGCTGTCTCGGTGTGATACTGTTTTCATAGCATGAGCAAAAAGAGACTTCTCTTTCTAAATGGACTGAACAAGGTTATTATGGAAGTGGTAAACAGACTGAACATCTTAAGGGTTGTCTTTACATTGTCAGTGGGAGACGGGAGGAAGGTGGGGGGGAGGAGGAGAGTTCTGAAGGTGGTATAATTATAATTTTTTTTTTCCTTTTCTTCTTTTAGGTCTGTTAATAAACTTCTTTATATTCATTCAAGTTGGTGCCTGCTTTGCATTTCTCCTAATTCTTATCTCACAGAAGATAAACAGTAAGGAGTATTTTAGCCCAAACCACTACATGGTAGCAGTCTGGTGGAATGGTGGCTGCAGTCCTCTGAAGTGGTGATCCTGTAGTAGAAGGGGTCTGCTCTTCCTCAGAAAGTCCAGCGGTGGCTGTGTAGCTCCTATCCTCTGGAAATCCAGTGGAGCCAGTGTCTTTGGTGCTCAGAGTCCCAGATTATATCCACGATGGGATGCTTGGTTCCTCCCTCTGGGTGGAGCATCTCACAATGGGGTAATGAGTCATGAGGCCAAGTGTTGATTAGGCTCGTTAACAGAAGATAGTCCGGAGGGAGTTATCTCTGAGTCATGCAGCAGGACAATGATGGGCCATTAACAGAAAGATGGTCTGGGGGGAGGAGGCAAGGAAACACTGCCCCACCTGATTTCAACAGCTCATGAGGATGGTAATAGAATACACCTCAACCCAGGACACTCTGAAAGATGGACATGCTGCTGGCCAAAACGGAGCCAATGAGAGAGGTTGGCAACCCCTCTGTGATGACATATTTAAGAAGAAAATCAAAACAATGTCACAAGAGATTTTGGATTCTAGTCAGATGTCTTGGTTTGAAAGACAGGTGTCTGCTAAGGAAGGCAGAAGCCTCCCTTGGAATGACAGATGTAACCCCTTTCCCTCCCAGTTATTATAACTTTGAAATCAAGGGCCTTTAGGCAAAGATGTGGGAAATAGGAATAACAGTTCTTTACTATTATATATATAACCAGTCAAACAAACAGCAATAGCTATGGCAGTAACAGCAAACAATCACAAACCCAGTCCCAGCCTTCTTGGCTGTCAGGCCGTTTCCTCTTGGGTGCAGTTCCGCTCTCAGCCAGCAGTGGCGCTGGCGGCTCCTGGTGAGCAGGGCAGGTGCGATGGTTCCCCCGCGGCTGCAGGGGGCGCTCCGGAGCGAGCTCGGGGAGCACGCGGCACCGGTGCCCTGGGATCCCGGGAAGGGATGGAACAAAGGCTTCACAAACCCCTGGGCAGCTGGCCCCGGTGTCCGGCCGGACCCTCGGGAACAGCAGGCTGGAACAGCAGGCTGGAACGGCAGGGCCAAGCACAAATCCTGGGTGGCAGACATGATGTATCCAAGTGGGGAAGCCCCCGGAGGTCTGGGCAGGCTGGTCGAGCACGGCTACAACGTAGCAAAAAGCTTGAAGCAGCAGCAGGGCAGGGTGGCCACAGCCCAGCCTCCAGCGGGGCAGGGAAGGCGGCTTTGGGATCCTGGGCTTTCCAGCACAAGGAAAAGCAGCCGAAGCAAGCAGACTCCTTTCTGTCTGAATGCCCCAACTGCCCACACCCCCAGGTGAAACAAAAGGAGTAGCCAGGTCTTTTGTCTTTCTTAAGCACCTAGCTATTTGTTCCCGTAGCAGCATGCATAGGGAAAAATTCCTTTAACAGAAAAAAACTTAGGACTAAACTAAAACCCCAACATCAGAGAAGAGGAGAAGGTGAGAACATGTGAGGGAAAACAACATGGTGAGACCAAGGTCAGTGAAGAAGGAGGGGGAGGAGGTGCTCCAGGTGCCAAAGGCAAGGTTCCTCTGCAGGCCGTGGTGAAGACCATGGGGAAGCAGCTGTGCCCCTGCAGCCCATGGGTCCACAGGGGATGCAGAGATCCCCCCGCAGCCAATGGGAGAGGTGCTCACACTGGGCTGGGTGGGTGCCTGGAGGAGGCTGTGATGCAGTGGAAGACCCGGTGCAGAGAGAGGGCCCTTGATTCCAGGCTGGAGCAGCCTGTCCTTGGAGGGCTGCACCCCGTGGAAAGAGACCCATGGCGCAGCAGTTTTGGGAGGACTGTGTGCCCGTGGGAGGGACTCACGCTGCAGTGGGTGCGGTAGGACTGCTGCTCGTGAGAGTGGACTCACGTCGGAGAGGTTCACGGAGAACTGTCTCCCGTGGGAGGGAGCCCACGATACCACAGGGAAAGGACTCCTCTCCTGGAGCAGTAGAAGAAAATTGCGGTGATGGACTGACCACAAATCCCCATGCCCAGTCTCCCTGCGCTGTCGGTGGGAAGGAGGGAGGGGCTGGGGGGGAAAAGGTGTTTTTAAGGGCGTTTTTTATTTCTCATTATCCTCCTCTGATTCTGTTAGCAATAAATACACTTTGTAACTTTTAAATTAAGACTGTTTTTCCCTTGAAGTGTTTTCTTCTAGTGCTTATCTCAACTCATGAAGCCTTTGTGGTTTTTTCTTTTTCTCCTCTGCCCAGCTGTGGCAGGGGAGGGTGAGCAAGTGGCTCTCGTGGGTGCCTGGCATTGGGCCAGTGTCAAACCACGACAGATTGTTGTAAGTTGCAGTTCTGTTCTTTTTTATCTTAATCTCATCTAGCTAATGCAGAGTTTTAATAAGCAGAGGGAGTATCAGAAGTGAGTGCTCCTCAGCTGCAAAACCATCAGTGGGGATCAGGTCTTCAGCCTTTGTGTCAGGCGTTTTAACAGAAAGTCTTCTCTGTAGCTACCAGCTGCTAATTTACCTGTCATGCCATCTCCTCCACCAGCCTCCTAGGGGGATCCTGCTACCTCGGCTTAATGACTTTGTTTAAACCTAAATGTCTTCTCTGAAACAAGCTAATACCTTCTTCCTGCCCACCAGTTGACCTCCATCCATCCCCCTGAGTGTTTGTGAGCAGGAGTGTTCATCAGGGGTGCTGAAGGAGGTCTTGAGGTGAAGGTTAAAGGTCTGGACAGGCTGATCCTTCAGGATTATACCTGCTCCTTGTTTCATGCTGCTGTGCAGCCCCAACTGATGTCTCTTATCAGGAAGGAAAAAAAAAGCAGCAGTTTTGATCTGCAGACATACAGGGCAGAGACAAGTGCTGTGGTCCGTAGCTTGCCACAGCGGATGTGTTAGTGATGGAATCAGTTTTGCAGCTGGTGGTTGGAAATGCTCATTGTGAAACAAGCTCGTGTGAAGGAGTGAGCTCAGGGCTGGCATTCCCACAGGGAGTGTCCCTCCAAGCACCACTGAAGGATGAGGGGATGAGCCTGACAGTGAAAAGCTGCCCTCTGTTTTGAAGATCTTGGAGCTATCTGAGCTTCATCTTTTATTTATTTTGTTCTCCCTACCGATTCAAAAACAACAGCTTGGTAGGTGATATAAAAATATCCCCAAGATTGTCAGACTGGCATTAAAATGTCAGAGAGCATGCGCCTTGTTCTGTCTTGCCGGGGAAAAAAGCACAGGTTATAAAAATCTTGGCTGGTTACAGACACTGTAAATAATAGTCATGAAGGAAAAGGCAAAATTCAGCAAAGGATATCTCCCTGCTTCAACACTCCAAGCCTGGTGAGAAGCACTAAGGACTGTGCAGGATCTCACTTTTTTGTGTGCAAAAATGTAGCCATCTCAGATGGCAGAGAAGCCATCTCCTTCATCTCCAACCATTCCCAGGGAATGTGGCAGTCCCCTGAGCTCCACAGGGACCTTTGCAACCTCACTGTCTCTTTATTACAATACTTGGCATCATGATCTTCATAACAACCACACTTAAAATCATTGCTGCCCTCTGGTACTGCTCTGCAGGACATTGCTGCGCAGAGAGGGGCAGAAATTGCACAGACATGTGGCCCAGCCTGTCTGGAGCTGGGTGGTGGGAATGCACCAAGCAGGCTCAGTCCCATACAGCTCCTGGGAGCAGCTCCTCCTTTGCTTTGGTAGCAGTGGTGTATGTTTGGAAGTGAACATTAACCCCTTACATGAGTGTCTCAGGCTCTGGAGAGGATAGGATGGGTCTGCATGTGGGTGTGGTGTGAGGCACTGGGAGTTGGATTTCAAATAAGGAAATCTGGGGAAAGAGAATATAGTAGAGAGCCCAGACTGAAGGAAAAAAGTCATCAAAGGAGGTACTGACGTTCAACAATGTCTCCCTAATGCCCATTGTGGTGTGTGAGGATCAAAGTGTTTGTCCAAGGGAGCAGACACCAGAGCTGCAGCCCTGCCAGCACAAGGTGTGTAACAGGAGAAGATGGTAAATCCTCTAAAAACAAGCTGGACACAGTCATCTACCCATGTCAGGGCAGCAGTGAGATGAGCAGGTTGGTGGTCAATGAGCAGATGAACATTCCTACGTTTGTGTGCATACAGGAAGGCTGACGGATGAATTTGGCCAGGGCAGCAGCGTGCGAGGCCAGGCAGGGAAAGCCCCGCAGAGCGCCGTGGGCAGGTGGGCACTGCCGGCACTCCCTGGCTCCTTGGCACATGGCTTGGGTCATTGTCACAACGTGACGAGCTCCTGGCTGGTGGCTGCAAAAAGCTGGTATTCTGGGGAATGCAAAGGCTGTGTCAGCAGCTGCAGCAGACATGAGATGCAGAGAGTGACTGCTCTGGCCCAGCTTCTGCAGTGCCTGTCAGCAGATGGTTGTGATGTGGTTGCTGTCTCAGCCTTTTGTCCAGCTTTTTCTCAGGTGCCAACAGTGATCTGGAAATAAGAGGGGTGATACCCAGGCTGGTGTGGGCTGAAGTCTGGCTTGCTTTCCATTTTCAGATGATACACTCCAGTCTCCAACTAGAAAAAAATGTCTTTTTCAAACTTTACCTATTCCAAAGCTCTTCTTTCATGTTTATCCAACATAAACCTACACTTCCACTTACAGCCTTTGCAGCCCACCCAAATCCCCCAATTACTATCAGCACTTAGTGGCTTTTATTTCAGTTTTGTCCTTATCTCCAGATGCTCATGGGATGGACCTATTTGATGTAGCTGTCCATGAGTTTGGCCATGCCATTGGCTTGACCCACATCTCTGCCATAGAGTCTATCATGAGACCCTACTACCAAGGTGCAGTGGGGGATCCTCTGAAGTATAATCTGCTGTATGAGAACAAAGTCTGGATCTGGCAACCCTGTGGTCAGTTTGTGTCCCTCACATGGTGTTGGGGTTTTAGTTTAGTCCTAGTTTTTTTTTCCTGTTAAAGGAATTTTTTCCCATCTGCATGTTGCTAGGGGACAAATGGCCATACTTAAGAGAAGACAAAAGACCTGGCTACGCTTTTTGCTTTCATTTTGGTGTGAGTTCAGTTCGCTCTCAGCGTCCAGAGAGAGAAGTTGCAGAGAAAGGAGCTACTGGTTCCTTTTTTTTTTTCAGCCATTTTTCTTTCTGCTGGAAACAACGCCGGGATCCCAAAGCCGCTTTCCCTGCCCTGCTGGAGGCTGGGCTGTGGCCGCCCTGCCCCGCTGCTGCTTCGAGCCTTCGCTGCGTTGTAGCCGTGCTGGCCCTGCCTGCCTGGACCGCCGGGGGTTCCCCTTTTGGATACATCTCATCTGCCACCCAGGATTTGTGCTTGTGCCTGCTGCTCCGGCCTGCCATTCCAGCCTGCTGTCCCGGGAGTCCAGGATCGCCTGCCCAGGGGTTTGGGAAGCCTTTGTCCCATCCTTCCCCGGGATCCCAGGGCACCAGTGCCCCGTGTTCCCCGAGCTCGCTCCGGAGCGCCCCCTGCAGCCGCGGGGGAGCCATCGCACCTGCCCTGCTCACCGGGAGCCTCCAGCGATCCCTGCTGGCTGCGAGCGGAACTGCACCCGAGGGGGAGTAGCCTGACAGCCGAGAAGGCTGGGACTGGGTTTGTGTTTGCTGTTACTGCCATAGTTGTTGTTGTTTTGTTTGACTGGTTTTATATATATATATATATATATATATGTATATACATAGTAAAGAACTGTTATTCCTATTTCCCACATCTTTGCCTAAAGGCCCTTGATTTCAAAGTTATAATAACTCGGAGGAAAAAGGGGTTATATCTGCCACTTCAAGGGAGGCTTCTGCCTTCCTTAGCAGACACCTGTCTTTCAAAACCAAGACACATGGCTACAGCCTGTTCCTGCCATGGCAGGTCACACTGGAACAGCTGTTTTCTGGGGTGAGTGGAGCTGGTGGGGGGGATGGCGTTCCCCATTACTGCTTCTTTTCTACACAGGAGTCAGGGAATCTGTGTCCCCCACAGCCAAGCCTGAAGTAAGTGAAACTGATGACCATCCAATCCTGCCAGAGCTACCAGAGAACCACTCCACTGTCCTGTAAGTCAAATTTCTTCCTTTCCTGCAAAGGATGTATAGTAGTGAAGCTCTACTTCATCAGTATCTTGCCTGCTCACTCTGGCTTTGATATTTCTCTCTGGACCTCTGGATATTTCGCTAAGACTCAAATTTTTTACTCATATTAGTTGATAGTTGTCACTATCACTCTTAGGTAAATTCATCCTTGCTGGAATTTTAATCAAACTTCCTCACTAGTATCCTGAATTGCACAGGCATAACTTACTTAAATCATTCCCCAGTGAGCAACTCCCTAATGTACCTGAAGGGGTGAATATTGGAACAAGTGGACTGATGGCCTGACTCCAACGCAGGTTAGCACTGGCAAAGGGCTACTTACGCTGAGTGTCATCAAGCAACCAGTATGGCCTCATTAAGGGAAGTGCTGGATATCGCTCATTAATAAATGTTGACCAGGACAGCAGGACAGTTGAGAGAAGAAGGGACACTGAACAAAAAGGCAGGAGGTGATGGTCACACACATTTTTGCCAGACACCAGGAGCTCCCCAAGTAAGAGTGGCAGAGATGGAGCAGGTCACCTTCACCTCATGCTCCTTTTGTTTGAACATGCTGATTGCCATTAGTTACATTTCTCCGTGTGTAGCATCTAATGGCACTTGTCCGCCAGGCTCCTTATGGCCATGTTTGGATGTAGAAATATGAGAGCCTTTCTCCCTTCTGTTGTGGGAGGCCACCATCTCACAACAGCAGCAGGAGCAGCAGGAAACTTGCTCATGCTAACCCCTTTTTCCTGCCGTGCATGCTAGGGGGGTGGGTGGGGTTTGCTTCCGCATCTGTCATTCTGTGGCCAAAGAGGGCTGGCACAATTTTTCTATCAGCAGAATAGATTTATGCTTCCCTGTCACCCATAGCAGCTTTTCTGTGCACATTCCCAGCGTCCTCTCCTTGTTCCTCCTCAGTCATCATTTTTTATGTGGGTGTTTGGCTCTCTCAGTCCTTCATACTCTGTGCCTTCCCCACCACCTTGTTAAAGCAGCCTAGTATCTCAGCTACCACTTGCCAGGTGGCTTTCACCAGGTATCCTTCACCAGGTATCTGTAAGAGACAGTCCAAAGATCCCTCATCTGCCTCACAATCATTGCCGAGGACAGGCTGAACACAGGAGTCCTGGCCTGGCTGAGGTGGGATGTCTGCCAAGTGTTGCCTGCAGGTGTGCCTGCTGGGAACTGGTACGCATTCCTGAGGAAATTTGTGCAGGTCACAATGGACTGCGCCGTTCTTGCTGCCCAGGTGGCAAGGACCGCGCTGAAGCGGAATGACCTGTCCTGTACACCTGTCCTGCACACCTGTCTTGTACGTCTGTCCTGTACCTGTTTCCCAAAGCAACGGACCCCATAACAATGGCTGTAGATTTCCCCCACCTCTTGGCCAGTTGCCCCTCATTTCTAAAAAGGGTTATAAAGGGACTTTCTGAAATAACTGAGATGAGATCTCCCCACGGAAAGAAGGCTAATCTATTGGCAGAAGACCATGAGGACTTAGTCTCATCCGTTGGTAGCTATACCCCCCTTTATTCCTCTCTACTCTTTTACTTTGGTTTTCTTTATCTCTCTCTCTCCTCTATCACATTACCGTGTTGTGGGCACTTAATAAAGGTTCACTGTTCTGATTAAAACTGAAATCTCTTGTGTCCTTTTGCACTCTGAGATCTATAAACGAACCATCACAACCCCTGCTCGTATTAGCAGATCGTGACATTAAACTGGCGTCACGGACAGGATCTGACAGACAGAAGGGGTTGCAAGGTTGTGTGTAGTCTGTAATAGGGGAAGGACGTTTCACTCCAGCCGCACCTAGCCCGACACCCCAAAAAGGGTGAGCGGTGTCTAGAAAGCAAGGGGGGTGACTCGAATTTCCCGCAAACTGCACACGCCTAGGTAAAAAGCACCCCATACTCAGTTGAGGGCTCTGCCTTCAGATTTTTAAAAAAGATCTCTTAGTGTAAAAGGGGGAACTGTTTTGGTGGGTGTGTGTGAATTTGGACTGCTTGATGTAGCGAAGAGACAACCATAAGTAACTGAAGGAGGACCTCCCAGGCAGATTTGGTCTCTTCACCCACCCAGGGAAGCGAAGGGAGACACAGTGAAGCTGTTTGTGTCGCAGTGTGTAATTAAGTTTTACCTCCCTGTGGTGGTTTTGATCCCTTCATAAAATGACTGAAAACCCCAGTGCAAAAGTTAAAGCTGCGTTTTATGCTCTGTTAGCAAAACATAATGCCCGGCCCTCTCTGGGAGGGGAGGAATGGGCTCAAAATAACTAGTTTAATTTGGAGAGTGTGACTGATAGAATATGTTCATTACAACATGAGACAAAGCTTAAATTTGGCCGAAATAAAACCATAATCTGCTCTGTTTTGGGAGCATGCCTTACAGCAGCTATAGATCACCGCTTTAAGCCATGTAGTGAAGAGAAAGCAATCATAGATTCCCTTCAAAGCCTAGTGGAAATTTTACAGAAACAATTAGATGAAGAAAGGAATGAAAATCATTTGCTGTGGGCTGCTTTAAAAGAGGAATATTTTAAGAATTCAAAGAATGCTGACTCACCAAAAGAGACAGAGGAAAAGGAAACTCCTCACATTAACCAAATATACCCCCAGAAAGAACTAGTGCTAGTGAAAAATTGTGGGGAAAACTGCTGCCCTCGTATGAGACCTCTGATTAAAACAGAATATAGTTATATCAATGATGGAGATTTTGAACCACATATCACCACTAAACAAATACCATACACTGCTACTGAATTGGCTAAGTTAAAAAAGGAGCACAGGCGGCTCCCCCACGAATCTGAGACAGAATATGTCTTCCGCGTGTCTCTCACTGGAGGAGACCAAATTCAATTAACTGAACAGGAGGCCAGTGGATACTGGGGACACGGAGTTTTCTTAACAACAGGAGACAAACGTAACACATGGTCCCTGACTCAGCGTGCAGCTTTCTGGGCCAGGGGACTCAATCCTTTAGAAACGGGAGACCCTTTCGCTATAGTTGGTACCCCTGATCAATTCCTAGAAAGCGTCCACAAAGCCACCTGTCTGCAAATGATCCATGAAAGGAAATTAACTCCTGGATATGAATCCCCCATGCAATTACCTGTTAAACCTGAACTGATGACCCCTTTAATTCGAGGCCTTTCAGAAGCACTCAAACCTACAGCAATTGTCCTTCAAAAAACCATAGCTGCTGTAGGTCCTGTAGAGAGGTTGGATAGATTCCTTGGAAACCTGAGCAACCGAACTGGATCTGCCAATCCTGGGTTTACTCCAAACTCAACCCCCTCTCAGCCGCCAGGTTCACAATCAAGTTCACCTGCTGGTGATCGCAAAGTTTGGACATGGAGTGAGGTTGCAGAGGATCTGATTAATTGCAGTAGAAAATATGGACCTATAAAAATCCCAGAGGAAAAATCAGAAAAAACAAAAGGTGTCAGGTACATTAGGGCTCCTCATAGCAAAAAGCCAGAGAATGTAAAACAGATCCCTAACCGTCAGCATTGGTGGTTATTAGGCATCAAAAAGAGGGTCCCCAGAAATGTGATGGATGGCTTACCCCTTGATAAATTGAGTAAGGTAGTGTCTAACTGGCACTGCCGAAAACCCATTCTACCAAATCCGTCAATTCAATCCAGTGCACCCCTCCTCCCTCAGAATCTGGGCAGTGAGTCAAAGCTACCTCTCCCTCAAAGTCCATGAAGTGAGCCAAAGTAACTTCTTCCTCAAAACCAGGGAAACTAGACTCTCCGTCTCTTGTTAGTGGGCGAAGAGACGGAGCATGGGTATACCTGAGAATGCTCACTGAAAATAAAACAGGAGATATAATGGTCACAGCTATTACAGGCCCTAAACGGGCACCTGTAACTTTTCTGATTGACACTCGAGCACAAATTTCTGTGCTGACAAAGAAAGATGCCCAGAGGTGTGGAATTGTTCCAACAAAGAACCCATATTGTGTTTTAAATGCCTTGGGAACGACAGAATCTATGGATGTGGCCTTAGTCAAGCTCACTTTGCCTGGAGAGGAAAACCAACTCTCTATTCATATGGCGATTGGAGATATTCCAACCAATTTATTAGGGATGAATGCCCTTGCTGGGAGGCAGTGGGAGGACTCAGAGGGTCTCCTGTGGTCTTTTGGCACACCACGTTTTAACGTCAGACTGTTCCAAGCCGCACCCTCCCTACCATTCAGCAAAGTAACTGATGTGAAACAATACCCCCTCCCCTGGGTGCCAAAGAGGGCATCAAGCCAGTGATACAGGAGCTGCGAGAACAAGGAGGAATAGTTCATACTCATTCTCCTTTCAATTCTCCGGTGTGGCCAGTGCCAAAGCCTAATGGGAAGTGGAGGCTGACAATAGATTTTCGCAGGCTAAATGCCAACGCAGACCCTCTTACAGCAGCCGTCCCAAATCTGGCAGAAATCATAACATTGATTCAAGAAAAGGCTCATTCAATCATGGCACCTATAGATGTCCAAGACATGTTTTTTATGATACCTTTACAGCCAGAAGATATGGACCGTTCTGCTTTCACATGGGAAGGACAGCAATACACTTTCACTAGGCTTCCCCAAGGGTACAAACATTCCCCCACCCTGGCTCATCATGCTTCAGCCCAAGAGTCAGAAAAAGTACCCAAAGCTGACAGTATGGCTGTTTATCAATGCATTGATGATATCCTTGTGGGAGGAGATGAAATAGAAGAAGTGAGAGCCAGATTCCAGTGATCAGGACAGGCAGTCAGCCCCATCAGCAGCAGCTACGGAAAATCCCAGCAGGTGATTGGTAACCCCGTGTGGGCAGGTAATTGGAGCTCCACAATTAATGTATAATGGAACTAAAACATCAGGAAACACATTAGGAAATGGAGAATATGGTGGCCAGTTTACAAAGGCATCTAGTAAGCACAAAAATGGCAAAAAATAATAGATCAGTTGTTGAGAAAGATGGGATTGGTTTTGAAGGAAGAAGGCTGCCTCCAGGGCTCGTTACATGGGAATCACCAGGTGATTTTGGCCAACTGATTTTGCAGAACTGCCCAGACAGAAGGGGGACTGGCACATTTTGGTATTGGTGGATCCTTTTTCTGGATGGCCAGAAGCTTTCCCATGTGGCACCAACAAGACAAGGGAAGTCTCAGAAGTTTTGCTGCAATGAATATTTAATAGCACTGGGACTAACTCTTGTAAGCCTTAAAAGGTGCATGGTTCTCAACAGATCATTGGGGCTGGACTCGCCTGTACATCCTTTCCAACCAGGAGATGCGGTGTGCATCAGAACCTGGAATTTTGGAACAATCCAGCCAAAGTGGAAGGGACCATCTCAAGTCCTCCTGGTAACCTAGCCTGCACTCAAGGTAGAAGGAATCAAACTCAGGGTTCATCACATGCGGGTAAAACCAGCAAGCACACATTAAACACAGCAGAAACAAGACTGTCTGACACCATGGAGTTTGGGGCTTTACATCAATCCTATTGTTTTAGGTATTGAATAGGATTTTCTAAGGGGATACTCTTTATTGGATCTAGATGATCAATTATTGTATAACTATAATAAAAATAGAAACGATGTTCCTGACTTCTGGGAAGGGAAATGCGGTTTTCAAAGTCAGTGCAAGATGTTGGCAGATGACAGAATGTGACCCCTGTAACAGCTTGTTTGCCAACACCAACCTGTGCAAAAAATCCAGTTCCGTGGGGAGCTTCAGTCAGCAATTTAACAAAAATCTGGGAACACTTGTGGGAAGGAAATAGCACCCAGGGCACCTGGACAGGGATGGAAGGAGAATATTCCTTATCATGGACACATAAGAACGATACTGCTGAGAATTGTAACATTTCCAGACCAGATCTGGAAATTACCTCAGGAAATATTGATCAGCTGACAGATTGCACTGATAGCCCCTGGGGCTGTCAAATTCCAGCAGTATGGAATCACCCTCAGACAGGACAATGGGAATGTTTCCAGCCGGTTCAGTGGTGTCTGGGCTGGGAGCCCAGAACTCCCACAGGACCTCTTACAAGTGTATAAAATATCCTGATTTAACAAGGTCAAGGCCAAAGGATCCCAGGACAAAGGAAAAGTGGGATTGCCCTGGGACAGACACTTGAGCTGTTTGGAATCCTGAGGTGCAGCAGCTCCTGGCTGTGGCCCAGGCTCTGAGGCTAGGCTGTGTTTGTAGAAATGATTCTGCCTTTCTCAGTGACACCTGGGCTCAGCCAACAAACAGCGAGCCTTGGAGAGGCACAGAGTGTCAGCAGGATGCGGTCAGATCCTTAGGAGCCCCAGGATGGGTGGGAAGTGATGGAATTTGGAGCACACGTTTGGCCCTGGGAGAATCAGGAGCACCATGGACACTGGGGGTATTAACGTTCCGTCCCTCGTGCAAGGAGTCACCACCGGGAACCCGACTGTGGGGAAAGGTTAAAGGGGATGGAACTTGGAAACATCCCAGTGCGGGAACTACAGCGGGATGGATTTTAGAATTCATCTCTGCTCCGCAAAGATCTGCCTTTAGGAACAGAGCAGCCACACACCATTGGGCTCTGCAGATGGAAACTTGAGTGAATGCAGCTCCTTTGGGGCTTGCTGAAATAAAGGAACAATTGCCAGCCACAGCTAAAATGACTTTACAGAGCAGATTGGCTTTAGCCCTATTGCTGTTACACGGACAGGGAGTATGTGGATTCTTGAACTGAAACAGCAACACTTGTTGTGTGCACATTCCAAATGTGATGCTGGATTGGATGATCGGGTAGAGAGGATAAAATCAGTTGCTGCATCCAGCAGGGAATTAAGGGGAGGATTAGACAGTAACTGGATAAAATATTTCAAGGACTTGGATTTTCTCTGACTGATGGTTGGCCTGACTTTTGCAAAGTCTAACTGGGATCCCAGCAATACTTGTGCTTGTGACACTTGCTTTGAGCTGTGTAAAGAACATGGTTGTGAAAGCAGCTGAGGAACTCGTGGGATGTGAGTAAAGGAGCAGAGTGAGGCTTACGAAGGCTTGAAGGGAAGAGAAGCTTCCCAACCCTCCAAGGGGGGGAAATTTGCCAGATGAAAAACCGTTTGCACCTGGTGGGTTCATACAATGCTTCTTCTCCAAAAGCCACTGGCCATGGAACCGCACAAGGCTGATTCTGTAGGCAGCAACCAGCCCAGGTGTGCCAACTTTCACCAGTTCACTGGGCAGTCAGGGCTGGCTTTGGGGTCACCGACCACCAGGGACCCCCAAAGAGAGCCCCAGGGCAGAAGAACGGATGTGCAAAGGGGTGGGGGAAATATGCAATGATTTTGGGGAAATGATTGTCGTGTGTGTGTTTATTGTGGGACAGTCTGGGAATGAGTCTGTGAAACACAGTCTGCAAACAGGAACATTCCTGACCTCGGCACACATGACTTTGGGAGGGGCTCTCCCCTCGTGCATCCGGCCCAATAAAGAATGCTGCTGCTTCGTGCTGCGCTGATGCTGAGGAGGTTTTGTTTCCCTGAAGTTTTGGTAACACCTCTGTGCCTGTGTCACAGAGCCACAGAGCAGCTGTGATGTCAGAAAGGGGCTGTGTGACATCACAGGGTGGCTGTATGACATCATAGAGTCTACGGCGACATCATGGAGCAGCTCTGTGACATCAGAGAGTGGTGCTGTGACATCATAGAGTTGGCTGTGACATCACAGCTTGGGCTCTGACATTACAGGGCAAAGGTCAGACATCATCCAGCAGACTATGACATCACAGAGAAATAGTGACATCATAGAGCAGGCTGTGACATCACAGGGTGCTGGTGTGACAGCACAGTGCAGAGTTGTGACATCACAGATAGGGCTGTGACATCACAGAGTGGGTTGTGACATCACAAGACACTTGTGTGACATTACAGAGTGGTCATGTGACATCCCAAAACAGGCTGTGACATCACAGACTGGGTTTTGACATCAGAAGGTGGCCATATGACATCATAGACTCATCTGTGGCATCACAGAGCAGCTGTGTGACATTACAGAGAGGACTGTGACATCACAGATGGGTGGTGTGACATCACAGATGGGTGGTGTGACATCACAGGGTTGCTATGTGACATCACAGAGTGAGCTGTGACATTGCAGATAAGGCTGTGATATCACAGGGCAGAGGTCTGACATAATAGAGTGGACTATGACATCATTGATGGTTGTGTGACATCACAGAATGAGTTGTGACATCACAGGTTGGCTGTGGGACATCCCAGGGTGGCTGTGTGACATCCCAGGGGGTTGGATGCCATGGCAACCCTCATCAGTTCCAGTTCCCTTGGAAACCCCCCCAGGACCCATTGCTGCACTCAGGGTCCGTGGCCACTTGCCCGCAGACCTGTGGCTGCCCTCGGCTGCCATGGCAGCCCTCAGGACAGAGCGGTGCCGGGGCTGGGGCCAGCTACAATTGCACTGACACTCGCTGATGCCACGGCAGCGGCCACAGGGACCCGTTCCTCACTTTGGTGCCATGGACACCAACGCTTGGCCCTGCTGCCATGGGGATTGGCACGGTCACCTGCACTCAGGGCCCGTGGCCGGGCACTGCTGCCATGGACACGGGCACTGAGCCCTGGGCCACAGTCGGCTGCCATGGCCACCAGCCCAAGGTCCCGTGGCCAGGGCCGGGGCCATGGAAAGGAACCCGTGGAGCCGTGGTGATGGTGGATGGCCATGGGGTGCTGCTGTGGGCTGGGGCAGAGGGAATTTCCTTGCCAGGCCTTTCTCTGGGGCTGTGTTTGGCTCTGTGCTGAGCACAGCGTTGCTCACACGGAGATGGTTTTGTTCTTGCTGAGCTTGCACAGAGCCAAGGCCTTTCCTGCCCCTCGTCCGGCCACGCTGGGGAGGGGCTGGGGGTGAGGGGGAGCTTGGCAGGGGTCATAGCCAGGACAGGTGACCCCAACTGACCCCAGGGATATCCCAGACCACAGGACATCATGGCCAGTGTATAAAGTGGGGGGAACAAGGAGGAAGGGGGGGACATTTGGAGTGAGGGTTTTTGTCTTCCCAGGTAACACTCAGGCAGGATGGGGCCCTGTTTTGCTGGTGGGCAGGGTCAGCACCAAAGACACAGACCCTACTGAAGGGATTGTGCAATTTATAAAATGCAAATCTGCAAAGAATTACAAAAGCATAAGCTCAGCAAAGCACATAATCATTAGCAAAGAATCACAGCAGGAGCAGCTCAGCAATGCCCCCAATCATCAGTGCCAAAGGTTGCCTGCAGTGATTAACCAAGATCCAGCCCCAGTGACCCTCAGACTTTACCATCACCCAGAGCCACCCATCAGCTGGGGGAAGCTGTCCCAGCCAAGGACTGGAGAGCCACTCCCGGACACTGGGAATTCCTGCAGCTGCCTCCAGCCACAGCTGAGGCTCCAACCCCGCTGGGAGAGGGCCCAGCTTTGACAGTGCTGGAGAAACAAACTGACAGCACTTCTAGTGCAGGAACATCTGCTTTCATCCTCCTCTTGGCTTCCTCCTAAGCCTGGCCAGGGCTCAAGGAGGAGCCAAGGGAGCTGACTTTGACCATACAGCCCCAAACAAGGCCAGATGTTGGATTTCATGGCCTTGTCTGGCTTCTAAACACAGAAAGGTCAATACACGTTTCACTAATGAGGGGATACCTCTATCACAACGCTAATGATCATGCAAATTTCGGTAATGAGCAGATAAAAGATAACCTTTGGCTGGAAGGTTCATCCAGAGGTCACCTTTGGCTCAGGGCCTCTTGTTCAGGCCTTGGCACTTCAGGGATGTGGTTTAGTGCTGGGCTTGACTGTGCTGGGTTAATGGTTGGACTCGATGAACTCAGAGGTCTTTTCCAACAGAAAGGATTCTGTAATTCCAGGATTCTGTCTGCTGCATTCAGCCAGGTCCATGTTAGCAGCATTACTTTGCCCAAAAGTCTCCTCTTGCTCAGTTCTTGTGGCCTAAGGCTTCAGCTCCTTCAGCTCCTGGTGCTGAGCTGCTCATGCTGAACGAGACAACTCGGAGAGAACAATACAGTTCATCCAATTCCTTCTGGCACACAGAGAGGGGAGGCTGTGAAAACAGGAGCATTGTTTGCTGTGGCCTCCTCTGTGCCCTTCACGCCTTTCAGTGCTTTGAAACAGCCAAGAGTTTTCTCCAAGAGTGCAATGAAGCAGCTGTTCCTGCTCCCAGCTCTCGCCCTTCCCAGTCTCTGCCCTTGACTGCTTTTGTCCCTCTTGCTGTGCCCTCTGTGCCCCCGGGGCTCGGTGGCTGCTGCCCAGGGCTCTGGAACTGGCACAGATCAAGTGCTCGAGACCCTCCTTTCTCTGCCCTTGGAGCTGCCTGCTCACAGCAGCCTTTTCCATCTGCAAGCTCCACATGGACAGGGAGTGCCCACCTCTGCTCCTTGCACACCCTCCAGGAGCCCAGGGTTGCCATCTCCAGTCCCTGCTGGCACTGAGGGCTCCCAGGTGCCCCAGGCTGCTGTGACACCGCTGCCAACGGGAGGGAACAGCGGCAGGGGCTGTGCTGAAAGTCAGCTCCATTTGCTGCTGCTGCTGCTGCTGCTGCTGTGTGGGCCATTTGTCCAGCCCTGCCCCAGAGTCAGGGATCAGATCCAGGCCCTGCTGCTGCTCCCTCGGGATCAGCCACAGTTTGGGGGTTGCTGCCAGTGCCAGCAGGAGTGGGTGCTGGAGCAGCGGGTGCTGACAGTGCCCCAAGCCCCGGGGCCCGAGGGGTCCCTGGGCTGCGGGGCTGGCAGGGAGCTGCCCCTTGTTCTCCCTGTGCCTCACGCAAAGCTGGGCCGCTCACGAGTGGGGCAGCACAGCAAACAGGGAGCCTGCCAGTCTCTGCCAGCCCTGTCTGCTCTGAGATTGGGCCTTGGAGCTGCAGGGGGACAAAGGCAGCTGCTTCTGGTCCCTCTGCGTGTCCCCGTGTTCAGCAGTGCTGCTCCATCATTTAGGATGTGTTTTCTGTTTAAATTAATTGAAAAACAAAAAAGAAAAAACCCAGAAAATATTATGAAACATAAAACCAAAACCCAAATGTGGAGTGAAAAATCTTTTGTAACTCTGGATTAAGAGGTAACTGATCTTTTCAAAAAGACAACTCAGGTATTCGTGAATATGCTGATGGCATTGATCCATCTTACTGACCTCAGCAGCCCTTTTTTAAAGATTTGGGGCTTTGTTTCCAACATTGTTATTTTAAACTGTGGTTGAAGCAACAAGAAATTGATTGTGCCCTGCCAGCTCTGAGCAGGACTGGCAATCTAAACTCTGTCCCACCCCAACTCACTGAGAAGATGCCCTTCCTTCTCACCCTGCCAATGAGCTGCACATTCCCTTGGAAATTGTCAGGGGGTTCTTAAAGACACAAAGTCCCACTTAGGGCTTTTTGCTCTGGTTTGGCAGTGGAGAAGGGCAATTCTTCATCCATCAGCTCCAGACTGCACTGCCTCAGGAACACGGCCTACTCGCCAGGTTGGGCCCACTCGTGGCACTTCTGGAGGAGGAAGAAAGTGCAATGGCACAATTCCAGCCCAAAACGAAGGAAGAGTGGGACAGACAGAACATCCTATGCAGATCCAGGTGTTCAGCTGGGACTGTGGAGAGTTTGGGTTCTTGCCAGTGGGATGTGTGTCCCTGACTGCAATCTCTTGGCCTGCATGACAGTCTCCCTCACCTGCAAAAGCAGAAAGCTCCGTCGCTGTGCTCGCAAGGGGCTCGTCTGATGCAAAGCTGTCAGAGCCCTGTGAGGGGAGAGCGGGCCCAGCTGTGTCCAGGGCTGAGCCCCAGCAGAGCCCTGGCAGAGCCCGGAGCAGCCTCAGCATCCACAGAGCCCGGCTGCAAGGAGAGAAACCAGAACCCACCCGTCAGCTGAAGCCTCCTGTCCCCCTTGTCCCAGCCGCCCGCAGTGCCCAGGCCATGCCCAGAGCATGGGCCTAAACTTGCCCATGGATTCTGTGCTTTGGAGGGCAGCAGGAGAGCAGGACATGTGCCACCTGCTCAGAGCTGACAGAGCGGGATGCTCCTGAGCCCGCTGCTGGCTCCCAGCACTGCTATTCCCCCCGTGCCGCAGAGATGAGGGATCCACACAAAAGGAACCACACCAGGAGCTGACACTTTCATTGCCTGCCAGAAATGGGTCTCATTTTGCTCTGCATTCCTTTCCTAGCAGGTCTTATCTATTAAAAAAAAAAGAGAAAAAAAAAAAAAGAACCAGAAGAAGTATGAGAGATAAAAACAAAACCCAAATGTGGAAAGAAAAGTCTTCTGCAACTTTGGATTCAGAGGGAATTGATATTTTTCAAAAGAGAACTCAGTTATTTAGCTTTTTTTTGTTTCATTCAGTACTTACATTGTTTTCACTCCTTCCTTCCTTCCTTCCTTCCTTCCTTCCTTCCTTCCTTCCTTCCTTCCTTCCTTCCTTCCTTCCTTCCTTCCTTCCTTCCTTCCTTCCTTCCTTCCTTCCTTCCTTCCTTCCTTCCTTCCTTCCTTCCTTCCTTCCTTCCTTCCTTCCTTCCTTCCTTCCTTCCTTCCTTCCTTCCTTCCTTCCTTCCTTCCTTCCTTCCTTCCTTCCTTCCTTCCTTCCTTCCTTCCTTCCCTCACAAGCCACTTCTCACCCCATTGAAGGGGTGCAAAGCAGTGGGATCCCCTGCCAGTTGGGGTCCCTTCACCCTCCCAAAATGTGGGGACTTCATCTCAGCCGCCCAAATTGCGGGGGGTTTACGGCACCTTCCCTAAATTCAGTGCAACCTCCCAGAAGCCACTTAGAGGCCCCAAAATTGTCAAAAAGCAGCAGCAGCATCCCCAAAAGTGGCTCCTGGTTTTCCTCCCTGGAGTGCCTCACTCCAAGTGGCCAAACCACCCCATCCCTCCCCAAACTTCATCCCACCCCCACGATGCCACTCCCATCCCATCCCATCCCATCCCATCCCATCCCATCCCATCCCATCCCATCCCATCCCATCCCATCCCATCCCATCCCATCCCATCCCATCCCATCCCATCCCTCCTGGACACCAATTCCCCTTCTGTGGCTCCTGACTCCCCACAGCCAGGCCTTGGGGCTGACGGATCGAGCCATTTGGGGCTGCCATCGACACATTTGGGCTGGGATTGAGTTTATTGGAGGCACCCGCTCAATCCCTCCATCCCAAATGGGAGCTTGGAACCTCTCCTCAGCCCTTGCTGTGCCCATGGGCTCACCTCAAGTCCCAAAATGAGAGCCAGGGCCCCACAGCCCATTCAGAACCTCTCAACATTGCCAGAAACAGCAGCATCCTTCCCAAAATGGGCTCCCCGGCTCCCTGACAATAAGTCCCCCTTCCAAGCACCAGAGCCCCCCTCTCAGAACCCCTCCCTAAGCATTGGGGGGACCCCAAAACTGCCTCAGGAATGGGACATACCCTAAAATCCCTTCAGGAATGTGGGATACCCCAGAACCCACTCAGCAACGGGGTCCCCCTGGCCTCATCATGCGCAGCCTTCAGCTGGCTCAGCCAGAGCCCATCCCGCCCTCAGCAGCCCCAGCCCAGCCCAGCCCTCCTGGGCAGGAAGCCCCAATGGCCGAGCCGGCCTGGGACACTTGCAGGGATGCGGGGGCAGCCGCAGCTTCTCGGGACAGCCTGTGCCAGGCCCTGAGCGCCCTGCCAGGGAACCATTGCTGCCCCACATCCCATCTCAGCCTGCCCTCGGGCAGCGGGAAGCCGTTCCCTGGGGCCCGGCCCCGCAGGCCCTTGGCAAGAGTCTCTCTCCCCCAGCAATTGCTGCTCCTCCCTGCTGCGGGGCCCGAGCTGCAAGTTGATTTTCTGCCGCTGGCCCCGGCCCAGCCCCGAGCCAGGGCCAGCACCTTGCCCTGGAGCTCTGCGGGCGCTGCGTTTGTGCGGCCGCAGCGCAGCGGCCGCAGCTCGGAGCTGCCCTTTGTGTCCCCGCCGGCAGCTGGCAGAGCTGGCGGGGCCGGGCCAGGGCCGGGCCAGCCCCGGCCTTCCCGGCTCTGCGACACAGCGGCGGCAGCCCCAGCCTTCCAGCCCTGCACACGCTCCCACACAAGCGTCCAGAGCCGCGGCCACGCAACGCAACTGACCGGCCGCTGACCCCCCAGCCTGGCCTGATGGCCATTCCTCTGCCCACACCTCGGCCAAGCTCCCCTTGGCCACCTCCTGAGCCACAGTGCCACAGACAAGTGGCACATACAGCTACAGAGCTCTGCCCGGAGCTGGCAGGGAACGTTCATCAACATAAAAACCACCAAGAAAAAGAGAACTCCCCCCAGCAGAGCTGTTCCCTCCTGCAGTGGTTACACCTGCACACGCACAGCACCTGAGACTGCAAGCAATGAGCATTCCCTGGGCACATGTGCAGCCCAAGCAGCTCGAGGACAGCCTTGCAGCAGGACTGCTCTCAGCTGAGCCAAAAAGGCCCCTCTGGCAGCTGCAGGGCCATTGCAAAGGGCAAGGGCCAGAGCCTCGGCCCACGGGGGAGGAAAGGGCTCTGAATTCCCCTGCCCTGGCACCTAAACCCTGTTCCCAGGCTGCTTCCCACACAGGATTCCTCTGGAGGACTGTGGAAAGCTGAGAAGCAGCTCTGGCTTCTCCACTTTCCATGTCCTAGAGCTGCCTGGCAGAAGAAATGGAGGGACAGCTCTGGTGGCACAATCCCTCCTGGCCCAGGGCACAGCGCTGGGAAGGTCTTTCCATGCTGAGGCTTTGCTGCGGCCAAGGAAAGCTCCTGGCTCAGGGTCACCTTTCCTGCTGGGCCAGACCCCCCGAGTGGCCCAGCAGCAGCAGAGAATTCCAGCACAGCCCCGGCACGGGCAGGGCGGCCCTGGGCGGGCTGCGGGAGCCGGCAGCGGCTGAGCTCAGAGCAGCTGAGCCCGGGGGCTCTTGGCCAAGGCTGAGGCCCAGCGAGCATTTCTCAGGTCACAGGGCGGCCTGGAAAGGTGCTGGGGGGGATAATTCACCCCCCAGTGCGGTCCCAGTGGCTCCCAGGATTTCCATGTCCGTGGTCCCTGCGCTGCTCCCAGCCCTGATCCGTGGGGATGGGAATGTCCCGCTCCCTTCCTGGGTTAGGGTCACACCTGAGCCAGGTGTGCAGGGCAGGACCTTGCCCTGAGCCCAAGCCCTGTCTCCCCTGCAGGATCTGCTTCCCATCGGCCTCTTCCTCCTGCAGCCCCAAGCCCAGCTCGGTGCTGAACGAAGGGCGCTGGGCCGGGGTCATCCCCCGGCGGGGGCTGCGCACCCCCTCTGCCCCCTCCCCAAATTCCCTCCCGGGGCAGCAGGGGATGGCTCAGGAGCCCTGTGGACAGGAAAAAGGGGTGACACCGGGATGGGAGGTCACACACGCTCTGGAATCCTTCCTGGAATCTGGGGGGATACACATGGCCCCTGGGGACCCTCCCTCACCTTCTCCTGCAGCGCCAGCAGGATGAACCCCAACATGGAGCCCCCAACCCCTGGTAGCATCTTGGGGGATGGCGTCTGGTGGCAGCTTTGGGGTCTGGGGAAGAGGTCACAACTTCCCTAAAACCCCCTCCCAGCCCCACAGCCACTCCCAGGCCCCTCAAACTACCCCACAGCTCCTGGCCAGGAACCCCCCCAACCACTCCCTGCATCATAAATGACCCCAAGAAACAGCAAAATTCTCTCCAAGACACACGGCCATGCCAAGATCCCCAAAACTCTCTCAGAGATCACCCCAAAAGGCTCCCCCAAGCACCACAAATGCCTTCAAGAGACACAAAAGACCCTCCCAGTCCCCCAAGGAGCCCCCAGACCCCCTCCCACCCCCCATGGCACTGACCAGGACAGGCTGGGGGACAGGAGCATCCCCAGCCGGGAGCAGCCGGGCACTTCAGCAGCAATTTGGGTACTTTGAGGGGCACACCCCAAACGGGGAGACCTAGGGCAGGGACTGGGACAGACAACCGGAATTCCTGGAGAACAGATGGGCTCAGGTGGACACGTTCTGCCAGCACAACTACGAGATCGTGGCCCCATCTGCTCAACCCATGGCCTCACAACACCCAAATCCTCCCAAATATTCCCCTGAACCAGCCCCAAATTCACCTCCAAATCCCCATAAAATGGTGCAGCTTTAGATACCTTTAATTTCTTTATTTCTACCCCAATTTTGCTTGTTTTGACAGGATGAAGGAGGAAACTATTTAGGTTGAAAAAGACCTCCAGATCATCCAGGATTGCTTGATGGCACCAAAAGAAACAATTGGACAGAGCAGGTGAGATTTTTTGGGCTGTGAAGTCAATAAATCAGCTCTTCCCAATGAATTTCTGATTTCGATCAGAGTCCCGACAGATGTTCCTGCCCCTGCATTCACCCAAGGTGCCTACAGGGATCCAGGAGAACATGGAGAGCACTAACCAGGGGTCTTCCCAACCTGGATCACAGGGAATGTGGGTCACCAGGGCTCTGCCAAACGTGGGTCCTCTGATGGGGGATGAAGCTGGAGCAGAGGACAAAGCTCTTGCCACAGTCAGGGCACTCGCAGGGCTTCCCTTACCGGTGCCTCCGTTGGTGTTGGGTCAAGTGAGAGCTCCTGGAGAAGCTCTTCCCACACTGGGGACACTCGTAGGGCCTCTCCCCGGTGTGGATGCGCCGGTGGGTGACGAGGTTGGAGTTGTACCTGAAGCGCCTCCGGCACTCAGAGCAGCGGAAGGGCCTCTCATCTGTGTGAATTCGCTGGTGCAGGAGGAGACTGGAGCTGGTGTGAAACCTCTTCCCACACTCGGAACACTTGTAGGGCCTCTGTCCTGTGTGGATGCGCTGGTGGACGATCAGGTTGGAGCTGTCTGTGAAGCTCTTCCCACATTCCCCACACTCATAGGGCCGTTCCCCAGTGTGGATAATCTGGTGGCGGATCAGGCTGGAGCTCCGGCTGAAGTTCTTCCCACATTCCCCACACTTGTAGGGCCTCTCCCCGGTGTGGATCCTCTGGTGGTCGATCAGGTGGGAGCTCCGGTTGAAGCTCTTCCCACATTCCCCACACTCGTAGGGCTTCTTCCCATCATGAAGCTGCTCATGGACCACCAGGTCTGACCTCTGGCTGGATCTCCAGCTGCCTTCCTGGCACAGGGTGGGTCTTTCCTCCTCAGAGCACCCTGGGCTGTGTTTGCAGCCCCTCCTCCTGCAGGATCTCCGGGGCTTTTCCTCCCCGTTGGATTCCTGTGCCATGGAGCCGCTCAAAACGGCCTCTTCCACCAGGTTCTGCCATGGGGATTTGTCCTCCCTGGGCTCTGTGCTCAGCTCCTTGTCTGGGGAGGAAGGACAAGGAGAGGATGGGATTTGCCTCCGTGCCACAGGGAAGGGGAAGGAGATCCCCCCAGTCCGTCCCCGGCAGGACGGCGTCGGCAGCGGGGTTGTCCTGCAGCCGGGGGCGATGCTGGGCTGGGAGATGGAGCAGGAGAGAGGGGGAAAGGGGCACTGACTTCCTCCTCACCTGCCTGGGTGTCCCAGGACATCTTCCTCTTCCTCGCAGCCTCCTCCTCCATCCGGCCAAGGGCTGGGAATGGGAAATCCTGGTTTGGAGGGAAAACAAGGTGTGGGCACGTTGGCTTTGAAATTCCCTCTGCCCACGTCCATGTCTAGAAGTCCCTGCGTATCTGGGGTCCATAAAAACCTCCCAAACACCAAGATTCAGCCCTGAAAAAGCCTCCAGGAGTTCCCTGTCTCTGGTCTCTCCCCTTTGTTGTTCGGGGGTTCCCCCTCGTCCCAGGTGCTGGGGGTCACACTTGTATTGGGGGTCGCCCGTCTACTTGGTTCCCGCCCTCCCCAGGCTGCTGGAAGTCCCAGGAATCCAAAAGCTCCCTGCTTTGGTCTCCTCACTTAGGGATGCTGGGGGTTATGGGGTCCCCAGGTCCCTTTTCCCCTTATTCTCTGCTTCAGGGTGCAGGGGGTCCAAGGAGTCTCCCCTCCCGCCCCTCCAGGCTGTTGAGGGTCCCGCGAATGGCGGTGCTCCCCCCTCTCTGGGCTCCCCACTTTGGGGTCCTGGGGGGTCACAGGGGTTCGCTCCTCCAGACTGCCGGGGCTCCCCTGGTCCTGGTACTGCCCCTCTCTGCTCTCCTCACTCTGGGGGTCCCGAGGTTCCCCCCTCCGGCTCTCCCAAGGGGTCCCGCATCCCCCTGGCTCCGGGCTGGAGGTGCCCGTGCCTGACCCGGGCAGGCCCAACCCCCACTGCGGGGGGGACCCCACATCCCCCTGCCTGCTGCCAGGGCTCTGCTGGCACCGCCACCGGGACCCCCAAAAACACCTCCTGGGGACCCCCAATGTCCTCACAAGGGGCATTTTCTGCTCAGCTTTGGAGTTCTTAATTCTCCAAACATCGTCCCCCAAAAACCCAACCCAGGGACCCACCCGGGATATCTGGGCTGAGCTCCCCCTCCCCCGGCACCTGCGGGATGGGGGGGGCGATGATCCCACGGGTGGGGGGCTGCGAATTCAGGGCGCGCTTGACCTCATATGGGGAGTGACTGGGTCTGAACTGGGGGAAACTGGGTTAACTGGAACCACACTGGAAGATAATGGGAGCAGCTGTGCCCATGCTGGGGTCATACTGGGATCCTACTGGAACTGACTGGGATCATACTGGGAGTGACTGGAATTGTACTGGGGGTATCTGAAAATGACCGCGATCATACCGGAGTCAGACTGGGAGGAACTGGAAAGGTGCTGGCTGGGACTGGAACCATACTGGCGGTGACTGGGAGCAACAGAGACCATGCTGGGAGCAAATGGGATCATATCTGGAGTGACTGGGAGTGACTGGATTCATACTGGGAGTGACTGGGCCCACACTGGGAGTGACAGAGAGGCACTCTGGGCATGACTGGAATAAGTATCTGGGAGTGACTGGGATCATATTGGGGGTGACTGTAACCATGATGGAGGTGACTGGGTGCAACTGGAATCATACTGGAAGTGGCGGAAAGTGACTGGGATCATACTGGCATTGAGAGGGAGCAGTTGGGATCATATCTGGGGCAACTGGGACCATACTGGAAGTGACTGGAACCATACTGGCAGTGAGTATGGGTGCTACTGGGATCATCCTGGGAGCCACTGGGATTATAGTGGGTGTGAATGGAACCTGACTGGGGTTACTGGGAGCTGCTAGGCCCATGTTGGGAGGAAAATGTGGACACACTGGGAACAGCTGGGATCAACTGGAAGGTACTGGAACCCTGCTGAGGGGACTGAGACCACAACTGGGGCAACTGGGATCATACTGGCAGCAACTGGGACCACACTTTGGGCAACTGCCATAAACTGGGATCATGCTGGAGGCAACTGGGAGTAACTGGGAAAGACTGGGATCATTCTGAGGTAACTGGAACCTGACTGGGGCAACTAGGAGTGCCTGGGAATGACTACAAGCATGCTGAGGGCAACTGGGACATACTGGGAGTGTCTGTAACCATACTGGGATTGACTGGAACCACACTGGGAACAGCTGGGATCACACTGGGGGGAAATGGGACCATACTGGGGGCACCTGGATCTATGCCGGGGGCAACTGGGCATGACTGGGACTATTGTAGGGGCAACTGGGATCATACTGGGAGGAACCAGGAACAACTGGAACTATGCTGGGGGCAACTGGGATCATACCGGAATCACAGTGGGAGCAGCTGGGTCCATGCTGGGTGAGACTGGAATCATACTGGGATTGACTGGAGTGACTGTGAGCAACTGGAATTGTGCTGAAAGCAACTGGGAAGAAGTGGGAGTGACTGGGAGTATGCTGGGGGTGACTGGGATATACTGGAGGCTACTGGGCTCATGCTGGCATTGACAGGGAGCAACGGGGAACACCCTGGGGGCCACTGGCATGATACTGGAAGTGACTGGGATCATACTGGGATTATAGTGGGTGTCAATGGACCCTGACTGAGGGTTACTGGGAGCTACCAGGCCCATGCTGAGAGCCTACTGGGGATACACTGGGATCAGACTGGGAGCAACTGGGAATGATAGGATGCATGCTGGTGACAACTGGGATGTACTGGCAGCGACTGGAATAAATCTGGGGGCAACTGAACCATGCTGAGGTAACTGGGAGTGCCTGGGAATGACCACGAGAATGTTCAGGGCAACTGGGATATACTGGGAGTGTCTGAGACCATGCGGGCGGTGACCAGGACCAGACTGGGAGTGACTGGGAATGTGCTGGGGGGAACTGAGACCATGCTGGGGGCAACTGGGGGCAAGTGTGAGTGACTGGGGCCCTGCTGGGAGAGGCTGGCATCACACTGGGAGTGACTGGGGCAACTGGGAGAACTGGGAACACACTGGACAAAAGTGGGAGGAACTGGGAGCAACTGGGACCGTGCTGGGAGCAAATTGCATCATAATGGAGAATGACTGGGAGTAACTGGGCTCATACTGGGAACAACAGGGATTCTGCAGGGAGTGAAGGGAAGTGACCAGGATCATACTGGGACTGACTGGGCACATACTGGGAGTGATGAGGAAACTAGCACCACTCGGGGGGGAGGGCAAACTGGGAGCAGCCATTTCTGGCCCCGGGACCCCCGAGCCCCTTTCCCGGCCGTGCCGCCCTTCCAGCCCCCAGACCCCCCCGCCGGGGTCCCGGCAATCCCAGGGGTCCCTCCTCTCGGGGTCCCCGCTTTGGGGTTCTGGGGCTCTCCTCTCTCTGGCGTCCCGCTTAGGGAAGCCGCGGCTCTCCCGGGGGTCCCCAAAACCGGTGTCCCCCCGCCCCCGCCGGCCCCGCGCCGCCCCCACGGGGCCCCGGCAGAGCTCGGAGGGCCCGGCCCGGGAAGCCCAACCCCCACCGCGGGGGGACCCGCATCCCCCCGCCGGGGCTCTGCCGGCACCGCCACCGGGACCCCCCAAACACACCTCCCGGGACCCCCCAAACACACCTCCCGGGACCCCCGATATCCGCCCGAGGGGCATCTGCGGCTCGGCTTTGCAGTCCCGCAAGCTCCAAACATCTCACCCAAAAAACCCCAAACCCAGGGACCCCCCGGGACATTTGGGGCGAGCTCCCCCTCCCCGGGCACCTGCGGGATGGGGGGCGATGGTCCCGGGGGGCTGCGAGTTCAGGGAGCGCTGGAGCCACGCGGTTACGCCTCTCCTCCCCTCTTCCAGCTTCCCGCTGCCGCTCCGCCTCTTCCTCACTCCTCCTCCTCCCCCTCCCCCAGGCCCCCCTCCCCCGTTCCTGAGCCCCTCGCAGCCCGCGGGAGCACTGGGGATGGAGCCGGGACAGGTCGGGATGGGCAGCGCGGGGCTCTCGGCTGCTCCCACCCGCTGGGGGCGGGGGAACCCGGCCCGGGGAAAGGAGAGGGAAACTGGGGGCTGCAGATACAAACTGGACCTTGCTGGGGACCCTGGGTGGGGACTTGCAGCCCTTGGGGCTCCTCTCGGAGCCTGGAGAGCCGGGAGGGGGGAACGCAGAGAGGGCCGGGGAATCCCAGGAGTGGCATCACTGGCAGTGACTGGTTTGTACTGGGATCATACTGGGAGTGAGTAGGAGCCTGCAGGGGGCAATTGAGACCATGTTGGGGGCAAATGGGATACACTGGGGGTGACTAGATCATGCTGAGGGTGACCAGGAGCAGCTGGGAGTAACTGGGATCATGCTAGGAGCAACTGGGAGTGACTGGATGCATGCTGGGGGTGATTAGAAGCAACTGGGCTTATACTGCGATGAACTGGGATAACTGGGATCATGTTGGAGGTGGCTGGGATCATACTGGCAGTAAGTGCAACTACACTGAGGCTGACTGGGAGTGGTTATGAGCAAATGGGATCATGCTGGAAGCAACTGGGAGGAACTGGGAATATGCTGGAGGGAACTGGGGTATGCTGGGAGAGACTGGGAATGACTGGGACAAAAGTGAGGGTGAAAGCAGCTGGAACCATGTGGGGTGCAACTGGTTCATACTGGCAGTGAGTGGGAGCACACTGGGGTCACATTTGGATCATACTGAGAGCGACTGGAATAATACTGGGAGTATCTGAGAGTGACTGGGAACACACCATGCATATCATCCCCCATACTGGGGGTGACTGGGAGCAACTAGGAGCATGCTGGGAGCAAATGGCATCATACTGGGACTGACTGGGTTGATTTAGAAAGCAACTGGAACCATGCTGGAGGCAATTGGGACCATACTGGGAGTGATTGGAAGCAACTGGGATGATAATGGGACTATACTGGGAGTGCTGGCATGTGACCCGGGATCATACTGGAGGTGACTGGGATCATATTGGTGTTGAAAGGGAGCAACTGGGATCACACCTTGGGCTACTGGGAGCAACTGAGAGAAACTGGAATGATGCTGCAAGCAACTGGGAGTAACTGGGAATGACTGGATGCATGCTGGAGGCAACTGGGATATTCTGGGCATGACTGGGGTCATACTGGGAAAACTAACACCTCACTGGGGCCGCCAGGAGTGTCTGGGAATGACTACGGACATGCTGAGGGTAACTGGGATATACTGGGAGTGTCTGTAACCATACTGGGGGTGACTGGAACCACACTGGGAACAACCAGGACCATGCTGGGTGAGACTGGGATCACACTGAGGGTGACTGGAATCATACTGGGATTGACGGTGAGCAACTGGAATCGTGCTGAGAGCAACTGGGAAGAGGTGGGAGTGACTGGGAACATGCTGGGGGTGACGGGGCGCATGCTGACAGGAACTGGGATGGACTGGGAGTGTCTGTAACCATACTGGGGGTGACTGGGAACACACGGAGAGCAACTGGGACTAACTTGAATCAGGGGGATGGGGAAGCAGAGATTAAATGATTTACTAAGAATTGGTTTGTTAGAAGCAATGCATACAGCTTGCCCAACACCTATTGTGCCTACCAAAGCAGGATGAAAAGATACGAGATTATTGATTAAGGGGAAGGAATCTTGACCGAAGATCCTGTTTTTAACCTAAAACTAACTCAAACCAGTCTTGAAGTTTGGACTTAGCCCAGGGGCATAAAGAGCATGCGCAGGGAGGAAAGGTGAAAAGTTCAGGAAGACCCTTTACTTCATCTGAGGAAGACTCTTATTTCATCTTGCCCATGACCACCAGACAACACTGCGCAAGCGACACTGCGCAAGCGCAACCAAGATGTAAATGACTTTTGGGCTCATTTTAATACGAAGTGAGGCTAGGCAGGGTTAGGAGATGAATATGTATAGGTGTATTGGGAAACTTAATGAATATGGAGCTTGTAACCCGATAAATACCAAGCTGAATGCAGCTGTCGGCAGGCATGGCTTTGGAGGAATTATCCCCCATGCGTCCCAGCGCTGGAATAAACACACCTACTTTACTGCTTATTCCAGTAGTGGAGTCTTTCCCGCTCATCAAACTGGGATTTACAGAGCCTTCCCTGGGGACAGCTGGAAGTGATCCCCCCGTTCCCTCGGGCCCTCCCTCGGGCACTGCCGCATCTCCCAGCCTGTGCCGCTGGGATCTGCCCGGAGCAGCGCGATGGCTCCAGCGCTGGGGCTGGGGGCTCCTGGGGCAGTGAGGGGGGAGTGGGACCCCAGCACCCCCTGGGACCCCCCTGAACCCCTCATCCTGCACAGGGACCCCCCTGAATTCCCTCATCCTGCACAGGGACCCCCCTGAATCCCCTACTGCTGGACATCAGGACCCCCCTGCTCCCCTTTTCCCAGCCATCCCACGTCTCCCACCCTCCAGACTTCCCGTGTGCTTGACCCTAGGACGCCCTGGAACGCCTCGGACTCCCATTCCTTGCCTTTCCCAGCCCCCAGCCCCACCTTTCTGCAAAACCAGAGCCCCCTGAACTCCCCCTTCCCGGGTGCCCCCACCCTGTTACCCCCCTTCCCTGGGCACAGGGAGCCCCTGGAACTCCCTTCTACCTCTCCAAGTCCCTGCCCCCCATTTCTTCAGCCCTGAGACCCCCCTGCCCCCCCATTTCCTCGGCCCTGAGACCCCCCTGGACCTCCATTCCTGAGAACTGAGACGCCTTTGCCCAGCACTGAGACCCCCCTGCACCCCCTGTGCACACCAACACAACCTTTTCCTGGCCACCCCCCCTCCCAGTCCCCAGACCCACCCTTTTCCTTGACCAGGGACATTGGGATGGCCAGACCCAGGACATTGGGATGGCCAGACCCGGGATACTGGGATAGCCAGACCCAGCTCAAGGAGAGGAACCAGCACATGGCCGACAGTGACCTGGAGACGGGGCCGGTACAACCAGAGCGGGGGGAGTGGGGGGAGCCAGGGGCTGGGCTGGGATCAGTGGGAATGGGATCTGTGGGAGTGGGATGGGATCTGCATGCCTGGCATAGGAATCCAGGGGGCTGCAAGTGGCTTCATGGGGCTGGGACACGACTCCATGGGTCCATTCTCTCCTTGTTCCCAGGTCTCCCCACGGTGCAGGTGGTTTCCAGCTGTGACCTCCTGTTCAATGGAGCGTCCATGGATCCCACCAGCACGGCTACGATGGGTGGGATTTCATCTCCTTCCAGCTGGGATCCAGGAGCTTTGCGGTGTCTGACGGTGCCACCCAGATCCCCCAGAGGTGCTGGGAATCCAAAGGGATCCTGGCAGAGCAGATGAAGCATTACCTGGGACACACCTGTGTGGAAGAGCTCCCAAAATACATCAGATGTGGTCGGGAGGCTCTGGAGCACAAAGGTGGGTGTGGGAGGGGGAGGGGAATTCCTATGGGAATGTGGGATTCAGGAATGGGAGACTTGGGAATGCAGGAATTCCCATGGAATTTCCATGGGCGGATTTCACTCTCATCCCAGTCAGGTGAGAATTCCATGGATGGATCTCCCCCCCAGCCCATTGCCATGGGAATTCCATGGGGAAATGATTGGAATTTATGGCCAAATGACAGCGGTGAAATGAGAAGCAATCCCTGCTGCGACTCGCTGGGACATAAATCCCAATCCTTTCCCCAGGCCGGGTCTGTGGTGCCCGTGGCAGCACCAGGGGAGTGCCCTCTCCCTGCCCCGAGCCGAGCTCGGGCCTTTCCTTCGGTGTTCTCTGCCCTGCCTGGGGCAGGAGGGCACTGACGGAGCGGCTTTGGTGGCACCGGGCACTGCCCGGGCTCCGGCCACTGCAGGTGGCTCTGTGGGAATGTCCAACACCAAATCTTAAAGCCAACAACAGCTCCTGGAGGGGATTCTGCCCCCTCTGCCTGTCCTGGGAGCCCAAGGGCAACGCCCCGGGCACAACAGCCCAGAGTGCTGGAGCACAGTGTCCCTGGGCCAGGCCATGCTCCCTGCCTGTCCCCTGTCCCTCAGCTGTCCCGTGTCCCTCGACCGTTCCATGTCCCTCGGCTCTTTGGGGCCAGGGATGGCAGCAGGACCCGGGGCAGCCCTGGGGGAGAACAACCCTGAGCCTCAGCTGGGCCAGTTCCCCCAGTTCCACCCGGGGGGGGCCCAGGTCACTCCCATCATGGGCCCTGGGGCTCCCAGTCACCCCCAGTATGATCCCAGTCACTTTCAGTTACATTCAGTAGGATCCCAGTCACTCCCAGTATGATCCCAGTCACTTTCAGTTACACTCAGTATAATCCCAGTAGGATCCCAGTCACTCCCAGTGTGATCCCACTATGATCCCACCATGGTCCCAGGTGTTCCCATCCACCCGTCTGTGCCCCCCAGATTTCTTCTGCAGCCCCCCCGTGAGAGTGGGGGGTGGGGGCCGAGTGCTGGTGCCCCTCTGCCTGCAGCAGATCCAACGGTGAGGGGAGTTCGGGGGGTCCCTCAGCATTTGGGGTCCCCCGGGATTTGGGGTGAACCCCCCGGGCCCCCCAGGATCTCCCTGAAGACGCTGACGCTGCCCGTGCGCAGCGAGAAGGTTCATACCCGGCACGGGGTCCCCAGCTCTGTCATTGGCATCGCCCAGGTACCCCAAAACCTCCCGGGAATCCCCAACACCCCCCCCAGGGAACCCCAACCTCTCCTGGGACCCCAAAAATATCCCCAGGACCTTCCAAAAACTCCCCAGGACCGCAAAGCCCCATACAGACCCCCCCAAACCCTCTCAGGACACCAAAATTCCCACGGGACCTCCCAACGTCCCCCGGATCCCCTTGAGAAGGTTTATACCTGGCACGGGGTCCCCATCTCCATCACCGGCAGGTACCTCAAAGCAGCCTTGGGACCCCCAAATATCCCCCCCGGGATCGCCCAAACCCCCGCTTTGGGACCCCTGAAAACCCCCCTCGGGAATCCCCAAAAACCACCGTGACCCCAAAAACCCCCGGGACCCACAAAACCCCCCCAGGAGTCTCTCGCGAATGTTCATACCCAGCACGGGGTCCCCATCGCCATCATCGGCACCACCCAGGTACCCCCAAACCCCGCCGGGACCCTCAAACCCTCCCGGGACCCCCGACCCCCCCCTCCGGGGCTCCGCTGCCGGAATCAACGGGAGTGGTGTTGCCCTTTTAACGGGAGTTAATAGTGGGGACCGACTTTACCGGGGGGTCTTAAAACGGCGATGGTAGAGAGAACCCCAAAAATTCACCCGGGGGGCACTCTCCCGTTTGCTGCACTCGGGGGAGCCCCGAACGACGACGGGTCCTGGGCTAAGCCCCCCACTCAGCCGGGGGTGGGGAGGGCTGGGACGGGGTTTGGGGGTGCTGGGGTTAACTGGGGGACCCCACTGGAACCCCTTTCCCGCTGCCCCACCTCCCCGGATCCCCCCTCTCCCACCCCTTTCCCGTTGTTGCCCCAAACCTCCGCTGCCCCAGCTCGCCCTGGGCTGACCCAGCCCTTTCCCATCGTGGCCCGGCCCGGCCCCGCTGCCCCGAGGGCTCCCGGAGCGCGGCCGCGGGGACGAAGGGCAGGAGGAGGAGGAGGCGGGACAGAGGAGGAGGAAGAGGAAGAAGAGGAGGGGCAGGGGGAAGAAGGAGGAGCCGGAGCAGGCGGAGGAGGCTCCACGTGCGGGCAGCGCTCTCTGCATCCGCAGCCGCTCGGGCCCGGAGCATCGCGCGCCCCGCATCCCGCAGGTGCCCGGGGAGGGGGAGCTCGCCCCAAACATCCCGGGCGGTGCTTTTGGAGGGGGGAGGGATATCTGGAGCTCCCACGAAATATATTTGGGGCTCGCTGTTTCATCCTCTCTGTCGGGGCGGGCGGCGCGATGTTTGGAGCTTGCGGGACTGCAAAGCCGAGCCACAGATGCCCCTCGGGCGGATATCGGGGGTCCCGGGAGGTGTGTTTGGGGGGTCCCGGGAGGTGTGTTTGGGGGGTCCCGGTGGCGGTGCCGGCAGAGCCCCGGCGGGGGGATGCGGGTCCCCCCGCGGTGGGGGTTGGGCTTCCCGGGCCGGGCCCTCCGAGCTCTGCCGGGGCCCCGTGGGGGCGGCGCGGGGCCGGCGGGGGCGGGGGGACACCGGTTTTGGGGACCCCCGGGAGAGCCGCGGCTTCCCTAAGCGGGACGCCAGAGAGAGGAGAGCCCCAGAACCCCAAAGCGGGGACCCCGAGAGGAGGGACCCCTGGGATTGCCGGGACCCCGGCGGGGGGGTCTGGGGGCTGGAAGGGCGGCACGGCCGGGAAAGGGGCTCGGGGGTCCCGGGGCCAGAAATGGCTGCTCCCAGTTTGCCCTCCCCCCCGAGTGGTGCTAGTTTCCTCATCACTCCCAGTATGTGCCCAGTCAGTCCCAGTATGATCCTGGTCACTTCCCTTCACTCCCTGCAGAATCCCTGTTGTTCCCAGTATGAGCCCAGTTACTCCCAGTCATTCTCCATTATGATGCAATTTGCTCCCAGCACGGTCCCAGTTGCTCCCAGTTCCTCCCACTTTTGTCCAGTGTGTTCCCAGTTCTCCCAGTTGCCCCAGTCACTCCCAGTGTGATGCCAGCCTCTCCCAGCAGGGCCCCAGTCACTCACACTTGCCCCCAGTTGCCCCCAGCATGGTCTCAGTTCCCCCCAGCACATTCCCAGTCACTCCCAGTCTGGTCCTGGTCACCGCCCGCATGGTCTCAGACACTCCCAGTATATCCCAGTTGCCCTGAACATTCTCGTGGTCATTCCCAGGCACTCCCAGTTACCTCAGCATGGTTCAGTTGCCCCCAGATTTATTCCAGTCGCTGCCAGTACATCCCAGTTGTCACCAGCATGCATCCTATCATTCCCAGTTGCTCCCAGTCTGATCCCAGTGTATCCCCAGTAGGCTCTCAGCATGGGCCTGGTAGCTCCCAGTAACCCTCAGTCAGGGTCCATTGACACCCACTATAATCCCAGTATGATCCCAGTCACTTCCAGTATCATGCCAGTGGCCCCCAGGGTGTTCCCCGTTGCTCCCTGTCAATGCCAGCATGAGCCCAGTAGCCTCCAGTACATCCCAGTCACCCCCAGCATACTCCCAGTCACTCCCACTTCTTCCCAGTTGCTTTCAGCACAATTCCAGTTGCTCACAGTCACTCCAGTCAATCCCAGTATGATTCCAGTCTCACCCAGCATGGACCCAGCTGCTCCCACTGTGATTCCGGTATGATCCCAGTTGCCCCCAGCATAGTTCCAGTTGTTCCTGGTTCCTCCCAGTATGATCCCAGTTGCCCCTACAATAGTCCCAGTCATGCCCAGTTGCCCCCGGCATAGATCCAGGTGCCCCCAGTATGGTCCCATTTCCCCCCAGTGTGATCCCAGCTGTTCCCAGTGTGGTTCCAGTCAATCCCAGTATGGTTACAGACACTCCCAGTATGTCCCAGTTGCCCTCAGCATGCTTGTAGTCATTCCCAGGCACTCCTAGTTGCCCCAGTCAGGTTCCAGTTACCTCAGAATGATCCCAGTCTTTCCCAGTTACTCCCAGTTGCCTCCAGCATGATCCCAGTTTATGGCAGTTGCCCAAAGTGTGGTCCCAGTTGCTGCCAGTATGATCCCAGTTGCCCCAGTTGTGGTCTCAGTCCCCTCAGCAGGGTTCCAGTACCTTCCAGTTGATCCCAGCTGTTCCCAGTGTGTCCACATTTTCCTCCCAACATGGGCCTAGCAGCTCCCAGTAACCCCAGTCAGGTTCCATTCACACCCACTATAATCCCAGTGGCTCCCAGGATGATCCCAGTAGCACCCATACTCACTGCCAGTATGGTTCCAGTCACTTCCAGTATGGTCCCAGTTGCCCCAGATATGATCCCAACTGCTCCCTCTCAATGCCAGTATGATCCCAGTCACTTTCCGCCACTTCCAGTATGATTCCAGTTGCACCCAGTCACCTCCATCATGGTTACAGTCACCCCCAATATGATCCCAGTCACTCCCAGATACTTATTCCAGTCATGCCCAGAGTGCCTCTCTGTCACTCCCAGTGTGGGCCCAGTCACTCCCAGTATGAATCCAGTCACTCCCAGTCACTCCAGATATGATCCCATTTGCTCCCAGCATGGTCTCTGTTGCTCCCAGTCACCGCCAGTATGGTTCCAGTCCCAGCCAGCACCTTTCCAGTTCCTCCCAGTCTGACTCCGGTATGATCGCGGTCATTTTCAGATACCCCCAGTACAATTCCAGTCACTCCCAGTATGATCCCAGTCAGTTCCAGTAGGATCCCAGTATGACCCCAGCATGGGCACAGCTGCTCCCATTATCTTCCAGTGTGGTTCCAGTTAACCCAGTTTCCCCCAGTTCAGACCCAGTCACTCCCCATATGAGGTCAAGCGCGCCCTGAATTCGCAGCCCCCCACCCGTGGGATCATCGCCCCCCCCATCCCGCAGGTGCCGGGGGAGGGGGAGCTCAGCCCAGATATCCCGGGTGGGTCCCTGGGTTGGGTTTTTGGGGGACGATGTTTGGAGAATTAAGAACTCCAAAGCTGAGCAGAAAATGCCCCTTGTGAGGACATTGGGGGTCCCCAGGAGGTGTTTTTGGGGGTCCCGGTGGCGGTGCCAGCAGAGCCCTGGCAGCAGGCAGGGGGATGTGGGGTCCCCCCCGCAGTGGGGGTTGGGCCTGCCCGGGTCAGGCACGGGCACCTCCAGCCCGGAGCCAGGGGGATGCGGGACCCCTTGGGAGAGCCGGAGGGGGGAACCTCGGGACCCCCAGAGTGAGGAGAGCAGAGAGGGGCAGTACCAGGACCAGGGGAGCCCCGGCAGTCTGGAGGAGCGAACCCCTGTGACCCCCCAGGACCCCAAAGTGGGGAGCCCAGAGAGGGGGGAGCACCGCCATTCGCGGGACCCTCAACAGCCTGGAGGGGCGGGAGGGGAGACTCCTTGGACCCCCTGCACCCCGAAGCAGAGAATAAGGGGAAAAGGGACCTGGGGACCCCATAACCCCCAGCATCCCTAAGTGAGGAGACCAAAGCAGGGAGCTTTTGGATTCCTGGGACTTCCAGCAGCCTGGGGAGGGCGGGAACCAAGTAGACGGGCGACCCCCAATACAAGTGTGACCCCCAGCACCTGGGACGAGGGGGAACCCCCGAACAACAAAGGGGAGAGACCAGAGACAGGGAACTCCTGGAGGCTTTTTCAGGGCTGAATCTTGGTGTTTGGGAGGTTTTTATGGACCCCAGATACGCAGGGACTTCTAGACATGGACGTGGGCAGAGGGAATTTCAAAGCCAACGTGCCCACACCTTGTTTTCCCTCCAAACCAGGATTTCCCATTCCCAGCCCTTGGCCGGATGGAGGAGGAGGCTGCGAGGAAGAGGAAGATGTCCTGGGACACCCAGGCAGGTGAGGAGGAAGTCAGTGCCCCTTTCCCCCTCTCTCCTGCTCCATCTCCCAGCCCAGCATCGCCCCCGGCTGCAGGACAACCCCGCTGCCGACACCGTCCTGCCGGGGACGGACTGGGGGGATCTCCTTCCCCTTCCCTGTGGCACGGAGGCAAATCCCATCCTCTCCTTGTCCTTCCTCCCCAGACAAGGAGCTGAGCACAGAGCCCAGGGAGGACAAATCCCCATGGCAGAACCTGGTGGAAGAGGCCGTTTTGAGCGGCTCCATGGCACAGGAATCCAACGGGGAGGAAAAGCCCCGGAGATCCTGCAGGAGGAGGGGCTGCAAACACAGCCCAGGGTGCTCTGAGGAGGAAAGACCCACCCTGTGCCAGGAAGGCAGCTGGAGATCCAGCCAGAGGTCAGACCTGGTGGTCCATGAGCAGCTTCATGATGGGAAGAAGCCCTACGAGTGTGGGGAATGTGGGAAGAGCTTCAACCGGAGCTCCCACCTGATCGACCACCAGAGGATCCACACCGGGGAGAGGCCCTACGAGTGTGGGGAATGTGGGAAGAACTTCAGCCGGAGCTCCAGCCTGATCCGCCACCAGATTATCCACACTGGGGAACGGCCCTATGAGTGTGGGGAATGTGGGAAGAGCTTCACAGACAGCTCCAACCTGATTGTCCACCAGCGCATCCACACAGGACAGAGGCCCTACAAGTGTTCCGAGTGTGGGAAGAGGTTTCACACCAGCTCCAGTCTCCTCCTGCACCAGCGAATTCACACAGATGAGAGGCCCTTCCGCTGCTCTGAGTGCCGGAGGGGCTTCAGGTACAACTCCAACCTCGTCACCCACCGGCGCATCCACACCGGGGAGAGGCCCTACGAGTGTCCCCAGTGTGGGAAGAGCTTCTCCAGGAGCTCTCACTTGACCCAACACCAACGGAGGCACCGGTAAGGGAAGCCCTGCGAGTGCCCTGACTGTGGCAAGAGCTTTGTCCTCTGCTCCAGCTTCATCCCCCATCAGAGGACCCACGTTTGGCAGAGCCCTGGTGACCCACATTCCCTGTGATCCAGGTTGGGAAGACCCCTGGTTAGTGCTCTCCATGTTCTCCTGGATCCCTGTAGGCACCTTGGGTGAATGCAGGGGCAGGAACATCTGTCGGGACTCTGATCGAAATCAGAAATTCATTGGGAAGAGCTGATTTATTGACTTCACAGCCCAAAAAATCTCACCTGCTCTGTCCAATTGTTTCTTTTGGTGCCATCAAGCAATCCTGGATGATCTGGAGGTCTTTTTCAACCTAAATAGTTTCCTCCTTCATCCTGTCAAAACAAGCAGAATTGGGGTAGAAATAAAGAAATTAAAGGTATCTAAAGCTGCACCATTTTATGGGGATTTGGGGGTGAATTTGGGGCTGGTTCAGGGGAATATTTGGGAGGATTTGGGTGTTGTGAGGCCATGGGTTGAGCAGATGGGGCCACGATCTCGTAGTTGTGCTGGCAGAACGTGTCCACCTGAGCCCATCTGTTCTCCAGGAATTCCGGTTGTCTGTCCCAGTCCCTGCCCTAGGTCTCCCCGTTTGGGGTGTGCCCCTCAAAGTACCCAAATTGCTGCTGAAGTGCCCGAGCTGCTCCCGGCTGGGGATGCTCCTGTCCCTCAGCCTGTCCTGGTCAGTGCCATGGGGGGTGGGAGGGGGTCTGGGGGCTCCTTGGGGGACTGGGAGGGTCTTTTGTGTCTCTTGAAGGCATTTGTGGTGCTTGGGGGAGCCTTTTGGGGTGATCTCTGAGAGAGTTTTGGGGATCTTGGCATGGCCGTGTGTCTTGGAGAGAATTTTGCTGTTTCTTGGGGTCATTTATGATGCAGGGAGTGGTTGGGGGGGTTCCTGGCCAGGAGCTGTGGGGTAGTTTGAGGGGCCTGGGAGTGGCTGTGGGGCTGGGAGGGGGTTTTAGGGAAGTTGTGACCTCTTCCCCAGACCCCAAAGCTGCCACCAGACGCCATCCCCCAAGATGCTACCAGGGGTTGGGGGCTCCATGTTGGGGTTCATCCTGCTGGCGCTGCAGGAGAAGGTGAGGGGGGGTCCCCAGGGGCCATGTGTATCCCCCCAGATTCCAGGAAGGATTCCAGAGCGTGTGTGACCTCCCATCCCGGTGTCACCCCTTTTTCCTGTCCACAGGGCTCCTGAGCCATCCCCTGCTGCCCCGGGAGGGAATTTGGGGAGGGGGCAGAGGGGGTGCGCAGCCCCTGCCGGGGGATGACCCCGGCCCAGCGCCCTTCGTTCAGCACCGAGCTGGGCTTGGGGCCGCAGGAGGAAGAGGCCGATGGGAAGCAGATCCTGCAGGGGAGACAGGGCTTGGGCTCAGGGCAAGGTTCTGCCCTGCACACCTGGCTCAGGTGTGAGCCTGCCCCGGGAAGGGAGCGGGACATTCCCATCCCCACGGATCAGGGCTGGGAGCAGCACTGGGACCAGGGACATGGAAATCCTGGGAGCCACTGGGACCGCACTGGGGGGTGAATTATCCCCCCCAGCACCTTTCCAGGCCGCCCTGTGACCTGAGAAATGCTCGCTGGGCCTCAGCCTTGGCCAAGAGCCCCCGGGCTCAGCTGCTCTGAGCTCAGCCGCTGCCGGCTCCCGCAGCCCGCCCAGGGCCGCCCTGCCCGTGCCGGGGCTGTGCTGGAATTCTCTGCTGCTGCTGGGCCACTCGGGGGGTCTGGCCCAGCAGGAAAGGTGACCCTGAGCCAGGAGCTTTCCTTGGCCGCAGCAAAGCCTCAGCATGGAAAGACCTTCTCAGCGCTGTGCCCTGGTCCGGGAGGGATTGTGCCACCAGAGCTGTCCCTCCATTTCTTCTGCCAGGCAGCTCTAGGACATGGAAAGTGGAGAAGCCAGAGCTGCTTCTCAGCTTTCCACAGTCCTCCAGAGGAATCCTGTGTGGGAAGCAGCCTGGGAACAGGGTTTAGGTGCCAGGGCAGGGGAATTCAGAGCCCTTTCCTCCCCCGTGGGCCGAGGCTCTGGCCCTTGCCCTTTGCAATGGCCCTGCAGCTGCCAGAGGGGCCTTTTTGGCTCAGCTGAGAGCAGTCCTGCTGCAAGGCTGTCCTCGAGCTGCTTGGGCTGCACATGTGCCCAGGGAATGCTCATTGCTTGCAGTCTCAGGTGCTGTGCGTGTGCAGGTGTAACCACTGCAGGAGGGAACAGCTCTGCTGGGGGGAGTTCTCTTTTTCTTGGTGGTTTTTATGTTGAATGAACGTTCCCTGCCAGCTCCGGGCAGAGCTCTGTAGCTGTATGTGCCACTTGAATCGTGCCGCAACCGGGCCAGGAGACACTTCAGAGACAGAGTCAGAGAAGCGGGTATTTGCTTTATTCAGCGCGCCGGGTGTGTGGGGATCGCTCCTCCAAACACACACCTGGTGCTCTCTACAACACAGTATTAAGGGTTAAATTATGAATATTCATCACATTCCTTGGGACAGGTGTGGTTACACAAATTATTTCTCGGAAGTCATTAGCATATGGGCCACACATGCGCTGTGTGTCCTGGTGGTCGTGCTGAGGAAGGCCTCTCCTCTTCCTTGGGGGTCTTTCTGATGAAGGCCAGTAGTCATCCTCGCAGTGAACTTTTTCACCTTTCTCCCTGGGCATGCGTAGTCCTTTGAGGGATGATTCAGCAATCTCTGAGATGATCCTTGTCCCCTCTATCTTGACAAGATTAGGGTGAATTCGGCTTCTCAGGCTTTGTAATTAACATCTGCTGTCTGAACTAATATTTGCTGTCTCCCAATAGTTAACTTGTGCTTACATGAGTTAGTTATTGACTGCCCCTTCTTCAATCCCCCCTTTTCTTTGGTTATTTGTAATTCTTTACAAATCTTGTATGTCTTTAAAGTAAGAACCCTTCTCTATCTTATTTCTAAGTTTATACTTGTTTATATTGAGCATAAGCATTGCAGTTTCAAGTACATAATATCATACAACGGTAACTACTAATACAAACAATAAGTAAGAATGCAATCACACAAATAGCTATTACAAACAATTGTTTAAGCCAGGATAAGTTGGGTAACCATGATGTAAGTTTGTTTCATACCTTTTTAAGCCTTCAAGAAGTGTCATCTAAAGTGATTTGATGCAATGTTCACTTTGGATAAATGATTTTAACAGTTTTCTGGATATGACTATGAGACCTTTTTATCTTAGCCCACCTATCTGTGCTAATTTTTTTGTACCTAATTTAAATCATAATTAGAGTTAGGGCTTGGATCTGAACTCTACTGGCCACTGCCTTTGCTGTTTTGTCTGCCATAGCATTTCTCAGTTCATGGATAGTGTTACCCTGGGAGTGTCCCCTACAATGCATTATAGCCACTTTTGAAGGTTTTACCACTGCTTCCAGTAACTGCATGATTTCAGTAGCGTGCTTGATTTCTTTCTTCTGTGAGGTTAATAAACCTCTTTCTTTCTAGATAGCCCTGTGAGCGTGTACCACCCCAAAAGCATACCTTGAATCAGTCCAAATGTTGAGAGGTTTTCCTTTGGCCAACACCAAGGCTCCAGTTAGGCTGTTATTTCAGCCTTTTGAGCTGATGACCCCACAGGTAACGGTTTTGCCTCAATGACGAGTCTGTGGTTATAACTGCATACCCAGCGAGCCGCTTACCATTCCTGACATAACTGCTCCCATCAGTGAACCAGTTTGCCGCATTTTCTAGCGGAGAGTCCTTTAGGTCCGGGCGGCCGGAGTAAACTGCCTCCACGGTTTCGATGCAGTCATGCCATACAGGCTCCTCAGTAGCCTTGCCCTGGAGGTAAGCTGCTGGGTTTAAAATGTTAGTTACTTGGATACTCACATCCTCCGATTCTGCCAGGACAGCCTGGTATTTGAGAAAGCGAGATGGGGTTAACCAGTGATTTCCTTTCTGTGTGAGCACTGCTGACACTGTGTGAGAGACAAAAACAGTTATCTGCTGGCCCAGTGTGAACTTGCGAGCTTCTTCTATGTTCAGGATCACAGCTGCCACTGCACGCAGGCAGGGGGGCCATCCTTGGCTGACCATGTCCAGCTGCTTGGAGAAATAAGCCACCGGCCTTTTGTAGGGTCCCAGCTTCTGTGCCAAAAGTCCCAGCACCAGTCCTTGTCTCTCATGTGAGAACAACAGAAAAGGTTTAGTGACATCCAGTATGCCCAGTGCTGGAGCTTGCATTAACTCACGCTTCAGAGTTACAAATGCATTATTAGTTTCTGGTGTCTAGCATAGGTGAGGTCCCCCAGTCTCTTTTAGGAGTTGGTATAAAGATGGCCTGGGCATTTGACAAATTGCCTCTTTCCTGTTGTCTCCCAAGGCTCTTTCCCCTCCTGCCAGTTCATACCCCAGATATGTAACTTTCTGCAGGACTAGCTGAGCCTTTTCAGGGGAGACTCTATATCCACTTAGTCCCAGAAAATTTAAAAGACTTACAGTCCAGTTCTTGCAGTCTTCACGGGTCCTTGTTGCTATCAGTAGATCATCGATGTACTGCAGGAGTGTACCTTCTCCAAGTGGCGGTGTCTAGGCTTCCAGTTCCTTGGCTAATTGACCTCCAAATATCGTGGGGCTATTTTTGAATCCTTGTGGCAATACAGTCCATGTGAGCTGACTTTTTCTCCCTGTTCTGGGGTTTTCCCATTCAAAGGCAAAAATTTCCTGACTGCTTTCAGCTAATGGCAGACAAAAGAGAGCATCTTTTAAATCTAAAACTGAAAACCACACTCAGTCACTTTGTAATTTTGTGAGTAAAGTGTCCTTAGGTCCTGAACTAATCAATAACTTTTATTTGGCTTCTGTACTGGTAGAATTGGGGTATTGCAGGAAGGTCTACACTCTCTCAACGACCTCTGATTAATAAATGTAGTAATTATTGGTTCTATTCTTACTCATGTTTCATGCCTTAGTGTATATTGTTTAATTGACACTGGTTGTGCCCCTTCCAGTAGTTCAATAATCACTGGGGGAGCCCGTTTTGATCTCTGGAATTTCAACATCTCCTACTAATGGGATCACTTGATTTGTTATTTTACTATCTATGGGTATTTCTCTTTCCTTTATCTAATCTTAGTGGTTTAACTTACACTTTAAAGTTTTAGTCAGGTATCTTCAGGAGGCTTCTTTGGTTGTAGCTTCTTTATACAGTTTTTGTTATAATAATATTCTTACTCTGCTGTATAATTCTATACATTATGAAGGATTAGTTTTTATGATACAAAACGAACACACAAAACATTTTCATACAAAATGTTCTCATGCAAACATATCTTTACATTAGGGCTATGCTCTGTTTTCCAGGAGACAGATTATAGCACTCTTGTCATTTAATCTTGACACAAACTACAAACTGTGGCTTTATTTTGGTGGGGTTAAAAATGAAATGAATTCTCTTTCAAACCTAGGGGCTTTTTTTTTTTTTTTTTTTTTTTTTTTTGTTGTTGTTGTTTTTTTTTTGCCTTCATCTCCTTCTGCACCTGCAACTGAGATTGCAGAATGTGCTATAAATCCTCTTAAGACATATGGCATGAGATTGAACAGCACTTTAGTTTGAGAGCTGGTAGAAGGCTTTTCTGTATCCCTCTTGGTTTAGGAAGGGGGATTCAATCATTTCTCATGTAGCATTTGCTTGTGTTTTGTCAAGATTCTTTAATTCACTAATTAGAAAATCCAAAAATTTAGCTAGATTATAATAATTTTGAAGCCTTCTGAGGCAGAACCAGGAAGGTTAGTTCACATTTGTAGGATTTCAAATATGTATAAATTCTTATACCAACTCTCAGGATAATATTGGTTGAGACAAATTATACATCTGTAAGACTTTAACCACACCATTTTTCAGTAAAAAGACAAAACAAGTTAGACAAAAATTAAACTCAAGAATATGTAGAATGCTTTAACTTCTATTTGATCTCTCACCAAGTCACTTGCAATGAAAACACAAACAAATTACAAACATTAACCAACTGACAATGCGAGCAATTATGGTGACACTTTACATTTCATTGGTTTTCACACAGCTCCATCTCATGTGTTGGTAGATTCCTATAAAAGAAAAGTGAAAATTTGGCCCACTAGACCAATTATTAAAAAGAAGTAAAACGTTTTGGGGCTAACACAAAGTGACAGTGAAGCAATGGTTATCACATTTAGGTGTGATTTTGCTGCTTGCAGTTTCCTTGCTCTCAAACTGCTTTCTTTATCTTTGATGTTGGGACATTTGACATTCCTAGAGAAGAGAAAAGAAACAAACTTCCCCCCCCTAAAAAAATGAAAAATATGTCTGAGTGAAACAAGAGTTTAATTGCATTAACTTATTCAAGTGGAGTTTTAGTATTTATTCTATGAAGTGCTTGTTGCACCACTTTTATTGTCTCCCACAGGTTTTCGGTGGGGTTTCTTCCAACTGATTCTTCAGTGGAGGGAGTGAGACTGCTTTTAAAAGTTTTGCAAGAGTTGCAGTCTGTGAATCAGGCATTTGGATTGCCTTTTTTTTTTCTTTTTTTTTTTTTTTCTTTTTTTTCTTTTTTTTTTTTTCCTCAGGGTTTTAGTAGGCTTCTGCTTTTCGCCCTGGAGCAGTTTGCCTTATCAGTTTGCTCCCTTTGTTCTAGTGATTTTCCCTTTGGACAAGATCAAGTTCGGCAGCAAGCAATGCTACTGCCTAAAACCCCTTTTTTTTTTCTTTTTTTTTTTCTTTTTTCTTTTTAATTACCAAGTCCACCCCAGGAGTAGAGAGGTGATTAACAAATTAACCACGGAAGAATAGCAAAACAGTTTCTCCATAGGTTTCTCTACAGCCCCCGCAGATGAGGCTGCATGACAAATACCTGGGCCTGCACAGGGACAGCACCATCCCCACAAGGCAGCAGCTGCAGAATTGGCTGCAGGATTAGAATCTGCCAATTCTAGTTTTCCACAATAAACCACAGACTGGTGGCGGGGTTCCCCACAAGATAGGAGCTCCGGATTCGCCTCAGGTCTGAAACCTGCCAATTCTGGCTTTTCACAACAAAACACAAAAGGCACAGGGGCACGGGTCCCCTGCAAACAGGAGCCTTTCAGCTCTGCACAAGCACCACATAACAGGAGCCTTTCAGCTCTGCACACCCAAACCTGTTAATCACGTCCGCAATTCTTACAACTTCTGCCATCACCTTTGCCATCGCTTTTGCCTTTTCCTCATCTCTTCTTACATACACATACACTTGCTGTACTTTTCTAACCAGTTTCTCTCAAATTTCTCACTATTCTCTGCCACGCTCCCCTTACTCTAATTATCTGCACTTCCATTTTTTTTTATTCTTGCTCTTTCTAGTCTGACACCAAGCTCTCTCCTCTCGCAGCTTGGACACCACCCACTCCATTTAGTAGAAGTACAATACCACTTTCTCTCACAATTAATACATGCACAGAAATACAAGCTTCACAACTGTTTTCATACACTAAACACAGGATTTCAAAAGGGAAATCAGATGGAGCTACATTAGAAAGGTGTTGGGGGTCTGGATGTTTTCAATTCAATAGCTAAAATCTTTTCTCCTCTAAAATCTGCCCCCCCTTCGGACAGTAAGGTTGAATTCCAAACCAACGGTTTATATGATTTATCCTCATTCACTCTTTGCCAAACGCTTCGCTTTTCTCTGGCCGAGCCCGTCGCCGGGGTACGGAACCGCAGATAGAGCCCCTCACTCGCTGTGAGTGTCAGTGCAATTGTAGCTGGCCCCAGCCCCGGCACCGCTCTGTCCTGAGGGCTGCCATGGCAGCCGAGGGCAGCCACAGGTCTGCGGGCAAGTGGCCACGGACCCTGAGTGCAGCAATGGGTCCTGGGGGGGTTTCCAAGGGAACTGGAACTGATGAGGGTTGCCATGGCATCCAACCCCCTGGGATGTCACACAGCCACCCTGAGATGTCCCACAGCCAACCTGTGATGTCAAAACTCATTCTGTGATGTCACATAGCCACCCTGTGATGTCATAGACACCCTGTGATGTCATAGACACTCTGTGATGTCATAGACACTCTGTGATGTCATGCCACCCATCTGTGATGTCACAGTCCTCTCTGTGATATCACTGTGATAGCTCTGTGATGTCACAGCAGACTCTATGATGTCATACAGCTCCCCTGTGATGTCACACAACCACTCTGTGATGTCACACAAGCACCCTGTGATGTCACAGTCCTATCTGTGATGTCACAACTCTGCACTGTGATGTCACACCAGCACCCTGTGATGTCACAGCCGTATCTGTGATGTCATAGTCTGCCCTGTGATGTCAGAGCCCAATCTGTGATGTCACAGCCAACTCTATGATGTCACAGCACCACTCTCTGATGTCACAGAGCTGCTCCATGATGTCGCCGTAGACTCTATGATGTCATACAGCCACCCTGTGATGTCACACAGCCCCTTTCTGACATCACAGCTGCTCTGTGGCTCTGTGACACAGGCACAGAGGTGTTACCAAAACTTCAGGGAAACAAAACCTCCTCAGCATCAGCGCAGCACGAAGCAGCAGCATTCTTTATTGGGCCGGATGCACGAGGGGAGAGCCCCTCCCAAAGTCATGTGTGCCGAGGTCAGGAATGTTCCTGTTTGCAGACTGTTTCACAGACTCATTCCCAGACTGTCCCACAATAAACACACACACGACAATCATTTCCCCAAAATCATTGCATATTTCCCCCACCCCTTTGCACATCCGTTCTTCTGCCCTGGGGCTCTCTTTGGGGGTCCCTGGTGGTCGGTGACCCCAAAGCCAGCCCTGACTGCCCAGTGAACTGGTGAAAGTTGGCACACCTGGGCTGGTTGCTGCCTACAGAATCAGCCTTGTGCGGTTCCATGGCCAGTGGCTTTTGGAGAAGAAGCATTGTATGAACCCACCAGGTGCAAACGGTTTTTCATCTGGCAAATTTCCCCCCCTTGGAGGGTTGGGAAGCTTCTCTTCCCTTCAAGCCTTCGTAAGCCTCACTCTGCTCCTTTACTCACATCCCACGAGTTCCTCAGCTGCTTTCACAACCATGTTCTTTACACAGCTCAAAGCAAGTGTCACAAGCACAAGTATTGCTGGGATCCCAGTTAGACTTTGCAAAAGTCAGGCCAACCATCAGTCAGAGAAAATCCAAGTCCTTGAAATATTTTATCCAGTTACTGTCTAATCCTCCCCTTAATTCCCTGCTGGATGCAGCAACTGATTTTATCCTCTCTACCCGATCATCCAATCCAGCATCACATTTGGAATGTGCACACAACAAGTGTTGCTGTTTCAGTTCAAGAATCCACATACTCCCTGTCCATGTAACAGCAATAGGGCTAAAGCCAATCTGCTCTGTAAAGTCATTTTAGCTGTGGCTGGCAATTGTTCCTTTATTTCAGCAAGCCCCAAAGGAGCTGCATTCACTCAAGTTTCCATCTGCAGAGCCCAATGGTGTGTGGCTGCTCTGTTCCTAAAGGCAGATCTTTGCGGAGCAGAGATGAATTCTAAAATCCATCCCGCTGTAGTTCCCGCACTGGGATGTTTCCAAGTTCCATCCCCTTTAACCTTTCCCCACAGTCGGGTTCCCGGTGGTGACTCCTTGCACGAGGGACGGAACGTTAATACCCCCAGTGTCCATGGTGCTCCTGATTCTCCCAGGGCCAAACGTGTGCTCCAAATTCCATCACTTCCCACCCATCCTGGGGCTCCTAAGGATCTGACCGCATCCTGCTGACACTCTGTGCCTCTCCAAGGCTCGCTGTTTGTTGGCTGAGCCCAGGTGTCACTGAGAAAGGCAGAATCATTTCTACAAACACAGCCTAGCCTCAGAGCCTGGGCCACAGCCAGGAGCTGCTGCACCTCAGGATTCCAAACAGCTCAAGTGTCTGTCCCAGGGCAATCCCACTTTTCCTTTGTCCTGAGATCCTTTGGCCTTGACCTTGTTAAATCAGGATATTTTATACCCACCTGTAAGGGATCCCGTGGAAGGCCTGGGCTCCCTTCCCAGCCCAGACACCCCTGAACTGGCTGGAAACATTCCCATTGTCCTGTCTGAGGGTGATTCCATACTGCTGGAATTTGACAGCTCCAGGGGCTATCAGTGCAATCTGTCAGCTGATCAATATTTCCTGAGGTAATTTCCAGATCCAGTTTGGAAATGTTACAATTCTCAGCAGTATTGTTCTTATGTGTCCATGGTAAGGAATATTCTCCTTCCATCCCTGTCCAGGTGCCCTGGGTGCTATTTCCTTCCACAAGTGTTCCCAGATTTTTGTTAAATTGCTGACTGAAGCTCCCCACGGAACTGGATTTTCTGCACAGGTTGGTGTTGGCAAACAAGCTGTTACAGGGGTCACATTCTGTCATCTGCCAACATCTTGCACTGACTTTGAAAACCGCATTTCCCTTCCCAGAAGTCAGGAGCATCATTTCTATTTTTATTATAGTTACACAATAATTGATCATCTAGATCCAATAAAGAGTATCCCCTTAGAAAATCCTATTCAATACCTAAAACAATAGGATTGATGTAAAGCCCCAAACTCCATGGTGTCAGACAGTCTTGTTTCTGCTGTGTTTAATGTGTGCTTGCTGGTTTTACCCGCATGTGATGAACCCTGAGTTTGATTCCTTCTACCTTGAGTGCAGGCTAGGTTACCAGGAGGACTTGAGATGGTCCCTTCCACTTTGGCTGGATTGTTCCAAAATTCCAGGTTCTGATGCACACCGCATCTCCTGGTTGGAAAGGATGTACAGGCGAGTCCAGCCCCAATGATCTGTTGAGAACCATGCACCTTTTAAGGCTTACAAGAGTTAGTCCCAGTGCTATTAAATATTCATTGCAGCAAAACTTCTGAGCCTTCCCTTGTCTTGTTGGTGCCACATGGGAAAGCTTCTGGCCATCCAGAAAAAGTATCCACCAATACCAAAATGTGCCAGTCCCCCTTCTGCCTGGGCAGTTCTGCAAAATCAGTTGGCCAAAATCACCTGGTGATTCCCATGTAACGAGCCCTGGAGGCAGCCTTCTTCCTTCAAAACCAATCCCATCTTTCTCAACAACTGATCTATTATTTTTTGCCATTTTTGTGCTTACTAGATGCCTTTGTAAACTGGCCACCATATTCTCCATTTCCTAATGTGTTTCCTGATGTTTTAGTTCCATTATACATTAATTGTGGAGCTCCAATTACCTGCCCACACGGGGTTACCAATCACCTGCTGGGATTTTCCGTAGCTGCTGCTGATGGGGCTGACTGCCTGTCCTGATCACTGGAATCTGGCTTTTTGTTGCAGAACATTCAAGTTTTTGCTAGGTATTAGTGCAAGGAGAGCTTTTTCAGCACCCTCTTGAGCTGTTTGGTCAGCCAGTGGAGTCCCTGGATTAACTGGGGAGTCTCCAAACCCATGGGCTTTACAAGGGCATCAGGGCCACTTCTTTTGGTTTTGGCACACTCTGCAGTAGGTGACTGATTTCTTTTTGTACTCACTGGAGACCTCTGTGCCCTTTCCTTCCATGTGGCTCCCTGGGCGTCTATTATTCCAAGCCCATAGTTCAAATCAGTCCATATGTTCACCTTTTTTCCTTCAGTGATTTCTAGGAAAGGTCATTCATTCTGCTTTTTGTGCTGATGTGTTCAAAGCTAAAGCCTGGGCTTCTATGACCTGGGTTGAGGTTCCCACTGCACACCCAGCTGCCCGTTTTCCATCCGTACCACGCTGCTCCCACCAGGGTGCAGGTCCAGTGCTGGCTCCTGGATGGGATTGCTCTCGAGGTCCCAGAGTCTGCCAGAACACACTTGATCCATGGATCCCAGGCAGCCATAGCACAAAGACTCCAACCCTTCTCTTAGAAGGGACTCGAACACTTCCCTGTTCCAACCTTGGGTACCTTGAACCAAACCCTGCAAAGCTTTTGCTGCACCTTACAGGCAGGTCAACAGTTTACAGCGGGAAAGGAAAAGGTGCCTTTATCTTACCAGGGGTCTTTCTCTGATTTCCTTTGGAGCAGGGATCAAAGGTTCTCCCCAGAATCCTTCAGTGCTGCCTGCAGGTCCTGCCATCCCTCAGATCTGTTGAAATTCAAGAGGATGAGGCCACGGGGTGTCCCAATGGTGCCTTGGTTCCATGGGCCCCACAGTGTAACCATGGTGTCCTTGGTTCTGCAGTGTCACAATGGACCCTTCATTCCATGAGGCCCCACAGTGTGGCAATGGTCCCTTGAGTCCATGAGGTCCCACAAGGTCACAATGGTCCCTTGGTTCCATGGCCCCGCACTCTCACAATGCTCTCCTTGGCTGCACAAGGTCCCGTAGTGGCACAAGGGTCTCCTTGGTGCAGAGACCAGGGCAGAAGGGTTCCACAAGGCCCCAGAGTGTCACAAGGATCTCCTTGGATCTACAGTGTCAGAACTGACCCTTGGTTACACGAGATCCTCCTGTGTCCCAAGGGCTCGTTGGTTCCACAGGGCCTGATTCTCTAACACTTCAGAGATGGTGTAGGACAGTTTCTATTTTCCCGCAGTTTGGTGACGAAAGGAGCACGCTGGGCAGAGCACGGAGATGCTGCTGCTGTCTGCTCAGGGGAAAGGGTCCAACAAGGCTGAGGGGCTGGGAGGCTGCTGGAAGGGCCGTGCCCCACATGGTACAGCTTTCCTGGGAGGCAGGGAACAGCAGGAGAGACACGCACTGCCCCACAGAGCAGCTGGGAAGGGGGACACTGGGCATGAGGAGGAGGAAATGTCCCTCCCAGGGCAGCGTGGGGGCAGAAGCACCCAGAGGGAGGATGAGCTCAGGGCATGTGTGTGTGCCCAAGGCACAGAGGGTGAGGCTGGGCACAGCTCAGGCCAGGGCTGGAGGTGGCAGGGCAGAGCTGGTGGTGGGGCAGCGAGATGGGAGTGTGCAGCCTGCAGGGACACAGCAGCAGCGGTGGGACAGCGCAGGACAAGCTGGGCTGGACATGGCCAAGGGCCCTGGCAGGGCTGGCAGTGTCCAGGAGAAGCCAAGACTTGGTGCCCAGGGTCATGGCAGCGTCTCTTCCACCAAGGGCTTAGAGGACACACCTTGTCCTCAGGCCCTGGGGCCTCCTGCGAATAGCCCCAGCAAGTCTGGGCACTGTCAGCCCCCTGTCCTGCCCTCAGCATTCCCGCACATCCCAGCAGACTCCTTTGGGAATGGCTCTGCTCCAGGATGGCATGCTGCAGAGAATGCAGGTAGATTTTGTGCACACTCCTGCCATGCAGCTGGACAATAAAGCCTGATCCAGCCCGTGACCCGTGGCTCCCAGGAGAGCCTTTGTGATGCTGGGGAACTACAAGGAAGCCTGGCTCCTCTGTGACACCACCACAGAAGCTCAGGGGAGCCCTGGAGACCGTGCTGATGCTATGGAACCTGATGCAACCCTGCCTCCACTGTGACACCACAGAAGCTCGGGGAGCCCTGCAGACCGTGGGGATGCTGGCGAAGCTGACGGAACCCTGGGCACCACAGTGACGCTATGGAACCTGGTGGAACCGAGGGGCCACAGTGACACTGTGGGGCCTTTTGGAAGCAACAGGACCCTGGTGGGAAGCCACGGGATGATTAATCCTGCACGAACCTGCTCCAGGTGGGCTCCTCTCTCCCGGCTTCCACAGGTGCTGCTAGGATCCCACTCCGGCACTGGCTTGGCACGGGCTCACGGCTTCCTTTGGCAATGGCTCTGCTCCAGGATGGCATGCTACAGAGAATGCAGGTAGATTTTGTGCTCACTCCTGGCATGCAGCTGGACAATAAAGCCTGATCCAGCCCCCCCTCAGCATATGTCCGGCTCTGGCATTGGGGCGGGGCAACTTTGGGAGCAGCCCCAGCCCTGCTCCTGCTCCCGGCTGGGCACCCAGCTGCTGGGACACAGGTGTGTCCTGATGCCACCGTCTACTCCTTTGAGAAGGGGAGGACAGAGTGCATCAGGGAGTTTGGTGTGGCTTACATGCGGCAAGGAGAAGGTGCAGCCCCGAACTGGCTTTCACTTCTAGAACCTTTTGCTATTGCGGGAGCAGCTGCTGGAGCTTTTCAACCGAGCTGCAAGAGTGAAAAGTGTGATGGCATGTCTATCTGAGAAGGAAGGTTCGGTGCCGCAGCCTGTTGTGCACAATTTATATGCTGATAAGAGAAGGGGGTGCTTTTGCAACGCTTTCCTTCCTGACACTTCTGTCTCTGTGAGCTTTAGCTGCTTGGACTCAGGGATACCGAAGGTGTGTGAAAGTGACTGGGATGCGAGAATCATGTTGCACAGGGAACAGGGAAGGTCAGCAAATGTTTCCTGTCCTGGCACATCTCTCAGTCTGAACTGCAGCTGCAGATGCTTCACTTCCGCCAAGGACTCTGCCACCTTGAGAGAAGGATGCGCTCTATGGAGTTGAGAAAGAAAGTGCGTCTCACTAGCTTCTTTCCTCTACTTCATAGACAGCAAAGGGGCTATGAAAGGCAGCACTGGCTTTTTGTTCTAGGACTTCTTCTTTACAAGCAGCTGCTGGATGTTTGGAAGGGGGTTTGGGATATGCAAAAATGAGAGGCTAAGATGGTAAGAGGGTAAGATGGAAGCCATCTGGCCAAAGCAGAGCTCACAAAAGGGCCAGCTGAGAAAGCTCTTGCTGCCTACAACTTCAACTGCACCCCTCAAAGCAGCAGCACACACGCTGCTCTCGGCACTTTCCTTCTCAGCTCTACGCACCATCCTAAGCCTTGCCTCTCCCACACTCAGGATCCAAAGACAACGGCACCAGGGACTGCTCACACACTAAAGGCACCAGGACAAAAGGCTCAGCAGCTTGGCCTTTGCATTCCCGCTGACAGCTCCACAGCTCGAACCCAGAGAACTGCCTGCTGGCAACAGCCTTTCCAATCACTCCGAGCACCTCATGACAAGGAGCTGCAGTGTGTGGGGAATGAATCTCCAGCAGCCTCCTGCCCCAGGCTGTCCCCCGGGAGCAGCCCTGCTCCAGGCCGTGACTGCCACCTGCACAGCCAAAGGACCCGGAGCCGGTGTTACACACCACGGCTGTGCCTGGCACAGAGACACCAGTGGCCACACAAGTGGCCATGGCACTGTCCACACACAGTCCCTGCTGCTGCTCCCCCAGCCGCTGGCACCAACTCCCAGCCACCCACTCCTAAAGCCACGGGGCCCACTGGGACACTGCGGGGGCTCGTGGAAGCCAGCGGCCATTGTGACACAGCGGGGCTGCACAGAGCCCACGGTGCTTTGTGACCCGTGGCTCCCAGGAGAGCCTTTGTGATGCTGGGGAACTACAAGGAAGCCTGGCTCCTCTGTGACACCACCACAGAAGCTCAGGGGAGCCCTGGAGACCGTGCTGATGCTATGGAACCTGATGCAACCCTGCCTCCACTGTGACACCACCACAGAAGCTCTTGGAGCCCTGGAGACCGTGCTGATGCTATGGAACCTGATGCAACCCTGCCTCCACTGTGACACCACAGAAGCTCAGGGAGCCCTGCAGACCGTGGTGACGCTATGGAACCTGATGCAACCCTGCTTCCACTGTGACACCACAGAAGCTCAGGGAGCCCTGGAGACTGTGGGGATGCTGCAAAGCTGACGGAACCCTGGGCACCACAGTGACGCTATGGAACCTGGTGGAACCGAGGGGCCACAGTGACACTGTGGGGCCTTTTGGAAGCAACAGGACCCTGGTGGGAAGCCACGGGATGATTAATCCTGCACGAACCTGCTCCAGGTGGGCTCCTCTCTCCCGGCTTCCACAGGTGCTGCTAGGATCCCACTCCGGCACTGGCTTGGCACGGGCTCACGGCTTCCTTTGGCAATGGCTCTGCTCCAGGATGGCATGCTGCAGAGAATGCAGGTAGATTTTGTGCTCACTCCTGGCATGCAGCTGGACAATAAAGCCTGATCCAGCCCCCCCTCAGCATATGTCCGGCTCTGGCATTGGGGCGGGGCAACTTTGGGAGTAGCCCCAGCCCTGCTCCTGCTCCCGGCTGGGCACCCAGCTGCTGGGACACAGGTGTGTCCTGATGCCACCGTCTACTCCTTTGAGAAGGGGAGGACAGAGTGCATCAGGGAGTTTGGTGTGGCTTACATGCGGCAAGGAGAAGGTGCAGCCCCGAACTGGCTTTCACTTCTAGAACCTTTTGCTATTGCGGGAGCAGCTGCTGGAGCTTTTCAACCGAGCTGCAAGAGTGAAAAGTGTGATGGCATGTCTATCTGAGAAGGAAGGTTCGGTGCCGCAGCCTGTTGTGCACAATTTATATGCTGATAAGAGAAGGGGGTGCTTTTGCAACGCTTTCCTTCCTGACACTTCTGTCTCTGTGAGCTTTAGCTGCTTGGACTCAGGGATACCGAAGGTGTGTGAAAGTGACTGTGATGCGAGAATCATGTTGCACAGGGAACAGGGAAGGTCAGCAAATGTTTCCTGTCCTGGCACATCTCTCAGTCTGAACTGCAGCTGCAGATGCTTCACTTCCGCCAAGGACTCTGCCACCTTGAGAGAAGGATGCGCTCTATGGAGTTGAGAAAGAAAGTGCGTCTCACTAGCTTCTTTCCTCTACTTCATAGACAGCAAAGGGGCTATGAAAGGCAGCACTGGCTTTTTGTTCTAGGACTTCTTCTTTACAAGCAGCTGCTGGATGTTTGGAAGGGGGTTTGGGATATGCAAAAATGAGAGGCTAAGATGGTAAGAGGGTAAGATGGAAGTCATCTGGCAAAAGCAGAGCTCACAAAAGGCCCAGATGAGAAAGCTCTTGCTACCTACAACTTCAACTGCACCCCTCAAAGCAGAAGCACACACGCTGCTCTCGGCACTTTCCTTCTCAGCTCTACGCACCATCCTAAGCCTTGTCTCTCCCACACTCAGGATCCAAAGACAACGGCACCAGGGACTGCTCACACACTAAAGGCACCAGGACAAAAGGCTCACCAGCTTGGCCTTTGCATTCCCGCTGACAGCTCCACAGCTTGAACCCAGAGAACTGCCTGCTGCCAACAGCCTTTCCAATCACTCTGAGCACCTCATGACAAGGAGCTGCAGCGTGTGGGGAATGAATCTCCAGCAGCCTCCTGCCCCAGGCTGTCCCCCGGGAGCAGCCCTGCTCCAGGCCGTGACTGTCACCTGCACAGCCAAAGGACCCGGAGCCGGTGTTACACACCACGGCTGTGCCTGGCACAGAGACACCAGTGGCCACACAAGTGGCCATGACTGTCCGCACAAAGTCCCTGCTGCTGCTCCCCCAGCTGCTGGCACCAACTCCCAGCCACCCACTCCTAAAGCCACGGGGCCCACTGGAACACTGCGGGGGCTCGTGGAAGCCAGCGGCCATGGTGACACAGAGGGGCTGCACAGAGCCCACGGTGCTTTGTGACCCGTGGCTCCCAGGAGAGCCTTTGTGATGCTAGGGAACTACAAGGAAGCCTGGTTCCTCTGTGACACCACCACAGAAGCTCAGGGGAGCCCTGGAGACCGTGGTGATGCTATGGAACCTGATGCAACCCTGCCTCCACTGTGACACCACCACAGAAGATCAGGGAGCCCTGCAGACCGTGGTGACGCTATGGAACCTGATGCAACCCTGCCTCCACTGTGACACCACAGAACCTCTGGGAGCCCTGGAGACCGTGCTGATGCTATGGAACCTGATGCAACCCTGCCTCCACTGTGACACCACAGAAGCTCGGGGAGCCCTGGAGACTGTGGGGATGCTGGCGAAGCTGACGGAACCCTGGGCACCACAGTGACGCTATGGAACCTGGTGGAACCGAGGGGCCACAGTGACACTGTGGGGCCTTTTGGAAGCAACAGGACCCTGGTGGGAAGCCACGGGATGATTAATCCTGCATGAACCTGCTCCAGGTGGGCTCCTCTCTCCCGGCTTCCACAGGTGCTGCTAGGATCCCACTCCGGCACTGGCTTGGCACGGGCTCACGGCTTCCTTTGGCAATGGCTCTGCTCCAGGATGGCATGCTGCAGAGAATGCAGGTAGATTTTGTGCTCACTCCTGGCATGCAGCTGGACAATAAAGCCTGATCCAGCCCCCCCTCAGCATATGTCCGGCTCTGGCATTGGGGCGAGGCAACTTTGGGAGCAGCCCCAGCCCTGCTCCTGCTCCCGGCTGGGCACCCAGCTGCTGGGACACAGGTGTTTCCTGATGCCACCGTCTACTCCTTTGAGAAGGGGAGGACAGAGTGCATCAGGGAGTTTGGTGTGGCTTACATGCGGCAAGGAGAAGGTGCAGCCCCAAACTGGCTTTCACTTCTAGAACCTTTTGCTATTGCGGGAGCAGCTGCTGGAGCTTTTCAACCGAGCTGCAAGAGTGAAAAGTGTGATGGCATGTCTATCTGAGAAGGATGGTTCGGTGCCGCAGCCTGTTGTGCACAATTTATATGCTGATAAGAGAAGGGGGTGCTTTTGCAACGCTTTCCTTCCTGACACTTCTGTCTCTGTGAGCTTTAGCTGCTTGGACTCAGGGATACCGAAGGTGTGTGAAAGTGACTGTGATGCGAGAATCATGTTGCACAGGGAACAGGGAAGGTCAGCAAATGTTTCCTGTCCTGGCACATCTCTCAGTCTGAACTGCAGCTGCAGATGCTTCACTTCCGCCAAGGACGCTGCCACCTTGAGAGAAGGATGCGCTCTATGGAGTTGAGAAAGAAAGTGCGTCTCACTAGCTTCTTTCCTCTACTTCATAGACAGCAAAGGGGCTATGAAAGGCAGCACTGGCTTTTTGTTCTAGGACTTCTTCTTTACAAGCAGCTGCTGGATGTTTGGAAGGGGGTTTGGGATATGCAAAAATGAGAGGCTAAGATGGTAAGAGGGTAAGATGGAAGTCATCTGGCAAAAGCAGAGCTCACAAAAGGGCCAGCTGAGAAAGCTCTTGCTGCCTACAACTTCAACTGCACCCCTCAAAGCAGCAGCACACACGCTGCTCTCGGCACTTTCCTTCTCAGCTCTACGCACCATCCTAAGCCTTGCCTCTCCCACACTCAGGATCCAAAGACAACGGCACCAGGGACTGCTCACACACTAAAGGCACCAGGACAAAAGGCTCAGCAGCTTGGCCTTTGCATTCCCGCTGACAGCTCCACAGCTTGAACCCAGAGAACTGCCTGCTGCCAACAGCCTTTCCAATCACTCCAAGCACCTCATGACAAGGAGCTGCAGCGTGTGAGGAATGAATCTCCAGCAGCCTCCTGCCCCAGGCTGTCCCCCGGGAGCAGCCCTGCTCCAGGCCGTGACTGCCACCTGCACAGCCAAAGGACCCGGAGCCGGTGTTACACACCACGGCTGTGCCTGGCACAGAGACACCAGTGGCCACACAAGTGGCCATGACTGTCCGCACACAGTCCCTGCTGCTGCTCCCCCAGCCGCTGGCACCAACTCCCAGCCACCCACTCCTAAAGCCACGGGCCCACTGGGACACTGCGGGGGCTCGTGGAAGCCAGCGGCCATTGTGACACAGCGGGGCTGCACAGAGCCCACGGTGCTTTGTGACCCGTGGCTCCCAGGAGAGCCTTTGTGATGCTGGGGAACTACAAGGAAGCCTGGCTCCTCTGTGACACCACCACAGAAGCTCAGGGGAGCCCTGGAGACCGTGCTGATGCTATGGAACCTGATGCAACCCTGCCTCCACTGTGACACCACAGAAGCTCTTGGAGCCCTGGAGACCGTGGTGATGCTATGGAACCTGATGCAACCCTGCCCCCTCTGTGACACCACAGAAGCTCAGGGACCCCTGGAGACCGTGGTGATGCTATGGAACCTGATGCAACCCTGCCTCCACTTTGACACCACCACAGAAGCTCAGGGAGCCCTGCAGACCGTGGTGACGCTATGGAACCTGATGCAACCCTGCCTCCACTGTGACACCACAGAAGCTCAGGGAGCCCTGGAGACTGTGGGGATGCTGGCAAAGCTGATGGAACCCTGGGCACCACAGTGACGCTATGGAACCTGGTGGAACCGAGGGGCCACAGTGACACTGTGGGGCCTTTTGGAAGCAACAGGACCCTGGTGGGAAGCCACGGGATGATTAATCCTGCACGAACCTGCTCCAGGTGGGCTCCTCTCTCCCGGCTTCCACAGGTGCTGCTAGGATCCCACTCCGGCACTGGCTTGGCACGGGCTCACGGCTTCCTTTGGCAATGGCTCTGCTCCAGGATGGCATGCTGCAGAGAATGCAGGTAGATTTTGTGCTCACTCCTGGCATGCAGCTGGACAATAAAGCCTGATCCAGCCCCCCCTCAGCATATGTCCGGCTCTGGCATTGGGGCGGGGCAACTTTGGGAGCAGCCCCAGCCATGCTCCTGCTCCCGGCTGGGCACCCAGCTGCTGGGACACAGGTGTGTCCTGATGCCACCGTCTACTCCTTTGAGAAGGGGAGGACAGAGTGCATCAGGGAGTTTGGTGTGGCTTACATGCGGCAAGGAGAAGGTGCAGCCCCAAACTGGCTTTCACTTCTAGAACCTTTTGCTATTGCGGGAGCAGCTGCTGGAGCTTTTCAACCGAGCTGCAAGAGTGAAAAGTGTGATGGCATGTCTATCTGAGAAGGAAGGTTCGGTGCCGCAGCCTGTTGTGCACAATTTATATGCTGATAAGAGAAGGGGGTGCTTTTGCAACGCTTTCCTTCCTGACACTTCTGTCTCTGTGAGCTTTAGCTGCTTGGACTCAGGGATACCGAAGGTGTGTGAAAGTGACTGGGATGCGAGAATCATGTTGCACAGGGAACAGGGAAGGTCAGCAAATGTTTCCTGTCCTGGCACATCTCTCAGTCTGAACTGCAGCTGCAGATGCTTCACTTCCGCCAAGGACTCTGCCACCTTGAGAGAAGGATGCGCTCTATGGAGTTGAGAAAGAAAGTGCGTCTCACTAGCTTCTTTCCTCTACTTCATAGACAGCAAAGGGGCTATGAAAGGCAGCACTGGCTTTTTGTTCTAGGACTTCTTCTTTACAAGCAGCTGCTGGATGTTTGGAAGGGGGTTTGGGAGATGCAAAAATGAGAGGCTAAGATGGTAAGAGGGTAAGATGGAAGCCATCTGGCCAAAGCAGAGCTCACAAAAGGGCCAGCTGAGAAAGCTCTTGCTGCCTACAACTTCAACTGCACCCCTCAAAGCAGCAGCACACACGCTGCTCTCGGCACTTTCCTTCTCAGCTCTACGCACCATCCTAAGCCTTGCCTCTCCCACACTCAGGATCCAAAGACAACGGCACCAGGGACTGCTCACACACTAAAGGCACCAGGACAAAAGGCTCACCAGCTTGGCCTTTGCATTCCCGCTGACAGCTCCACAGCTCGAACCCAGAGAACTGCCTGCTGGCAACAGCCTTTCCAATCACTCCGAGCACCTCATGACAAGGAGCTGCAGTGTGTGGGGAATGAATCTCCAGCAGCCTCCTGCCCCAGGCTGTCCCCCGGGAGCAGCCCTGCTCCAGGCCGTGACTGCCACCTGCACAGCCAAAGGACCCGGAGCCGGTGTTACACACCACGGCTGTGCCTGGCACAGAGACACCAGTGGCCACACAAGTGGCCATGGCACTGTCCGCAAAAAGTCCCTGCTGCTGCTCCCCCAGCCGCTGGCACCAACTCCCAGCCACCCACTCCTAAAGCCACAGGCCCACTGGGACACTGCGGGGGCTCGTGGAAGCCAGCGGCCATTGTGACACAGCGGGGCTGCACAGAGCCCACGGTGCTTTGTGACCCGTGGCTCCCAGGAGAGCCTTTGTGATGCTAGGGAACTACAAGGAAGCCTGGTTCCTCTGTGACACCACCACAGAAGCTCAGGGGAGCCCTGGAGACCGTGCTGATGCTATGGAACCTGATGCAACCCTGCCTCCACTGTGACACCACAGAACCTCTGAGAGCCCTGGAGACCGTGCTGATGCTATGGAACCTGATGCAACCCTGCCTCCACTGTGACACCACAGAAGCTCGGGGAGCCCTGGAGACTGTGGGGATGCTGGCGAAGCTGACGGAACCCTGGGCACCACAGTGACGCTATGGAACCTGGTGGAACCGAGGGGCCACAGTGACACTGTGGGGCCTTTTGGAAGCAACAGGACCCTGGTGGGAAGCCACGGGATGATTAATCCTGCACGAACCTGCTCCAGGTGGGCTCCTCTCTCCCGGCTTCCACAGGTGCTGCTAGGATCCCACTCCGGCACTGGCTTGGCACGGGCTCACGGCTCCCTTTGGCAATGGCTCTGCTCCAGGATGGCATGCTGCAGAGAATGCAGGTAGATTTTGTGCTCACTCCTGGCATGCAGCTGGACAATAAAGCCTGATCCAGCCCCCCCTCAGCATATGTCCGGCTCTGGCATTGGGGCGAGGCAACTTTGGGAGCAGCCCCAGCCCTGCTCCTGCTCCCGGCTGGGCACCCAGCTGCTGGGACACAGGTGTTTCCTGATGCCACCGTCTACTCCTTTGAGAAGGGGAGGACAGAGTGCATCAGGGAGTTTGGTGTGGCTTACATGCGGCAAGGAGAAGGTGCAGCCCCAAACTGGCTTTCACTTCTAGAACCTTTTGCTATTGCGGGAGCAGCTGCTGGAGCTTTTCAACCGAGCTGCAAGAGTGAAAAGTGTGATGGCATGTCTATCTGAGAAGGATGGTTCGGTGCCGCAGCCTGTTGTGCACAATTTATATGCTGATAAGAGAAGGGGGTGCTTTTGCAACGCTTTCCTTCCTGACACTTCTGTCTCTGTGAGCTTTAGCTGCTTGGACTCAGGGATACCGAAGGTGTGTGAAAGTGACTGTGATGCGAGAATCATGTTGCACAGGGAACAGGGAAGGTCAGCAAATGTTTCCTGTCCTGGCACATCTCTCAGTCTGAACTGCAGCTGCAGATGCTTCACTTCCGCCAAGGACGCTGCCACCTTGAGAGAAGGATGCGCTCTATGGAGTTGAGAAAGAAAGTGCGTCTCACTAGCTTCTTTCCTCTACTTCATAGACAGCAAAGGGGCTATGAAAGGCAGCACTGGCTTTTTGTTCTAGGACTTCTTCTTTACAAGCAGCTGCTGGATGTTTGGAAGGGGGTTTGGGATATGCAAAAATGAGAGGCTAAGATGGTAAGAGGGTAAGATGGAAGTCATCTGGCAAAAGCAGAGCTCACAAAAGGGCCAGCTGAGAAAGCTCTTGCTGCCTACAACTTCAACTGCACCCCTCAAAGCAGCAGCACACACGCTGCTCTCGGCACTTTCCTTCTCAGCTCTACGCACCATCCTAAGCCTTGCCTCTCCCACACTCAGGATCCAAAGACAACGGCACCAGGGACTGCTCACACACTAAAGGCACCAGGACAAAAGGCTCAGCAGCTTGGCCTTTGCATTCCCGCTGACAGCTCCACAGCTTGAACCCAGAGAACTGCCTGCTGCCAACAGCCTTTCCAATCACTCCAAGCACCTCATGACAAGGAGCTGCAGCGTGTGAGGAATGAATCTCCAGCAGCCTCCTGCCCCAGGCTGTCCCCCGGGAGCAGCCCTGCTCCAGGCCGTGACTGCCACCTGCACAGCCAAAGGACCCGGAGCCGGTGTTACACACCACGGCTGTGCCTGGCACAGAGACACCAGTGGCCACACAAGTGGCCATGACTGTCCGCACACAGTCCCTGCTGCTGCTCCCCCAGCCGCTGGCACCAACTCCCAGCCACCCACTCCTAAAGCCACGGGCCCACTGGGACACTGCGGGGGCTCGTGGAAGCCAGCGGCCATTGTGACACAGCGGGGCTGCACAGAGCCCACGGTGCTTTGTGACCCGTGGCTCCCAGGAGAGCCTTTGTGATGCTGGGGAACTACAAGGAAGCCTGGCTCCTCTGTGACACCACCACAGAAGCTCAGGGGAGCCCTGGAGACCGTGCTGATGCTATGGAACCTGATGCAACCCTGCCTCCACTGTGACACCACAGAAGCTCTTGGAGCCCTGGAGACCGTGGTGATGCTATGGAACCTGATGCAACCCTGCCCCCTCTGTGACACCACAGAAGCTCAGGGACCCCTGGAGACCGTGGTGATGCTATGGAACCTGATGCAACCCTGCCTCCACTTTGACACCACCACAGAAGCTCAGGGAGCCCTGCAGACCGTGGTGACGCTATGGAACCTGATGCAACCCTGCCTCCACTGTGACACCACAGAAGCTCAGGGAGCCCTGGAGACTGTGGGGATGCTGGCAAAGCTGATGGAACCCTGGGCACCACAGTGACGCTATGGAACCTGGTGGAACCGAGGGGCCACAGTGACACTGTGGGGCCTTTTGGAAGCAACAGGACCCTGGTGGGAAGCCACGGGATGATTAATCCTGCACGAACCTGCTCCAGGTGGGCTCCTCTCTCCCGGCTTCCACAGGTGCTGCTAGGATCCCACTCCGGCACTGGCTTGGCACGGGCTCACGGCTTCCTTTGGCAATGGCTCTGCTCCAGGATGGCATGCTGCAGAGAATGCAGGTAGATTTTGTGCTCACTCCTGGCATGCAGCTGGACAATAAAGCCTGATCCAGCCCCCCCTCAGCATATGTCCGGCTCTGGCATTGGGGCGGGGCAACTTTGGGAGCAGCCCCAGCCATGCTCCTGCTCCCGGCTGGGCACCCAGCTGCTGGGACACAGGTGTGTCCTGATGCCACCGTCTACTCCTTTGAGAAGGGGAGGACAGAGTGCATCAGGGAGTTTGGTGTGGCTTACATGCGGCAAGGAGAAGGTGCAGCCCCAAACTGGCTTTCACTTCTAGAACCTTTTGCTATTGCGGGAGCAGCTGCTGGAGCTTTTCAACCGAGCTGCAAGAGTGAAAAGTGTGATGGCATGTCTATCTGAGAAGGAAGGTTCGGTGCCGCAGCCTGTTGTGCACAATTTATATGCTGATAAGAGAAGGGGGTGCTTTTGCAACGCTTTCCTTCCTGACACTTCTGTCTCTGTGAGCTTTAGCTGCTTGGACTCAGGGATACCGAAGGTGTGTGAAAGTGACTGGGATGCGAGAATCATGTTGCACAGGGAACAGGGAAGGTCAGCAAATGTTTCCTGTCCTGGCACATCTCTCAGTCTGAACTGCAGCTGCAGATGCTTCACTTCCGCCAAGGACTCTGCCACCTTGAGAGAAGGATGCGCTCTATGGAGTTGAGAAAGAAAGTGCGTCTCACTAGCTTCTTTCCTCTACTTCATAGACAGCAAAGGGGCTATGAAAGGCAGCACTGGCTTTTTGTTCTAGGACTTCTTCTTTACAAGCAGCTGCTGGATGTTTGGAAGGGGGTTTGGGAGATGCAAAAATGAGAGGCTAAGATGGTAAGAGGGTAAGATGGAAGCCATCTGGCCAAAGCAGAGCTCACAAAAGGGCCAGCTGAGAAAGCTCTTGCTGCCTACAACTTCAACTGCACCCCTCAAAGCAGCAGCACACACGCTGCTCTCGGCACTTTCCTTCTCAGCTCTACGCACCATCCTAAGCCTTGCCTCTCCCACACTCAGGATCCAAAGACAACGGCACCAGGGACTGCTCACACACTAAAGGCACCAGGACAAAAGGCTCACCAGCTTGGCCTTTGCATTCCCGCTGACAGCTCCACAGCTCGAACCCAGAGAACTGCCTGCTGGCAACAGCCTTTCCAATCACTCCGAGCACCTCATGACAAGGAGCTGCAGTGTGTGGGGAATGAATCTCCAGCAGCCTCCTGCCCCAGGCTGTCCCCCGGGAGCAGCCCTGCTCCAGGCCGTGACTGCCACCTGCACAGCCAAAGGACCCGGAGCCGGTGTTACACACCACGGCTGTGCCTGGCACAGAGACACCAGTGGCCACACAAGTGGCCATGGCACTGTCCGCAAAAAGTCCCTGCTGCTGCTCCCCCAGCCGCTGGCACCAACTCCCAGCCACCCACTCCTAAAGCCACAGGCCCACTGGGACACTGCGGGGGCTCGTGGAAGCCAGCGGCCATTGTGACACAGCGGGGCTGCACAGAGCCCACGGTGCTTTGTGACCCGTGGCTCCCAGGAGAGCCTTTGTGATGCTAGGGAACTACAAGGAAGCCTGGTTCCTCTGTGACACCACCACAGAAGCTCAGGGGAGCCCTGGAGACCGTGCTGATGCTATGGAACCTGATGCAACCCTGCCTCCACTGTGACACCACAGAACCTCTGAGAGCCCTGGAGACCGTGCTGATGCTATGGAACCTGATGCAACCCTGCCTCCACTGTGACACCACAGAAGCTCGGGGAGCCCTGGAGACTGTGGGGATGCTGGCGAAGCTGACGGAACCCTGGGCACCACAGTGACGCTATGGAACCTGGTGGAACCGAGGGGCCACAGTGACACTGTGGGGCCTTTTGGAAGCAACAGGACCCTGGTGGGAAGCCACGGGATGATTAATCCTGCACGAACCTGCTCCAGGTGGGCTCCTCTCTCCCGGCTTCCACAGGTGCTGCTAGGATCCCACTCCGGCACTGGCTTGGCACGGGCTCACGGCTCCCTTTGGCAATGGCTCTGCTCCAGGATGGCATGCTGCAGAGAATGCAGGTAGATTTTGTGCTCACTCCTGGCATGCAGCTGGACAATAAAGCCTGATCCAGCCCCCCCTCAGCATATGTCCGGCTCTGGCATTGGGGCGAGGCAACTTTGGGAGCAGCCCCAGCCCTGCTCCTGCTCCCGGCTGGGCACCCAGCTGCTGGGACACAGGTGTTTCCTGATGCCACCGTCTACTCCTTTGAGAAGGGGAGGACAGAGTGCATCAGGGAGTTTGGTGTGGCTTACATGCGGCAAGGAGAAGGTGCAGCCCCAAACTGGCTTTCACTTCTAGAACCTTTTGCTATTGCGGGAGCAGCTGCTGGAGCTTTTCAACCGAGCTGCAAGAGTGAAAAGTGTGATGGCATGTCTATCTGAGAAGGATGGTTCGGTGCCGCAGCCTGTTGTGCACAATTTATATGCTGATAAGAGAAGGGGGTGCTTTTGCAACGTTTTCCTTCCTGACACTTCTGTCTCTGTGAGCTTTAGCTGCTTGGACTCAGGGATACCGAAGGTGTGTGAAAGCGACTGTGATGCGAGAATCATGTTGCACAGGGAACAGGGAAGGTCAGCAAATGTTTCCTTTCCTGGCACATCTCTCAGTCTGAACTGCAGCTGCAGATGCTTCACTTCCGCCAAGGACTCTGCCACCTTGAGAGAAGGATGCGCTCTATGGAGTTGAGAAAGAAAGTGCGTCTCACTAGCTTCTTTCCTCTACTTCATAGACAGCAAAGGGGCTATGAAAGGCAGCACTGGCTTTTTGTTCTAGGACTTCTTCTTTACAAGCAGCTGCTGGATGTTTGGAAGGGGGTTTGGGATATGCAAAAATGAGAGGCTAAGATGGTAAGAGGGTAAGATGGAAGCCATCTGGCCAAAGCAGAGCTCACAAAAGGGCCAGCTGAGAAAGCTCTTGCTGCCTACAACTTCAACTGCACCCCTCAAAGCAGCAGCACACACGCTGCTCTCGGCACTTTCCTTCTCAGCTCTACGCACCATCCTAAGCCTTGCCTCTCCCACACTCAGGATCCAAAGACAACGGCACCAGGGACTGCTCACACACTAAAGGCACCAGGACAAAAGGCTCAGCAGCTTGGCCTTTGCATTCCCGCTGACAGCTCCACAGCTTGAACCCAGAGAACTGCCTGCTGCCAACAGCCTTTCCAATCACTCCAAGCACCTCATGACAAGGAGCTGCAGCGTGTGAGGAATGAATCTCCAGCAGCCTCCTGCCCCAGGCTGTCCCCCGGGAGCAGCCCTGCTCCAGGCCGTGACTGCCACCTGCACAGCCAAAGGACCCGGAGCCGGTGTTACACACCACGGCTGTGCCTGGCACAGAGACACCAGTGGCCACACAAGTGGCCATGACTGTCCGCACACAGTCCCTGCTGCTGCTCCCCCAGCCGCTGGCACCAACTCCCAGCCACCCACTCCTAAAGCCACGGGCCCACTGGGACACTGCGGGGGCTCGTGGAAGCCAGCGGCCATTGTGACACAGCGGGGCTGCACAGAGCCCACGGTGCTTTGTGACCCGTGGCTCCCAGGAGAGCCTTTGTGATGCTGGGGAACTACAAGGAAGCCTGGTTCCTCTGTGACACCACCAGGGAAGCTCAGCGGAGCCCTGGAGACCGTGCTGATGCTATGGAACCTGATGCAACCCTGCCTCCACTGTGACACCACAGAAGCTCAGGGAGCCCTGGAGACCGTGCTGATGCTATGGAACCTGATGCAACCCTGCCCCCTCTGTGACACCACAGAAGCTCAGGGACCCCTGGAGACCGTGGTGATGCTATGGAACCTGATGCAACCCTGCCTCCTCTGTGACACCACCACAGAAGCTCAGGGAGCCCTGCAGACCGTGGTGACGCTATGGAACCTGATGCAACCCTGCCTCCACTGTGACACCACAGAACCTCTGGGAGCCCTGGAGACCGTGCTGATGCTATGGAACCTGATGCAACCCTGCCTCCACTGTGACACCACAGAAGCTCGGGGAGCCCTGGAGACTGTGGGGATGCTGGCGAAGCTGACGGAACCCTGGGCACCACAGTGACGCTATGGAACCTGGTGGAACCGAGGGGCCACAGTGACACTGTGGGGCCTTTTGGAAGCAACAGGACCCTGGTGGGAAGCCACGGGATGATTAATCCTGCACGAACCTGCTCCAGGTGGGCTCCTCTCTCCCGGCTTCCACAGGTGCTGCTAGGATCCCACTCCGGCACTGGCTTGGCACGGGCTCACGGCTTCCTTTGGCAATGGCTCTGCTCCAGGATGGCATGCTGCAGAGAATGCAGGTAGATTTTGTGCTCACTCCTGGCATGCAGCTGGACAATAAAGCCTGATCCAGCCCCCCCTCAGCATATGTCCGGCTCTGGCATTGGGGCGAGGCAACTTTGGGAGCAGCCCCAGCCCTGCTCCTGCTCCCGGCTGGGCACCCAGCTGCTGGGACACAGGTGTTTCCTGATGCCACCGTCTACTCCTTTGAGAAGGGGAGGACAGAGTGCATCAGGGAGTTTGGTGTGGCTTACATGCGGCAAGGAGAAGGTGCAGCCCCAAACTGGCTTTCACTTCTAGAACCTTTTGCTATTGCGGGAGCAGCTGCTGGAGCTTTTCAACCGAGCTGCAAGAGTGAAAAGTGTGATGGCATGTCTATCTGAGAAGGATGGTTCGGTGCCGCAGCCTGTTGTGCACAATTTATATGCTGATAAGAGAAGGGGGTGCTTTTGCAACGTTTTCCTTCCTGACACTTCTGTCTCTGTGAGCTTTAGCTGCTTGGACTCAGGGATACCGAAGGTGTGTGAAAGTGACTGTGATGCGAGAATCATGTTGCACAGGGAACAGGGAAGGTCAGCAAATGTTTCCTGTCCTGGCACATCTCTCAGTCTGAACTGCAGCTGCAGATGCTTCACTTCCGCCAAGGACTCTGCCACCTTGAGAGAAGGATGCGCTCTATGGAGTTGAGAAAGAAAGTGCGTCTCACTAGCTTCTTTCCTCTACTTCATAGACAGCAAAGGGGCTATGAAAGGCAGCACTGGCTTTTTGTTCTAGGACTTCTTCTTTACAAGCAGCTGCTGGATGTTTGGAAGGGGGTTTGGGATATGCAAAAATGAGAGGCTAAGATGGTAAGAGGGTAAGATGGAAGTCATCTGGCAAAAGCAGAGCTCACAAAAGGCCCAGATGAGAAAGCTCTTGCTACCTACAACTTCAACTGCACCCCTCAAAGCAGAAGCACACACGCTGCTCTCGGCACTTTCCTTCTCAGCTCTACGCACCATCCTAAGCCTTGCCTCTCCCACACTCAGGATCCAAAGACAACGGCACCAGGGACTGCTCACACACTAAAGGCACCAGGACAAAAGGCTCACCAGCTTGGCCTTTGCATTCCCGCTGACAGCTCCACAGCTTGAACCCAGAGAACTGCCTGCTGCCAACAGCCTTTCCAATCACTCTGAGCACCTCATGACAAGGAGCTGCAGCGTGTGGGGAATGAATCTCCAGCAGCCTCCTGCCCCAGGCTGTCCCCCGGGAGCAGCCCTGCTCCAGGCCGTGACTGTCACCTGCACAGCCAAAGGACCCGGAGCCGGTGTTACACACCACGGCTGTGCCTGGCACAGAGACACCAGTGGCCACACAAGTGGCCATGACTGTCCGCACAAAGTCCCTGCTGCTGCTCCCCCAGCTGCTGGCACCAACTCCCAGCCACCCACTCCTAAAGCCACGGGGCCCACTGGAACACTGCGGGGGCTCGTGGAAGCCAGCGGCCATAGTGACACAGAGGGGCTGCACAGAGCCCACGGTGCTTTGTGACCCGTGGCTCCCAGGAGAGCCTTTGTGATGCTAGGGAACTACAAGGAAGCCTGGTTCCTCTGTGACACCACCACAGAAGCTCAGGGGAGCCCTGGAGACCGTGGTGATGCTATGGAACCTGATGCAACCCTGCCTCCACTGTGACACCACCACAGAAGCTCAGGGAGCCCTGCAGACCGTGGTGACGCTATGGAACCTGATGCAACCCTGCCTCCACTGTGACACCACAGAAGCTCAGGGAGCCCTGGAGACCGTGCTGATGCTATGGAACCTGATGCAACCCTGCCTCCACTGTGACACCACAGAAGCTCGGGGAGCCCTGGAGACTGTGGGGATGCTGGCGAAGCTGACGGAACCCTGGGCACCACAGTGACGCTATGGAACCTGGTGGAACCGAGGGGCCACAGTGACACTGTGGGGCCTTTTGGAAGCAACAGGACCCTGGTGGGAAGCCACGGGATGATTAATCCTGCATGAACCTGCTCCAGGTGGGCTCCTCTCTCCCGGCTTCCACAGGTGCTGCTAGGATCCCACTCCAGCACTGGCTTGGCACGGGCTCACGGCTTCCTTTGGCAATGGCTCTGCTCCAGGATGGCATGCTGCAGAGAATGCAGGTAGATTTTGTGCTCACTCCTGGCATGCAGCTGGACAATAAAGCCTGATCCAGCCCCCCCTCAGCATATGTCCGGCTCTGGCATTGGGGCGAGGCAACTTTGGGAGCAGCCCCAGCCCTGCTCCTGCTCCCGGCTGGGCACCCAGCTGCTGGGACACAGGTGTTTCCTGATGCCACCGTCTACTCCTTTGAGAAGGGGAGGACAGAGTGCATCAGGGAGTTTGGTGTGGCTTACATGCGGCAAGGAGAAGGTGCAGCCCCAAACTGGCTTTCACTTCTAGAACCTTTTGCTATTGCGGGAGCAGCTGCTGGAGCTTTTCAACCGAGCTGCAAGAGTGAAAAGTGTGATGGCATGTCTATCTGAGAAGGATGGTTCGGTGCCGCAGCCTGTTGTGCACAATTTATATGCTGATAAGAGAAGGGGGTGCTTTTGCAACGCTTTCCTTCCTGACACTTCTGTCTCTGTGAGCTTTAGCTGCTTGGACTCAGGGATACCGAAGGTGTGTGAAAGTGACTGTGATGCGAGAATCATGTTGCACAGGGAACAGGGAAGGTCAGCAAATGTTTCCTGTCCTGGCACATCTCTCAGTCTGAACTGCAGCTGCAGATGCTTCACTTCCGCCAAGGACGCTGCCACCTTGAGAGAAGGATGCGCTCTATGGAGTTGAGAAAGAAAGTGCGTCTCACTAGCTTCTTTCTTCTACTTCATAGACAGCAAAGGGGCTATGAAAGGCAGCACTGGCTTTTTGTTCTAGGACTTCTTCTTTACAAGCAGCTGCTGGATGTTTGGAAGGGGGTTTGGGATATGCAAAAATGAGAGGCTAAGATGGTAAGAGGGTAAGATGGAAGTCATCTGGCAAAAGCAGAGCTCACAAAAGGGCCAGCTGAGAAAGCTCTTGCTGCCTACAACTTCAACTGCACCCCTCAAAGCAGCAGCACACACGCTGCTCTCGGCACTTTCCTTCTCAGCTCTACGCACCATCCTAAGCCTTGCCTCTCCCACACTCAGGATCCAAAGACAACGGCACCAGGGACTGCTCACACACTAAAGGCACCAGGACAAAAGGCTCAGCAGCTTGGCCTTTGCATTCCCGCTGACAGCTCCACAGCTTGAACCCAGAGAACTGCCTGCTGGCAACAGCCTTTCCAATCACTCCGAGCACCTCATGACAAGGAGCTGCAGCGTGTGAGGAATGAATCTCCAGCAGCCTCCTGCCCCAGGCTGTCCCCCGGGAGCAGCCCTGCTCCAGGCCGTGACTGCCACCTGCACAGCCAAAGGACCCGGAGCCGGTGTTACACACCACGGCTGTGCCTGGCACAGAGACACCAGTGGCCACACAAGTGGCCATGACTGTCCGCACACAGTCCCTGCTGCTGCTCCCCCAGCCGCTGGCACCAACTCCCAGCCACCCACTCCTAAAGCCACGGGCCCACTGGGACACTGCGGGGGCTCGTGGAAGCCAGCGGCCATTGTGACACAGCGGGGCTGCACAGAGCCCACGGTGCTTTGTGACCCGTGGCTCCCAGGAGAGCCTTTGTGATGCTGGGGAACTACAAGGAAGCCTGGCTCCTCTGTGACACCACCACAGAAGCTCAGGGGAGCCCTGGAGACCGTGCTGATGCTATGGAACCTGATGCAACCCTGCCTCCACTGTGACACCACAGAAGCTCAGGGAGCCCTGGAGACCGTGCTGATGCTATGGAACCTGATGCAACCCTGCCCCCTCTGTGACACCACAGAAGCTCAGGGACCCCTGGAGACCGTGGTGATGCTATGGAACCTGATGCAACCCTGCCTCCACTTTGACACCACCACAGAAGCTCAGGGAGCCCTGCAGACCGTGGTGACGCTATGGAACCTGATGCAACCCTGCCTCCACTGTGACACCACAGAAGCTCAGGGAGCCCTGGAGACTGTGGGGATGCTGGCAAAGCTGATGGAACCCTGGGCACCACAGTGACGCTATGGAACCTGGTGGAACCGAGGGGCCACAGTGACACTGTGGGGCCTTTTGGAAGCAACAGGACCCTGGTGGGAAGCCACGGGATGATTAATCCTGCACGAACCTGCTCCAGGTGGGCTCCTCTCTCCCGGCTTCCACAGGTGCTGCTAGGATCCCACTCCGGCACTGGCTTGGCACGGGCTCACGGCTTCCTTTGGCAATGGCTCTGCTCCAGGATGGCATGCTGCAGAGAATGCAGGTAGATTTTGTGCTCACTCCTGGCATGCAGCTGGACAATAAAGCCTGATCCAGCCCCCCCTCAGCATATGTCCGGCTCTGGCATTGGGGCGGGGCAACTTTGGGAGCAGCCCCAGCCATGCTCCTGCTCCCGGCTGGGCACCCAGCTGCTGGGACACAGGTGTGTCCTGATGCCACCGTCTACTCCTTTGAGAAGGGGAGGACAGAGTGCATCAGGGAGTTTGGTGTGGCTTACATGCGGCAAGGAGAAGGTGCAGCCCCAAACTGGCTTTCACTTCTAGAACCTTTTGCTATTGCGGGAGCAGCTGCTGGAGCTTTTCAACCGAGCTGCAAGAGTGAAAAGTGTGATGGCATGTCTATCTGAGAAGGAAGGTTCGGTGCCGCAGCCTGTTGTGCACAATTTATATGCTGATAAGAGAAGGGGGTGCTTTTGCAACGCTTTCCTTCCTGACACTTCTGTCTCTGTGAGCTTTAGCTGCTTGGACTCAGGGATACCGAAGGTGTGTGAAAGTGACTGGGATGCGAGAATCATGTTGCACAGGGAACAGGGAAGGTCAGCAAATGTTTCCTGTCCTGGCACATCTCTCAGTCTGAACTGCAGCTGCAGATGCTTCACTTCCGCCAAGGACTCTGCCACCTTGAGAGAAGGATGCGCTCTATGGAGTTGAGAAAGAAAGTGCGTCTCACTAGCTTCTTTCCTCTACTTCATAGACAGCAAAGGGGCTATGAAAGGCAGCACTGGCTTTTTGTTCTAGGACTTCTTCTTTACAAGCAGCTGCTGGATGTTTGGAAGGGGGTTTGGGAGATGCAAAAATGAGAGGCTAAGATGGTAAGAGGGTAAGATGGAAGCCATCTGGCCAAAGCAGAGCTCACAAAAGGGCCAGCTGAGAAAGCTCTTGCTGCCTACAACTTCAACTGCACCCCTCAAAGCAGCAGCACACACGCTGCTCTCGGCACTTTCCTTCTCAGCTCTACGCACCATCCTAAGCCTTGCCTCTCCCACACTCAGGATCCAAAGACAACGGCACCAGGGACTGCTCACACACTAAAGGCACCAGGACAAAAGGCTCAGCAGCTTGGCCTTTGCATTCCCGCTGACAGCTCCACAGCTCGAACCCAGAGAACTGCCTGCTGGCAACAGCCTTTCCAATCACTCCGAGCACCTCATGACAAGGAGCTGCAGTGTGTGGGGAATGAATCTCCAGCAGCCTCCTGCCCCAGGCTGTCCCCCGGGAGCAGCCCTGCTCCAGGCCGTGACTGCCACCTGCACAGCCAAAGGACCCGGAGCCGGTGTTACACACCACGGCTGTGCCTGGCACAGAGACACCAGTGGCCACACAAGTGGCCATGGCACTGTCCGCAAAAAGTCCCTGCTGCTGCTCCCCCAGCCGCTGGCACCAACTCCCAGCCACCCACTCCTAAAGCCACAGGCCCACTGGGACACTGCGGGGGCTCGTGGAAGCCAGCGGCCATTGTGACACAGCGGGGCTGCACAGAGCCCACGGTGCTTTGTGACCCGTGGCTCCCAGGAGAGCCTTTGTGATGCTAGGGAACTACAAGGAAGCCTGGTTCCTCTGTGACACCACCACAGAAGCTCAGGGGAGCCCTGGAGACCGTGCTGATGCTATGGAACCTGATGCAACCCTGCCTCCACTGTGACACCACAGAAGCTCAGGGAGCCCTGGAGACCGTGCTGATGCTATGGAACCTGATGCAACCCTGCCCCCTCTGTGACACCACAGAAGCTCAGGGACCCCTGGAGACCGTGGTGATGCTATGGAACCTGATGCAACCCTGCCTCCTCTGTGACACCACCACAGAAGCTCAGGGAGCCCTGCAGACCGTGGTGACGCTATGGAACCTGATGCAACCCTGCCTCCACTGTGACACCACAGAACCTCTGGGAGCCCTGGAGACCGTGCTGATGCTATGGAACCTGATGCAACCCTGCCTCCACTGTGACACCACAGAAGCTCGGGGAGCCCTGGAGACTGTGGGGATGCTGGCGAAGCTGACGGAACCCTGGGCACCACAGTGACGCTATGGAACCTGGTGGAACCGAGGGGCCACAGTGACACTGTGGGGCCTTTTGGAAGCAACAGGACCCTGGTGGGAAGCCACGGGATGATTAATCCTGCACGAACCTGCTCCAGGTGGGCTCCTCTCTCCCGGCTTCCACAGGTGCTGCTAGGATCCCACTCCGGCACTGGCTTGGCACGGGCTCACGGCTTCCTTTGGCAATGGCTCTGCTCCAGGATGGCATGCTGCAGAGAATGCAGGTAGATTTTGTGCTCACTCCTGGCATGCAGCTGGACAATAAAGCCTGATCCAGCCCCCCCTCAGCATATGTCCGGCTCTGGCATTGGGGCGAGGCAACTTTGGGAGCAGCCCCAGCCCTGCTCCTGCTCCCGGCTGGGCACCCAGCTGCTGGGACACAGGTGTTTCCTGATGCCACCGTCTACTCCTTTGAGAAGGGGAGGACAGAGTGCATCAGGGAGTTTGGTGTGGCTTACATGCGGCAAGGAGAAGGTGCAGCCCCAAACTGGCTTTCACTTCTAGAACCTTTTGCTATTGCGGGAGCAGCTGCTGGAGCTTTTCAACCGAGCTGCAAGAGTGAAAAGTGTGATGGCATGTCTATCTGAGAAGGATGGTTCGGTGCCGCAGCCTGTTGTGCACAATTTATATGCTGATAAGAGAAGGGGGTGCTTTTGCAACGCTTTCCTTCCTGACACTTCTGTCTCTGTGAGCTTTAGCTGCTTGGACTCAGGGATACCGAAGGTGTGTGAAAGTGACTGTGATGCGAGAATCATGTTGCACAGGGAACAGGGAAGGTCAGCAAATGTTTCCTGTCCTGGCACATCTCTCAGTCTGAACTGCAGCTGCAGATGCTTCACTTCCGCCAAGGACTCTGCCACCTTGAGAGAAGGATGCGCTCTATGGAGTTGAGAAAGAAAGTGCGTCTCACTAGCTTCTTTCCTCTACTTCATAGACAGCAAAGGGGCTATGAAAGGCAGCACTGGCTTTTTGTTCTAGGACTTCTTCTTTACAAGCAGCTGCTGGATGTTTGGAAGGGGGTTTGGGAGATGCAAAAATGAGAGGCTAAGATGGTAAGAGGGTAAGATGGAAGCCATCTGGCCAAAGCAGAGCTCACAAAAGGGCCAGCTGAGAAAGCTCTTGCTGCCTACAACTTCAACTGCACCCCTCAAAGCAGCAGCACACACGCTGCTCTCGGCACTTTCCTTCTCAGCTCTACGCACCATCCTAAGCCTTGCCTCTCCCACACTCAGGATCCAAAGACAACGGCACCAGGGACTGCTCACACACTAAAGGCACCAGGACAAAAGGCTCAGCAGCTTGGCCTTTGCATTCCCGCTGACAGCTCCACAGCTCGAACCCAGAGAACTGCCTGCTGGCAACAGCCTTTCCAATCACTCCGAGCACCTCATGACAAGGAGCTGCAGTGTGTGGGGAATGAATCTCCAGCAGCCTCCTGCCCCAGGCTGTCCCCCGGGAGCAGCCCTGCTCCAGGCCGTGACTGCCACCTGCACAGCCAAAGGACCCGGAGCCGGTGTTACACACCACGGCTGTGCCTGGCACAGAGACACCAGTGGCCACACAAGTGGCCATGGCACTGTCCACACACAGTCCCTGCTGCTGCTCCCCCAGCCGCTGGCACCAACTCCCAGCCACCCACTCCTAAAGCCACGGGGCCCACTGGGACACTGCGGGGGCTCGTGGAAGCCAGCGGCCATTGTGACACAGCGGGGCTGCACAGAGCCCACGGTGCTTTGTGACCCGTGGCTCCCAGGAGAGCCTTTGTGATGCTGGGGAACTACAAGGAAGCCTGGCTCCTCTGTGACACCACCACAGAAGCTCAGGGGAGCCCTGGAGACCGTGCTGATGCTATGGAACCTGATGCAACCCTGCCTCCACTGTGACACCACCACAGAAGCTCTTGGAGCCCTGGAGACCGTGCTGATGCTATGGAACCTGATGCAACCCTGCCTCCACTGTGACACCACAGAAGCTCAGGGAGCCCTGCAGACCGTGGTGACGCTATGGAACCTGATGCAACCCTGCTTCCACTGTGACACCACAGAAGCTCAGGGAGCCCTGGAGACTGTGGGGATGCTGCAAAGCTGACGGAACCCTGGGCACCACAGTGACGCTATGGAACCTGGTGGAACCGAGGGGCCACAGTGACACTGTGGGGCCTTTTGGAAGCAACAGGACCCTGGTGGGAAGCCACGGGATGATTAATCCTGCACGAACCTGCTCCAGGTGGGCTCCTCTCTCCCGGCTTCCACAGGTGCTGCTAGGATCCCACTCCGGCACTGGCTTGGCACGGGCTCACGGCTTCCTTTGGCAATGGCTCTGCTCCAGGATGGCATGCTGCAGAGAATGCAGGTAGATTTTGTGCTCACTCCTGGCATGCAGCTGGACAATAAAGCCTGATCCAGCCCCCCCTCAGCATATGTCCGGCTCTGGCATTGGGGCGGGGCAACTTTGGGAGTAGCCCCAGCCCTGCTCCTGCTCCCGGCTGGGCACCCAGCTGCTGGGACACAGGTGTGTCCTGATGCCACCGTCTACTCCTTTGAGAAGGGGAGGACAGAGTGCATCAGGGAGTTTGGTGTGGCTTACATGCGGCAAGGAGAAGGTGCAGCCCCGAACTGGCTTTCACTTCTAGAACCTTTTGCTATTGCGGGAGCAGCTGCTGGAGCTTTTCAACCGAGCTGCAAGAGTGAAAAGTGTGATGGCATGTCTATCTGAGAAGGAAGGTTCGGTGCCGCAGCCTGTTGTGCACAATTTATATGCTGATAAGAGAAGGGGGTGCTTTTGCAACGCTTTCCTTCCTGACACTTCTGTCTCTGTGAGCTTTAGCTGCTTGGACTCAGGGATACCGAAGGTGTGTGAAAGTGACTGTGATGCGAGAATCATGTTGCACAGGGAACAGGGAAGGTCAGCAAATGTTTCCTGTCCTGGCACATCTCTCAGTCTGAACTGCAGCTGCAGATGCTTCACTTCCGCCAAGGACTCTGCCACCTTGAGAGAAGGATGCGCTCTATGGAGTTGAGAAAGAAAGTGCGTCTCACTAGCTTCTTTCCTCTACTTCATAGACAGCAAAGGGGCTATGAAAGGCAGCACTGGCTTTTTGTTCTAGGACTTCTTCTTTACAAGCAGCTGCTGGATGTTTGGAAGGGGGTTTGGGATATGCAAAAATGAGAGGCTAAGATGGTAAGAGGGTAAGATGGAAGTCATCTGGCAAAAGCAGAGCTCACAAAAGGCCCAGATGAGAAAGCTCTTGCTACCTACAACTTCAACTGCACCCCTCAAAGCAGAAGCACACACGCTGCTCTCGGCACTTTCCTTCTCAGCTCTACGCACCATCCTAAGCCTTGCCTCTCCCACACTCAGGATCCAAAGACAACGGCACCAGGGACTGCTCACACACTAAAGGCACCAGGACAAAAGGCTCACCAGCTTGGCCTTTGCATTCCCGCTGACAGCTCCACAGCTTGAACCCAGAGAACTGCCTGCTGCCAACAGCCTTTCCAATCACTCTGAGCACCTCATGACAAGGAGCTGCAGCGTGTGGGGAATGAATCTCCAGCAGCCTCCTGCCCCAGGCTGTCCCCCGGGAGCAGCCCTGCTCCAGGCCGTGACTGTCACCTGCACAGCCAAAGGACCCGGAGCCGGTGTTACACACCACGGCTGTGCCTGGCACAGAGACACCAGTGGCCACACAAGTGGCCATGACTGTCCGCACAAAGTCCCTGCTGCTGCTCCCCCAGCTGCTGGCACCAACTCCCAGCCACCCACTCCTAAAGCCACGGGGCCCACTGGAACACTGCGGGGGCTCGTGGAAGCCAGCGGCCATGGTGACACAGAGGGGCTGCACAGAGACCACGGTGCTTTGTGACCCGTGGCTCCCAGGAGAGCCTTTGTGATGCTAGGGAACTACAAGGAAGCCTGGTTCCTCTGTGACACCACCACAGAAGCTCAGGGGAGCCCTGGAGACCGTGGTGATGCTATGGAACCTGATGCAACCCTGCCTCCACTGTGACACCACCACAGAAGCTCAGGGAGCCCTGCAGACCGTGGTGACGCTATGGAACCTGATGCAACCCTGCCTCCACTGTGACACCACAGACGCTCAGGGAGCCCTGGAGACCGTGCTGATGCTATGGAACCTGATGCAACCCTGCCTCCACTGTGACACCACAGAAGCTCGGGGAGCCCTGGAGACTGTGGGGATGCTGCAAAGCTGACGGAACCCTGGGCACCACAGTGACGCTATGGAACCTGGTGGAACCGAGGGGCCACAGTGACACTGTGGGGCCTTTTGGAAGCAACAGGACCCTGGTGGGAAGCCACGGGATGATTAATCCTGCACGAACCTGCTCCAGGTGGGCTCCTCTCTCCCGGCTTCCACAGGTGCTGCTAGGATCCCACTCCGGCACTGGCTTGGCACGGGCTCACGGCTTCCTTTGGCAATGGCTCTGCTCCAGGATGGCATGCTGCAGAGAATGCAGGTAGATTTTGTGCTCACTCCTGGCATGCAGCTGGACAATAAAGCCTGATCCAGCCCCCCCTCAGCATATGTCCGGCTCTGGCATTGGGGCGAGGCAACTTTGGGAGCAGCCCCAGCCCTGCTCCTGCTCCCGGCTGGGCACCCAGCTGCTGGGACACAGGTGTTTCCTGATGCCACCGTCTACTCCTTTGAGAAGGGGAGGACAGAGTGCATCAGGGAGTTTGGTGTGGCTTACATGCGGCAAGGAGAAGGTGCAGCCCCAAACTGGCTTTCACTTCTAGAACCTTTTGCTATTGCGGGAGCAGCTGCTGGAGCTTTTCAACCGAGCTGCAAGAGTGAAAAGTGTGATGGCATGTCTATCTGAGAAGGATGGTTCGGTGCCGCAGCCTGTTGTGCACAATTTATATGCTGATAAGAGAAGGGGGTGCTTTTGCAACGTTTTCCTTCCTGACACTTCTGTCTCTGTGAGCTTTAGCTGCTTGGACTCAGGGATACCGAAGGTGTGTGAAAGTGACTGTGATGCGAGAATCATGTTGCACAGGGAACAGGGAAGGTCAGCAAATGTTTCCTGTCCTGGCACATCTCTCAGTCTGAACTGCAGCTGCAGATGCTTCACTTCCGCCAAGGACTCTGCCACCTTGAGAGAAGGATGCGCTCTATGGAGTTGAGAAAGAAAGTGCGTCTCACTAGCTTCTTTCCTCTACTTCATAGACAGCAAAGGGGCTATGAAAGGCAGCACTGGCTTTTTGTTCTAGGACTTCTTCTTTACAAGCAGCTGCTGGATGTTTGGAAGGGGGTTTGGGAGATGCAAAAATGAGAGGCTAAGATGGTAAGAGGGTAAGATGGAAGCCATCTGGCCAAAGCAGAGCTCACAAAAGGGCCAGCTGAGAAAGCTCTTGCTGCCTACAACTTCAACTGCACCCCTCAAAGCAGCAGCACACACGCTGCTCTCGGCACTTTCCTTCTCAGCTCTACGCACCATCCTAAGCCTTGCCTCTCCCACACTCAGGATCCAAAGACAACAGCACCAGGGACTGCTCACACACTAAAGGCACCAGGACAAAAGGCTCAGCAGCTTGGCCTTTGCATTCCCGCTGACAGCTCCACAGCTTGAACCCAGAGAACTGCCTGCTGGCAACAGCCTTTCCAATCACTCCGAGCACCTCATGACAAGGAGCTGCAGTGTGTGGGGAATGAATCTCCAGCAGCCTCCTGCCCCAGGCTGTCCCCCGGGAGCAGCCCTGCTCCAGGCCGTGACTGCCACCTGCACAGCCAAAGGACCCGGAGCCGGTGTTACACACCACGGCTGTGCCTGGCACAGAGACACCAGTGGCCACACAAGTGGCCATGGCACTGTCCACACACAGTCCCTGCTGCTGCTCCCCCAGCCGCTGGCACCAACTCCCAGCCACCCACTCCTAAAGCCACGGGGCCCACTGGGACACTGCGGGGGCTCGTGGAAGCCAGCGGCCATTGTGACACAGCGGGGCTGCACAGAGCCCACGGTGCTTTGTGACCCGTGGCTCCCAGGAGAGCCTTTGTGATGCTGGGGAACTACAAGGAAGCCTGGCTCCTCTGTGACACCACCACAGAAGCTCAGGGGAGCCCTGGAGACCGTGCTGATGCTATGGAACCTGATGCAACCCTGCCTCCACTGTGACACCACCACAGAAGCTCTTGGAGCCCTGGAGACCGTGCTGATGCTATGGAACCTGATGCAACCCTGCCTCCACTGTGACACCACAGAAGCTCAGGGAGCCCTGCAGACCGTGGTGACGCTATGGAACCTGATGCAACCCTGCTTCCACTGTGACACCACAGAAGCTCAGGGAGCCCTGGAGACTGTGGGGATGCTGCAAAGCTGACGGAACCCTGGGCACCACAGTGACGCTATGGAACCTGGTGGAACCGAGGGGCCACAGTGACACTGTGGGGCCTTTTGGAAGCAACAGGACCCTGGTGGGAAGCCACGGGATGATTAATCCTGCACGAACCTGCTCCAGGTGGGCTCCTCTCTCCCGGCTTCCACAGGTGCTGCTAGGATCCCACTCCGGCACTGGCTTGGCACGGGCTCACGGCTTCCTTTGGCAATGGCTCTGCTCCAGGATGGCATGCTGCAGAGAATGCAGGTAGATTTTGTGCTCACTCCTGGCATGCAGCTGGACAATAAAGCCTGATCCAGCCCCCCCTCAGCATATGTCCGGCTCTGGCATTGGGGCGGGGCAACTTTGGGAGTAGCCCCAGCCCTGCTCCTGCTCCCGGCTGGGCACCCAGCTGCTGGGACACAGGTGTGTCCTGATGCCACCGTCTACTCCTTTGAGAAGGGGAGGACAGAGTGCATCAGGGAGTTTGGTGTGGCTTACATGCGGCAAGGAGAAGGTGCAGCCCCGAACTGGCTTTCACTTCTAGAACCTTTTGCTATTGCGGGAGCAGCTGCTGGAGCTTTTCAACCGAGCTGCAAGAGTGAAAAGTGTGATGGCATGTCTATCTGAGAAGGAAGGTTCGGTGCCGCAGCCTGTTGTGCACAATTTATATGCTGATAAGAGAAGGGGGTGCTTTTGCAACGTTTTCCTTCCTGACACTTCTGTCTCTGTGAGCTTTAGCTGCTTGGACTCAGGGATACCGAAGGTGTGTGAAAGTGACTGTGATGCGAGAATCATGTTGCACAGGGAACAGGGAAGGTCAGCAAATGTTTCCTGTCCTGGCACATCTCTCAGTCTGAACTGCAGCTGCAGATGCTTCACTTCCGCCAAGGACTCTGCCACCTTGAGAGAAGGATGCGCTCTATGGAGTTGAGAAAGAAAGTGCGTCTCACTAGCTTCTTTCCTCTACTTCATAGACAGCAAAGGGGCTATGAAAGGCAGCACTGGCTTTTTGTTCTAGGACTTCTTCTTTACAAGCAGCTGCTGGATGTTTGGAAGGGGGTTTGGGATATGCAAAAATGAGAGGCTAAGATGGTAAGAGGGTAAGATGGAAGCCATCTGGCCAAAGCAGAGCTCACAAAAGGGCCAGCTGAGAAAGCTCTTGCTGCCTACAACTTCAACTGCACCCCTCAAAGCAGCAGCACACACGCTGCTCTCGGCACTTTCCTTCTCAGCTCTACGCACCATCCTAAGCCTTGCCTCTCCCACACTCAGGATCCAAAGACAACGGCACCAGGGACTGCTCACACACTAAAGGCACCAGGACAAAAGGCTCAGCAGCTTGGCCTTTGCATTCCCGCTGACAGCTCCACAGCTTGAACCCAGAGAACTGCCTGCTGCCAACAGCCTTTCCAATCACTCCGAGCACCTCATGACAAGGAGCTGCAGCGTGTGAGGAATGAATCTCCAGCAGCCTCCTGCCCCAGGCTGTCCCCCGGGAGCAGCCCTGCTCCAGGCCGTGACTGCCACCTGCACAGCCAAAGGACCCGGAGCCGGTGTTACACACCACGGCTGTGCCTGGCACAGAGACACCAGTGGCCACACAAGTGGCCATGACTGTCCGCACACAGTCCCTGCTGCTGCTCCCCCAGCCGCTGGCACCAACTCCCAGCCACCCACTCCTAAAGCCACGGGCCCACTGGGACACTGCGGGGGCTCGTGGAAGCCAGCGGCCATTGTGACACAGCGGGGCTGCACAGAGCCCACGGTGCTTTGTGACCCGTGGCTCCCAGGAGAGCCTTTGTGATGCTGGGGAACTACAAGGAAGCCTGGTTCCTCTGTGACACCACCAGGGAAGCTCAGCGGAGCCCTGGAGACCGTGCTGATGCTATGGAACCTGATGCAACCCTGCCTCCACTGTGACACCACAGAAGCTCAGGGAGCCCTGGAGACCATGCTGATGCTATGGAACCTGATGCAACCCTGCCCCCTCTGTGACACCACAGAAGCTCAGGGACCCCTGGAGACCGTGGTGATGCTATGGAACCTGATGCAACCCTGCCTCCTCTGTGACACCACCACAGAAGCTCAGGGAGCCCTGCAGACCGTGGTGACGCTATGGAACCTGATGCAACCCTGCCTCCACTGTGACACCACAGAAGCTCAGGGAGCCCTGGAGACCGTGCTGATGCTATGGAACCTGATGCAACCCTGCCTCCACTGTGACACCACAGAAGCTCGGGGAGCCCTGGAGACTGTGGGGATGCTGGCGAAGCTGACGAAACCCTGGGCACCACAGTGACGCTATGGAACCTGGTGGAACCGAGGGGCCACAGTGACACTGTGGGGCCTTTTGGAAGCAACAGGACCCTGGTGGGAAGCCACGGGATGATTAATCCTGCACGAACCTGCTCCAGGTGGGCTCCTCTCTCCCGGCTTCCACAGGTGCTGCTAGGATCCCACTCCGGCACTGGCTTGGCACGGGCTCACGGCTTCCTTTGGCAATGGCTCTGCTCCAGGATGGCATGCTGCAGAGAATGCAGGTAGATTTTGTGCTCACTCCTGGCATGCAGCTGGACAATAAAGCCTGATCCAGCCCCCCCTCAGCATATGTCCGGCTCTGGCATTGGGGCGAGGCAACTTTGGGAGCAGCCCCAGCCCTGCTCCTGCTCCCGGCTGGGCACCCAGCTGCTGGGACACAGGTGTTTCCTGATGCCACCGTCTACTCCTTTGAGAAGGGGAGGACAGAGTGCATCAGGGAGTTTGGTGTGGCTTACATGCGGCAAGGAGAAGGTGCAGCCCCAAACTGGCTTTCACTTCTAGAACCTTTTGCTATTGCGGGAGCAGCTGCTGGAGCTTTCCAACCGAGCTGCAAGAGTGAAAAGTGTGATGGCATGTCTATCTGAGAAGGATGGTTCGGTGCCGCAGCCTGTTGTGCACAATTTATATGCTGATAAGAGAAGGGGGTGCTTTTGCAACGTTTTCCTTCCTGACACTTCTGTCTCTGTGAGCTTTAGCTGCTTGGACTCAGGGATACCGAAGGTGTGTGAAAGTGACTGTGATGCGAGAATCATGTTGCACAGGGAACAGGGAAGGTCAGCAAATGTTTCCTGTCCTGGCACATCTCTCAGTCTGAACTGCAGCTGCAGATGCTTCACTTCCGCCAAGGACTCTGCCACCTTGAGAGAAGGATGCGCTCTATGGAGTTGAGAAAGAAAGTGCGTCTCACTAGCTTCTTTCCTCTACTTCATAGACAGCAAAGGGGCTATGAAAGGCAGCACTGGCTTTTTGTTCTAGGACTTCTTCTTTACAAGCAGCTGCTGGATGTTTGGAAGGGGGTTTGGGATATGCAAAAATGAGAGGCTAAGATGGTAAGAGGGTAAGATGGAAGCCATCTGGCCAAAGCAGAGCTCACAAAAGGGCCAGCTGAGAAAGCTCTTGCTGCCTACAACTTCAACTGCACCCCTCAAAGCAGCAGCACACACGCTGCTCTCGGCACTTTCCTTCTCAGCTCTACGCACCATCCTAAGCCTTGCCTCTCCCACACTCAGGATCCAAAGACAACGGCACCAGGGACTGCTCACACACTAAAGGCACCAGGACAAAAGGCTCAGCAGCTTGGCCTTTGCATTCCCGCTGACAGCTCCACAGCTTGAACCCAGAGAACTGCCTGCTGCCAACAGCCTTTCCAATCACTCCGAGCACCTCATGACAAGGAGCTGCAGCGTGTGAGGAATGAATCTCCAGCAGCCTCCTGCCCCAGGCTGTCCCCCGGGAGCAGCCCTGCTCCAGGCCGTGACTGCCACCTGCACAGCCAAAGGACCCGGAGCCGGTGTTACACACCACGGCTGTGCCTGGCACAGAGACACCAGTGGCCACACAAGTGGCCATGACTGTCCGCACACAGTCCCTGCTGCTGCTCCCCCAGCCGCTGGCACCAACTCCCAGCCACCCACTCCTAAAGCCACGGGCCCACTGGGACACTGCGGGGGCTCGTGGAAGCCAGCGGCCATTGTGACACAGCGGGGCTGCACAGAGCCCACGGTGCTTTGTGACCCGTGGCTCCCAGGAGAGCCTTTGTGATGCTGGGGAACTACAAGGAAGCCTGGTTCCTCTGTGACACCACCAGGGAAGCTCAGCGGAGCCCTGGAGACCGTGCTGATGCTATGGAACCTGATGCAACCCTGCCTCCACTGTGACACCACAGAAGCTCAGGGAGCCCTGGAGACCGTGCTGATGCTATGGAACCTGATGCAACCCTGCCCCCTCTGTGACACCACAGAAGCCCAGGGACCCCTGGAGACCGTGGTGATGCTATGGAACCTGATGCAACCCTGCCTCCACTTTGACACCACCACAGAAGCTCAGGGAGCCCTGCAGACCGTGGTGACGCTATGGAACCTGATGCAACCCTGCCTCCACTGTGACACCACAGAAGCTCAGGGAGCCCTGGAGACTGTGGGGATGCTGGCAAAGCTGATGGAACCCTGGGCACCACAGTGACGCTATGGAACCTGGTGGAACCGAGGGGCCACAGTGACACTGTGGGGCCTTTTGGAAGCAACAGGACCCTGGTGGGAAGCCACGGGATGATTAATCCTGCACGAACCTGCTCCAGGTGGGCTCCTCTCTCCCGGCTTCCACAGGTGCTGCTAGGATCCCACTCCGGCACTGGCTTGGCACGGGCTCACGGCTTCCTTTGGCAATGGCTCTGCTCCAGGATGGCATGCTGCAGAGAATGCAGGTAGATTTTGTGCTCACTCCTGGCATGCAGCTGGACAATAAAGCCTGATCCAGCCCCCCCTCAGCATATGTCCGGCTCTGGCATTGGGGCGGGGCAACTTTGGGAGCAGCCCCAGCCATGCTCCTGCTCCCGGCTGGGCACCCAGCTGCTGGGACACAGGTGTTTCCTGATGCCACCGTCTACTCCTTTGAGAAGGGGAGGACAGAGTGCATCAGGGAGTTTGGTGTGGCTTACATGCGGCAAGGAGAAGGTGCAGCCCCAAACTGGCTTTCACTTCTAGAACCTTTTGCTATTGCGGGAGCAGCTGCTGGAGCTTTTCAACCGAGCTGCAAGAGTGAAAAGTGTGATGGCATGTCTATCTGAGAAGGAAGGTTCGGTGCCGCAGCCTGTTGTGCACAATTTATATGCTGATAAGAGAAGGGGGTGCTTTTGCAATGTTTTCCTTCCTGACACTTCTGTCTCTGTGAGCTTTAGCTGCTTGGACTCAGGGATACCGAAGGTGTGTGAAAGTGACTGTGATGCGAGAATCATGTTGCACAGGGAACAGGGAAGGTCAGCAAATGTTTCCTGTCCTGGCACATCTCTCAGTCTGAACTGCAGCTGCAGATGCTTCACTTCCGCCAAGGACTCTGCCACCTTGAGAGAAGGATGCGCTCTATGGAGTTGAGAAAGAAAGTGCGTCTCACTAGCTTCTTTCCTCTACTTCATAGACAGCAAAGGGGCTATGAAAGGCAGCACTGGCTTTTTGTTCTAGGACTTCTTCTTTACAAGCAGCTGCTGGATGTTTGGAAGGGGGTTTGGGAGATGCAAAAATGAGAGGCTAAGATGGTAAGAGGGTAAGATGGAAGCCATCTGGCCAAAGCAGAGCTCACAAAAGGGCCAGCTGAGAAAGCTCTTGCTGCCTACAACTTCAACTGCACCCCTCAAAGCAGCAGCACACACGCTGCTCTCGGCACTTTCCTTCTCAGCTCTACGCACCATCCTAAGCCTTGCCTCTCCCACACTCAGGATCCAAAGACAACGGCACCAGGGACTGCTCACACACTAAAGGCACCAGGACAAAAGGCTCACCAGCTTGGCCTTTGCATTCCCGCTGACAGCTCCACAGCTCGAACCCAGAGAACTGCCTGCTGCCAACAGCCTTTCCAATCACTCCGAGCACCTCATGACAAGGAGCTGCAGCGTGTGAGGAATGAATCTCCAGCAGCCTCCTGCCCCAGGCTGTCCCCCGGGAGCAGCCCTGCTCCAGGCCGTGACTGCCACCTGCACAGCCAAAGGACCCGGAGCCGGTGTTACACACCACGGCTGTGCCTGGCACAGAGACACCAGTGGCCACACAAGTGGCCATGGCACTGTCCGCAAAAAGTCCCTGCTGCTGCTCCCCCAGCCGCTGGCACCAACTCCCAGCCACCCACTCCTAAAGCCACAGGCCCACTGGGACACTGCGGGGGCTCGTGGAAGCCAGCGGCCATTGTGACACAGCGGGGCTGCACAGAGCCCACGGTGCTTTGTGACCCGTGGCTCCCAGGAGAGCCTTTGTGATGCTAGGGAACTACAAGGAAGCCTGGTTCCTCTGTGACACCACCACAGAAGCTCAGGGGAGCCCTGGAGACCGTGCTGATGCTATGGAACCTGATGCAACCCTGCCTCCACTGTGACACCACAGAACCTCTGGGAGCCCTGGAGACCGTGCTGATGCTATGGAACCTGATGCAACCCTGCCTCCACTGTGACACCACAGAAGCTCGGGGAGCCCTGGAGACTGTGGGGATGCTGGCGAAGCTGACGGAACCCTGGGCACCACAGTGACGCTATGGAACCTGGTGGAACCGAGGGGCCACAGTGACACTGTGGGGCCTTTTGGAAGCAACAGGACCCTGGTGGGAAGCCACGGGATGATTAATCCTGCACGAACCTGCTCCAGGTGGGCTCCTCTCTCCCGGCTTCCACAGGTGCTGCTAGGATCCCACTCCGGCACTGGCTTGGCACGGGCTCACGGCTCCCTTTGGCAATGGCTCTGCTCCAGGATGGCATGCTGCAGAGAATGCAGGTAGATTTTGTGCTCACTCCTGGCATGCAGCTGGACAATAAAGCCTGATCCAGCCCCCCCTCAGCATATGTCCGGCTCTGGCATTGGGGCGAGGCAACTTTGGGAGCAGCCCCAGCCCTGCTCCTGCTCCCGGCTGGGCACCCAGCTGCTGGGACACAGGTGTTTCCTGATGCCACCGTCTACTCCTTTGAGAAGGGGAGGACAGAGTGCATCAGGGAGTTTGGTGTGGCTTACATGCGGCAAGGAGAAGGTGCAGCCCCAAACTGGCTTTCACTTCTAGAACCTTTTGCTATTGCGGGAGCAGCTGCTGGAGCTTTTCAACCGAGCTGCAAGAGTGAAAAGTGTGATGGCATGTCTATCTGAGAAGGATGGTTCGGTGCCGCAGCCTGTTGTGCACAATTTATATGCTGATAAGAGAAGGGGGTGCTTTTGCAACGTTTTCCTTCCTGACACTTCTGTCTCTGTGAGCTTTAGCTGCTTGGACTCAGGGATACCGAAGGTGTGTGAAAGCGACTGTGATGCGAGAATCATGTTGCACAGGGAACAGGGAAGGTCAGCAAATGTTTCCTTTCCTGGCACATCTCTCAGTCTGAACTGCAGCTGCAGATGCTTCACTTCCGCCAAGGACTCTGCCACCTTGAGAGAAGGATGCGCTCTATGGAGTTGAGAAAGAAAGTGCGTCTCACTAGCTTCTTTCCTCTACTTCATAGACAGCAAAGGGGCTATGAAAGGCAGCACTGGCTTTTTGTTCTAGGACTTCTTCTTTACAAGCAGCTGCTGGATGTTTGGAAGGGGGTTTGGGATATGCAAAAATGAGAGGCTAAGATGGTAAGAGGGTAAGATGGAAGCCATCTGGCCAAAGCAGAGCTCACAAAAGGGCCAGCTGAGAAAGCTCTTGCTGCCTACAACTTCAACTGCACCCCTCAAAGCAGCAGCACACACGCTGCTCTCGGCACTTTCCTTCTCAGCTCTACGCACCATCCTAAGCCTTGCCTCTCCCACACTCAGGATCCAAAGACAACGGCACCAGGGACTGCTCACACACTAAAGGCACCAGGACAAAAGGCTCAGCAGCTTGGCCTTTGCATTCCCGATGACAGCTCCACAGCTTGAACCCAGAGAACTGCCTGCTGCCAACAGCCTTTCCAATCACTCCGAGCACCTCATGACAAGGAGCTGCAGCGTGTGAGGAATGAATCTCCAGCAGCCTCCTGCCCCAGGCTGTCCCCCGGGAGCAGCCCTGCTCCAGGCCGTGACTGCCACCTGCACAGCCAAAGGACCCGGAGCCGGTGTTACACACCACGGCTGTGCCTGGCACAGAGACACCAGTGGCCACACAAGTGGCCATGACTATCCGCACACAGTCCCTGCTGCTGCTCCCCCAGCCGCTGGCACCAACTCCCAGCCACCCACTCCTAAAGCCACGGGCCCACTGGGACACTGCGGGGGCTCGTGGAAGCCAGCGGCCATTGTGACACAGCGGGGCTGCACAGAGCCCACGGTGCTTTGTGACCCGTGGCTCCCAGGAGAGCCTTTGTGATGCTGGGGAACTACAAGGAAGCCTGGTTCCTCTGTGACACCACCAGGGAAGCTCAGCGGAGCCCTGGAGACCGTGCTGATGCTATGGAACCTGATGCAACCCTGCCTCCACTGTGACACCACAGAAGCTCAGGGAGCCCTGGAGACCGTGCTGATGCTATGGAACCTGATGCAACCCTGCCCCCTCTGTGACACCACAGAAGCTCAGGGACCCCTGGAGACCGTGGTGATGCTATGGAACCTGATGCAACCCTGCCTCCTCTGTGACACCACCACAGAAGCTCAGGGAGCCCTGCAGACCGTGGTGACGCTATGGAACCTGATGCAACCCTGCCTCCACTGTGACACCACAGAACCTCTGGGAGCCCTGGAGACCGTGCTGATGCTATGGAACCTGATGCAACCCTGCCTCCACTGTGACACCACAGAAGCTCGGGGAGCCCTGGAGACTGTGGGGATGCTGGCGAAGCTGACGAAACCCTGGGCACCACAGTGACGCTATGGAACCTGGTGGAACCGAGGGGCCACAGTGACACTGTGGGGCCTTTTGGAAGCAACAGGACCCTGGTGGGAAGCCACGGGATGATTAATCCTGCACGAACCTGCTCCAGGTGGGCTCCTCTCTCCCGGCTTCCACAGGTGCTGCTAGGATCCCACTCCGGCACTGGCTTGGCACGGGCTCACGGCTTCCTTTGGCAATGGCTCTGCTCCAGGATGGCATGCTGCAGAGAATGCAGGTAGATTTTGTGCTCACTCCTGGCATGCAGCTGGACAATAAAGCCTGATCCAGCCCCCCCTCAGCATATGTCCGGCTCTGGCATTGGGGCGGGGCAACTTTGGGAGCAGCCCCAGCCATGCTCCTGCTCCCGGCTGGGCACCCAGCTGCTGGGACACAGGTGTTTCCTGATGCCACCGTCTACTCCTTTGAGAAGGGGAGGACAGAGTGCATCAGGGAGTTTGGTGTGGCTTACATGCGGCAAGGAGAAGGTGCAGCCCCAAACTGGCTTTCACTTCTAGAACCTTTTGCTATTGCGGGAGCAGCTGCTGGAGCTTTTCAACCGAGCTGCAAGAGTGAAAAGTGTGATGGCATGTCTATCTGAGAAGGAAGGTTCGGTGCCGCAGCCTGTTGTGCACAATTTATATGCTGATAAGAGAAGGGGGTGCTTTTGGAACGTTTTCCTTCCTGACACTTCTGTCTCTGTGAGCTTTAGCTGCTTGGACTCAGGGATACCGAAGGTGTGTGAAAGTGACTGTGATGCGAGAATCATGTTGCACAGGGAACAGGGAAGGTCAGCAAATGTTTCCTGTCCTGGCACATCTCTCAGTCTGAACTGCAGCTGCAGATGCTTCACTTCCGCCAAGGACTCTGCCACCTTGAGAGAAGGATGCGCTCTATGGAGTTGAGAAAGAAAGTGCGTCTCACTAGCTTCTTTCCTCTACTTCATAGACAGCAAAGGGGCTATGAAAGGCAGCACTGGCTTTTTGTTCTAGGACTTCTTCTTTACAAGCAGCTGCTGGATGTTTGGAAGGGGGTTTGGGAGATGCAAAAATGAGAGGCTAAGATGGTAAGAGGGTAAGATGGAAGCCATCTGGCCAAAGCAGAGCTCACAAAAGGGCCAGCTGAGAAAGCTCTTGCTGCCTACAACTTCAACTGCACCCCTCAAAGCAGCAGCACACACGCTGCTCTCGGCACTTTCCTTCTCAGCTCTACGCACCATCCTAAGCCTTGCCTCTCCCACACTCAGGATCCAAAGACAACGGCACCAGGGACTGCTCACACACTAAAGGCACCAGGACAAAAGGCTCACCAGCTTGGCCTTTGCATTCCCGCTGACAGCTCCACAGCTCGAACCCAGAGAACTGCCTGCTGGCAACAGCCTTTCCAATCACTCCGAGCACCTCATGACAAGGAGCTGCAGTGTGTGGGGAATGAATCTCCAGCAGCCTCCTGCCCCAGGCTGTCCCCCGGGAGCAGCCCTGCTCCAGGCCGTGACTGCCACCTGCACAGCCAAAGGACCCGGAGCCGGTGTTACACACCACGGCTGTGCCTGGCACAGAGACACCAGTGGCCACACAAGTGGCCATGACTGTCCGCACACAGTCCCTGCTGCTGCTCCCCCAGCCGCTGGCACCAACTCCCAGCCACCCACTCCTAAAGCCACGGGCCCACTGGGACACTGCGGGGGCTCGTGGAAGCCAGCGGCCATTGTGACACAGCGGGGCTGCACAGAGCCCACGGTGCTTTGTGACCCGTGGCTCCCAGGAGAGCCTTTGTGATGCTGGGGAACTACAAGGAAGCCTGGTTCCTCTGTGACACCACCAGGGAAGCTCAGCGGAGCCCTGGAGACCGTGCTGATGCTATGGAACCTGATGCAACCCTGCCTCCACTGTGACACCACAGAAGCTCAGGGAGCCCTGGAGACCGTGCTGATGCTATGGAACCTGATGCAACCCTGCCCCCTCTGTGACACCACAGAAGCTCAGGGACCCCTGGAGACCGTGGTGATGCTATGGAACCTGATGCAACCCTGCCTCCACTTTGACACCACCACAGAAGCTCAGGGAGCCCTGCAGACCGTGGTGACGCTATGGAACCTGATGCAACCCTGCCTCCACTGTGACACCACAGAACCTCTGGGAGCCCTGGAGACCGTGCTGATGCTATGGAACCTGATGCAACCCTGCCTCCACTGTGACACCACAGAAGCTCGGGGAGCCCTGGAGACTGTGGGGATGCTGGCGAAGCTGACGGAACCCTGGGCACCACAGTGACGCTATGGAACCTGGTGGAACCGAGGGGCCACAGTGACACTGTGGGGCCTTTTGGAAGCAACAGGACCCTGGTGGGAAGCCACGGGATGATTAATCCTGCACGAACCTGCTCCAGGTGGGCTCCTCTCTCCCGGCTTCCACAGGTGCTGCTAGGATCCCACTCCGGCACTGGCTTGGCACGGGCTCACGGCTTCCTTTGGCAATGGCTCTGCTCCAGGATGGCATGCTGCAGAGAATGCAGGTAGATTTTGTGCTCACTCCTGGCATGCAGCTGGACAATAAAGCCTGATCCAGCCCCCCCTCAGCATATGTCCGGCTCTGGCATTGGGGCGAGGCAACTTTGGGAGCAGCCCCAGCCCTGCTCCTGCTCCCGGCTGGGCACCCAGCTGCTGGGACACAGGTGTTTCCTGATGCCACCGTCTACTCCTTTGAGAAGGGGAGGACAGAGTGCATCAGGGAGTTTGGTGTGGCTTACATGCGGCAAGGAGAAGGTGCAGCCCCAAACTGGCTTTCACTTCTAGAACCTTTTGCTATTGCGGGAGCAGCTGCTGGAGCTTTTCAACCGAGCTGCAAGAGTGAAAAGTGTGATGGCATGTCTATCTGAGAAGGATGGTTCGGTGCCGCAGCCTGTTGTGCACAATTTATATGCTGATAAGAGAAGGGGGTGCTTTTGCAACGTTTTCCTTCCTGACACTTCTGTCTCTGTGAGCTTTAGCTGCTTGGACTCAGGGATACCGAAGGTGTGTGAAAGTGACTGTGATGCGAGAATCATGTTGCACAGGGAACAGGGAAGGTCAGCAAATGTTTCCTGTCCTGGCACATCTCTCAGTCTGAACTGCAGCTGCAGATGCTTCACTTCCGCCAAGGACTCTGCCACCTTGAGAGAAGGATGCGCTCTATGGAGTTGAGAAAGAAAGTGCGTCTCACTAGCTTCTTTCCTCTACTTCATAGACAGCAAAGGGGCTATGAAAGGCAGCACTGGCTTTTTGTTCTAGGACTTCTTCTTTACAAGCAGCTGCTGGATGTTTGGAAGGGGGTTTGGGAGATGCAAAAATGAGAGGCTAAGATGGTAAGAGGGTAAGATGGAAGCCATCTGGCCAAAGCAGAGCTCACAAAAGGGCCAGCTGAGAAAGCTCTTGCTGCCTACAACTTCAACTGCACCCCTCAAAGCAGCAGCACACACGCTGCTCTCGGCACTTTCCTTCTCAGCTCTACGCACCATCCTAAGCCTTGCCTCTCCCACACTCAGGATCCAAAGACAACGGCACCAGGGACTGCTCACACACTAAAGGCACCAGGACAAAAGGCTCAGCAGCTTGGCCTTTGCATTCCCGCTGACAGCTCCACAGCTTGAACCCAGAGAACTGCCTGCTGCCAACAGCCTTTCCAATCACTCCGAGCACCTCATGACAAGGAGCTGCAGCGTGTGAGGAATGAATCTCCAGCAGCCTCCTGCCCCAGGCTGTCCCCCGGGAGCAGCCCTGCTCCAGGCCGTGACTGCCACCTGCACAGCCAAAGGACCCGGAGCCGGTGTTACACACCACGGCTGTGCCTGGCACAGAGACACCAGTGGCCACACAAGTGGCCATGACTGTCCGCACACAGTCCCTGCTGCTGCTCCCCCAGCCGCTGGCACCAACTCCCAGCCACCCACTCCTAAAGCCACGGGCCCACTGGGACACTGCGGGGGCTCGTGGAAGCCAGCGGCCATTGTGACACAGCGGGGCTGCACAGAGCCCACGGTGCTTTGTGACCCGTGGCTCCCAGGAGAGCCTTTGTGATGCTGGGGAACTACAAGGAAGCCTGGCTCCTCTGTGACACCACCAGGGAAGCTCAGGGGAGCCCTGGAGACCGTGCTGATGCTATGGAACCTGATGCAACCCTGCCTCCACTGTGACACCACAGAAGCTCTTGGAGCCCTGGAGACCGTGGTGATGCTATGGAACCTGATGCAACCCTGCCCCCTCTGTGACACCACAGAAGCTCAGGGACCCCTGGAGACCGTGGTGATGCTATGGAACCTGATGCAACCCTGCCTCCACTGTGACACCACCACAGAAGCTCAGGGAGCCCTGACGACCGTGGTGACGCTATGGAACCTGATGCAACCCTTCCTCCACTGTGACACCACAGAAGCTCGGGGAGCCCTGGAGACTGTGGGGATGCTGGCGAAGCTGACGGAACCCTGGGCACCACAGTGACGCTATGGAACCTGGTGGAACCGAGGGGCCACAGTGACACTGTGGGGCCTTTTGGAAGCAACAGGACCCTGGTGGGAAGCCACGGGATGATTAATCCTGCACGAACCTGCTCCAGGTGGGCTCCTCTCTCCCGGCTTCCACAGGTGCTGCTAGGATCCCACTCCGGCACTGGCTTGGCACGGGCTCACGGCTTCCTTTGGCAATGGCTCTGCTCCAGGATGGCATGCTGCAGAGAATGCAGGTAGATTTTGTGCTCACTCCTGGCATGCAGCTGGACAATAAAGCCTGATCCAGCCCCCCCTCAGCATATGTCCGGCTCTGGCATTGGGGCGAGGCAACTTTGGGAGCAGCCCCAGCCCTGCTCCTGCTCCCGGCTGGGCACCCAGCTGCTGGGACACAGGTGTTTCCTGATGCCACCGTCTACTCCTTTGAGAAGGGGAGGACAGAGTGCATCAGGGAGTTTGGTGTGGCTTACATGCGGCAAGGAGAAGGTGCAGCCCCAAACTGGCTTTCACTTCTAGAACCTTTTGCTATTGCGGGAGCAGCTGCTGGAGCTTTTCAACCGAGCTGCAAGAGTGAAAAGTGTGATGGCATGTCTATCTGAGAAGGATGGTTCGGTGCCGCAGCCTGTTGTGCACAATTTATATGCTGATAAGAGAAGGGGGTGCTTTTGCAACGCTTTCCTTCCTGACACTTCTGTCTCTGTGAGCTTTAGCTGCTTGGACTCAGGGATACCGAAGGTGTGTGAAAGTGACTGTGATGCGAGAATCATGTTGCACAGGGAACAGGGAAGGTCAGCAAATGTTTCCTGTCCTGGCACATCTCTCAGTCTGAACTGCAGCTGCAGATGCTTCACTTCCGCCAAGGACGCTGCCACCTTGAGAGAAGGATGCGCTCTATGGAGTTGAGAAAGAAAGTGCGTCTCACTAGCTTCTTTCCTCTAGTTCATAGACAGCAAAGGGGCTATGAAAGGCAGCACTGGCTTTTTGTTCTAGGACTTCTTCTTTACAAGCAGCTGCTGGATGTTTGGAAGGGGGTTTGGGATATGCAAAAATGAGAGGCTAAGATGGTAAGAGGGTAAGATGGAAGCCATCTGGCCAAAGCAGAGCTCACAAAAGGGCCAGCTGAGAAAGCTCTTGCTGCCTACAACTTCAACTGCACCCCTCAAAGCAGCAGCACACACGCTGCTCTCGGCACTTTCCTTCTCAGCTCTACGCACCATCCTAAGCCTTGCCTCTCCCACACTCAGGATCCAAAGACAACGGCACCAGGGACTGCTCACACACTAAAGGCACCAGGAAAAAAGGCTCAGCAGCTTGGCCTTTGCATTCCCGCTGACAGCTCCACAGCTTGAACCCAGAGAACTGCCTGCTGCCAACAGCCTTTCCAATCACTCCGAGCACCTCATGACAAGGAGCTGCAGCGTGTGAGGAATGAATCTCCAGCAGCCTCCTGCCCCAGGCTGTCCCCCGGGAGCAGCCCTGCTCCAGGCCGTGACTGCCACCTGCACAGCCAAAGGACCCGGAGCCGGTGTTACACACCACGGCTGTGCCTGGCACAGAGACACCAGTGGCCACACAAGTGGCCATGGCACTGTCCGCACACAGTCCCTGCTGCTGCTCCCCCAGCCGCTGGCACCAACTCCCAGCCACCCACTCCTAAAGCCACGGGCCCACTGGGACACTGCGGGGGCTCGTGGAAGCCAGCGGCCATTGTGACACAGCGGGGCTGCACAGAGCCCACGGTGCTTTGTGACCCGTGGCTCCCAGGAGAGCCTTTGTGATGCTGGGGAACTACAAGGAAGCCTGGCTCCTCTGTGACACCACCAGGGAAGCTCAGGGGAGCCCTGGAGACCGTGCTGATGCTATGGAACCTGATGCAACCCTGCCTCCACTGTGACACCACAGAAGCTCAGGGAGCCCTGGAGACCGTGGTGATGCTATGGAACCTGATGCAACCCTGCCCCCTCTGTGACACCACAGAAGCTCAGGGACCCCTGGAGACCGTGGTGATGCTATGGAACCTGATGCAACCCTGCCTCCACTGTGACACCACCACAGAAGCTCAGGGAGCCCTGCAGACCGTGGTGACGCTATGGAACCTGATGCAACCCTGCCTCCACTGTGACACCACAGAAGCTCAGGGAGCCCTGGAGACTGTGGGGATGCTGGCAAAGCTGACGGAACCCTGGGCACTACAGTGACGCTATGGAACCTGCTGGAACCGAGGGGCCACAGTGACACTGTGGGGCCTTTTGGAAGCAACAGGACCCTGGTGGGAAGCCACGGGATGATTAATCCTGCACGAACCTGCTCCAGGTGGGCTCCTCTCTCCCGGCTTCCACAGGTGCTGCTAGGATCCCACTCCGGCACTGGCTTGGCACGGGCTCACGGCTTCCTTTGGCAATGGCTCTGCTCCAGGATGGCATGCTACAGAGAATGCAGGTAGATTTTGTGCTCACTCCTGGCATGCAGCTGGACAATAAAGCCTGATCCAGCCCCCCCTCAGCATATGTCCGGCTCTGGCATTGGGGCGGGGCAACTTTGGGAGCAGCCCCAGCCCTGCTCCTGCTCCCGGCTGGGCACCCAGCTGCTGGGACACAGGTGTGTCCTGATGCCACCGTCTACTCCTTTGAGAAGGGGAGGACAGAGTGCATCAGGGAGTTTGGTGTGGCTTACATGCGGCAAGGAGAAGGTGCAGCCCCAAACTGGCTTTCACTTCTAGAACCTTTTGCTATTGCGGGAGCAGCTGCTGGAGCTTTTCAACCGAGCTGCAAGAGTGAAAAGTGTGATGGCATGTCTATCTGAGAAGGAAGGTTCGGTGCCGCAGCCTGTTGTGCACAATTTATATGCTGATAAGAGAAGGGGGTGCTTTTGCAACGTTTTCCTTCCTGACACTTCTGTCTCTGTGAGCTTTAGCTGCTTGGACTCAGGGATACCGAAGGTGTGTGAAAGTGACTGTGATGCGAGAATCATGTTGCACAGGGAACAGGGAAGGTCAGCAAATGTTTCCTGTCCTGGCACATCTCTCAGTCTGAACTGCAGCTGCAGATGCTTCACTTCCGCCAAGGACTCTGCCACCTTGAGAGAAGGATGCGCTCTATGGAGTTGAGAAAGAAAGTGCGTCTCACTAGCTTCTTTCCTCTACTTCATAGACAGCAAAGGGGCTATGAAAGGCAGCACTGGCTTTTTGTTCTAGGACTTCTTCTTTACAAGCAGCTGCTGGATGTTTGGAAGGGGGTTTGGGAGATGCAAAAATGAGAGGCTAAGATGGTAAGAGGGTAAGATGGAAGCCATCTGGCCAAAGCAGAGCTCACAAAAGGGCCAGCTGAGAAAGCTCTTGCTGCCTACAACTTCAACTGCACCCCTCAAAGCAGCAGCACACACGCTGCTCTCGGCACTTTCCTTCTCAGCTCTACGCACCATCCTAAGCCTTGCCTCTCCCACACTCAGGATCCAAAGACAACGGCACCAGGGACTGCTCACACACTAAAGGCACCAGGACAAAAGGCTCAGCAGCTTGGCCTTTGCATTCCCGCTGACAGCTCCACAGCTTGAACCCAGAGAACTGCCTGCTGCCAACAGCCTTTCCAATCACTCCGAGCACCTCATGACAAGGAGCTGCAGCGTGTGAGGAATGAATCTCCAGCAGCCTCCTGCCCCAGGCTGTCCCCCGGGAGCAGCCCTGCTCCAGGCCGTGACTGCCACCTGCACAGCCAAAGGACCCGGAGCCGGTGTTACACACCACGGCTGTGCCTGGCACAGAGACACCAGTGGCCACACAAGTGGCCATGACTGTCCGCACACAGTCCCTGCTGCTGCTCCCCCAGCCGCTGGCACCAACTCCCAGCCACCCACTCCTAAAGCCACGGGGCCCACTGGGACACTGCGGGGGCTCGTGGAAGCCAGCGGCCATTGTGACACAGCGGGGCTGCACAGAGCCCACGGTGCTTTGTGACCCGTGGCTCCCAGGAGAGCCTTTGTGATGCTAGGGAACTACAAGGAAGCCTGGTTCCTCTGTGACACCACCACAGAAGCTCAGGGGAGCCCTGGAGACCGTGCTGATGCTATGGAACCTGATGCAACCCTGCCTCCACTGTGACACCACAGAAGCTCAGGGAGCCCTGGAGACCGTGCTGATGCTATGGAACCTGATGCAACCCTGCCTCCACTGTGACACCACCACAGAAGCTCAGGGAGCCCTGGAGACCGTGCTGATGCTATGGAACCTGATGCAACCCTGCCTCCACTGTGACACCACAGAAGCTCGGGGAGCCCTGGAGACTGTGGGGATGCTGGCGAAGCTGACGGAACCCTGGGCACCACAGTGACGCTATGGAACCTGGTGGAACCGAGGGGCCACAGTGACACTGTGGGGCCTTTTGGAAGCAACAGGACCCTGGTGGGAAGCCACGGGATGATTAATCCTGCACGAACCTGCTCCAGGTGGGCTCCTCTCTCCCGGCTTCCACAGGTGCTGCTAGGATCCCACTCCGGCACTGGCTTGGCACGGGCTCACGGCTTCCTTTGGCAATGGCTCTGCTCCAGGATGGCATGCTGCAGAGAATGCAGGTAGATTTTGTGCTCACTCCTGGCATGCAGCTGGACAATAAAGCCTGATCCAGCCCCCCCTCAGCATATGTCCGGCTCTGGCATTGGGGCGAGGCAACTTTGGGAGCAGCCCCAGCCCTGCTCCTGCTCCCGGCTGGGCACCCAGCTGCTGGGACACAGGTGTTTCCTGATGCCACCGTCTACTCCTTTGAGAAGGGGAGGACAGAGTGCATCAGGGAGTTTGGTGTGGCTTACATGCGGCAAGGAGAAGGTGCAGCCCCAAACTGGCTTTCACTTCTAGAACCTTTTGCTATTGCGGGAGCAGCTGCTGGAGCTTTTCAACCGAGCTGCAAGAGTGAAAAGTGTGATGGCATGTCTATCTGAGAAGGATGGTTCGGTGCCGCAGCCTGTTGTGCACAATTTATATGCTGATAAGAGAAGGGGGTGCTTTTGCAACGCTTTCCTTCCTGACACTTCTGTCTCTGTGAGCTTTAGCTGCTTGGACTCAGGGATACCGAAGGTGTGTGAAAGTGACTGTGATGCGAGAATCATGTTGCACAGGGAACAGGGAAGGTCAGCAAATGTTTCCTGTCCTGGCACATCTCTCAGTCTGAACTGCAGCTGCAGATGCTTCACTTCCGCCAAGGACTCTGCCACCTTGAGAGAAGGATGCGCTCTATGGAGTTGAGAAAGAAAGTGCGTCTCACTAGCTTCTTTCCTCTAGTTCATAGACAGCAAAGGGGCTATGAAAGGCAGCACTGGCTTTTTGTTCTAGGACTTCTTCTTTACAAGCAGCTGCTGGATGTTTGGAAGGGGGTTTGGGATATGCAAAAATGAGAGGCTAAGATGGTAAGAGGGTAAGATGGAAGCCATCTGGCCAAAGCAGAGCTCACAAAAGGGCCAGCTGAGAAAGCTCTTGCTGCCTACAACTTCAACTGCACCCCTCAAAGCAGCAGCACACACGCTGCTCTCGGCACTTTCCTTCTCAGCTCTACGCACCATCCTAAGCCTTGCCTCTCCCACACTCAGGATCCAAAGACAACGGCACCAGGGACTGCTCACACACTAAAGGCACCAGGAAAAAAGGCTCAGCAGCTTGGCCTTTGCATTCCCGCTGACAGCTCCACAGCTTGAACCCAGAGAACTGCCTGCTGCCAACAGCCTTTCCAATCACTCCAAGCACCTCATGACAAGGAGCTGCAGCGTGTGAGGAATGAATCTCCAGCAGCCTCCTGCCCCAGGCTGTCCCCCGGGAGCAGCCCTGCTCCAGGCCGTGACTGCCACCTGCACAGCCAAAGGACCCGGAGCCGGTGTTACACACCACGGCTGTGCCTGGCACAGAGACACCAGTGGCCACACAAGTGGCCATGGCACTGTCCGCACACAGTCCCTGCTGCTGCTCCCCCAGCCGCTGGCACCAACTCCCAGCCACCCACTCCTAAAGCCACGGGCCCACTGGGACACTGCGGGGGCTCGTGGAAGCCAGCGGCCATTGTGACACAGCGGGGCTGCACAGAGCCCACGGTGCTTTGTGACCCGTGGCTCCCAGGAGAGCCTTTGTGATGCTGGGGAACTACAAGGAAGCCTGGCTCCTCTGTGACACCACCAGGGAAGCTCAGGGGAGCCCTGGAGACCGTGCTGATGCTATGGAACCTGATGCAACCCTGCCTCCACTGTGACACCACAGAAGCTCAGGGAGCCCTGGAGACCGTGGTGATGCTATGGAACCTGATGCAACCCTGCCCCCTCTGTGACACCACAGAAGCTCAGGGACCCCTGGAGACCGTGGTGATGCTATGGAACCTGATGCAACCCTGCCTCCACTGTGACACCACCACAGAAGCTCAGGGAGCCCTGCAGACCGTGGTGACGCTATGGAACCTGATGCAACCCTGCCTCCACTGTGACACCACAGAAGCTCAGGGAGCCCTGGAGACTGTGGGGATGCTGGCAAAGCTGACGGAACCCTGGGCACTACAGTGACGCTATGGAACCTGCTGGAACCGAGGGGCCACAGTGACACTGTGGGGCCTTTTGGAAGCAACAGGACCCTGGTGGGAAGCCACGGGATGATTAATCCTGCACGAACCTGCTCCAGGTGGGCTCCTCTCTCCCGGCTTCCACAGGTGCTGCTAGGATCCCACTCCGGCACTGGCTTGGCACGGGCTCACGGCTTCCTTTGGCAATGGCTCTGCTCCAGGATGGCATGCTACAGAGAATGCAGGTAGATTTTGTGCTCACTCCTGGCATGCAGCTGGACAATAAAGCCTGATCCAGCCCCCCCTCAGCATATGTCCGGCTCTGGCATTGGGGCGGGGCAACTTTGGGAGCAGCCCCAGCCCTGCTCCTGCTCCCGGCTGGGCACCCAGCTGCTGGGACACAGGTGTGTCCTGATGCCACCGTCTACTCCTTTGAGAAGGGGAGGACAGAGTGCATCAGGGAGTTTGGTGTGGCTTACATGCGGCAAGGAGAAGGTGCAGCCCCAAACTGGCTTTCACTTCTAGAACCTTTTGCTATTGCGGGAGCAGCTGCTGGAGCTTTTCAACCGAGCTGCAAGAGTGAAAAGTGTGATGGCATGTCTATCTGAGAAGGAAGGTTCGGTGCCGCAGCCTGTTGTGCACAATTTATATGCTGATAAGAGAAGGGGGTGCTTTTGCAACGTTTTCCTTCCTGACACTTCTGTCTCTGTGAGCTTTAGCTGCTTGGACTCAGGGATACCGAAGGTGTGTGAAAGTGACTGTGATGCGAGAATCATGTTGCACAGGGAACAGGGAAGGTCAGCAAATGTTTCCTGTCCTGGCACATCTCTCAGTCTGAACTGCAGCTGCAGATGCTTCACTTCCGCCAAGGACTCTGCCACCTTGAGAGAAGGATGCGCTCTATGGAGTTGAGAAAGAAAGTGCGTCTCACTAGCTTCTTTCCTCTACTTCATAGACAGCAAAGGGGCTATGAAAGGCAGCACTGGCTTTTTGTTCTAGGACTTCTTCTTTACAAGCAGCTGCTGGATGTTTGGAAGGGGGTTTGGGAGATGCAAAAATGAGAGGCTAAGATGGTAAGAGGGTAAGATGGAAGCCATCTGGCCAAAGCAGAGCTCACAAAAGGGCCAGCTGAGAAAGCTCTTGCTGCCTACAACTTCAACTGCACCCCTCAAAGCAGCAGCACACACGCTGCTCTCGGCACTTTCCTTCTCAGCTCTACGCACCATCCTAAGCCTTGCCTCTCCCACACTCAGGATCCAAAGACAACGGCACCAGGGACTGCTCACACACTAAAGGCACCAGGACAAAAGGCTCAGCAGCTTGGCCTTTGCATTCCCGCTGACAGCTCCACAGCTTGAACCCAGAGAACTGCCTGCTGCCAACAGCCTTTCCAATCACTCCGAGCACCTCATGACAAGGAGCTGCAGCGTGTGAGGAATGAATCTCCAGCAGCCTCCTGCCCCAGGCTGTCCCCCGGGAGCAGCCCTGCTCCAGGCCGTGACTGCCACCTGCACAGCCAAAGGACCCGGAGCCGGTGTTACACACCACGGCTGTGCCTGGCACAGAGACACCAGTGGCCACACAAGTGGCCATGACTGTCCGCACACAGTCCCTGCTGCTGCTCCCCCAGCCGCTGGCACCAACTCCCAGCCACCCACTCCTAAAGCCACGGGGCCCACTGGGACACTGCGGGGGCTCGTGGAAGCCAGCGGCCATTGTGACACAGCGGGGCTGCACAGAGCCCACGGTGCTTTGTGACCCGTGGCTCCCAGGAGAGCCTTTGTGATGCTAGGGAACTACAAGGAAGCCTGGTTCCTCTGTGACACCACCACAGAAGCTCAGGGGAGCCCTGGAGACCGTGCTGATGCTATGGAACCTGATGCAACCCTGCCTCCACTGTGACACCACAGAAGCTCAGGGAGCCCTGGAGACCGTGCTGATGCTATGGAACCTGATGCAACCCTGCCTCCACTGTGACACCACCACAGAAGCTCAGGGAGCCCTGGAGACCGTGCTGATGCTATGGAACCTGATGCAACCCTGCCTCCACTGTGACACCACAGAAGCTCGGGGAGCCCTGGAGACTGTGGGGATGCTGGCGAAGCTGACGGAACCCTGGGCACCACAGTGACGCTATGGAACCTGGTGGAACCGAGGGGCCACAGTGACACTGTGGGGCCTTTTGGAAGCAACAGGACCCTGGTGGGAAGCCACGGGATGATTAATCCTGCACGAACCTGCTCCAGGTGGGCTCCTCTCTCCCGGCTTCCACAGGTGCTGCTAGGATCCCACTCCGGCACTGGCTTGGCACGGGCTCACGGCTTCCTTTGGCAATGGCTCTGCTCCAGGATGGCATGCTGCAGAGAATGCAGGTAGATTTTGTGCTCACTCCTGGCATGCAGCTGGACAATAAAGCCTGATCCAGCCCCCCCTCAGCATATGTCCGGCTCTGGCATTGGGGCGAGGCAACTTTGGGAGCAGCCCCAGCCCTGCTCCTGCTCCCGGCTGGGCACCCAGCTGCTGGGACACAGGTGTTTCCTGATGCCACCGTCTACTCCTTTGAGAAGGGGAGGACAGAGTGCATCAGGGAGTTTGGTGTGGCTTACATGCGGCAAGGAGAAGGTGCAGCCCCAAACTGGCTTTCACTTCTAGAACCTTTTGCTATTGCGGGAGCAGCTGCTGGAGCTTTTCAACCGAGCTGCAAGAGTGAAAAGTGTGATGGCATGTCTATCTGAGAAGGATGGTTCGGTGCCGCAGCCTGTTGTGCACAATTTATATGCTGATAAGAGAAGGGGGTGCTTTTGCAACGCTTTCCTTCCTGACACTTCTGTCTCTGTGAGCTTTAGCTGCTTGGACTCAGGGATACCGAAGGTGTGTGAAAGTGACTGTGATGCGAGAATCATGTTGCACAGGGAACAGGGAAGGTCAGCAAATGTTTCCTGTCCTGGCACATCTCTCAGTCTGAACTGCAGCTGCAGATGCTTCACTTCCGCCAAGGACGCTGCCACCTTGAGAGAAGGATGCGCTCTATGGAGTTGAGAAAGAAAGTGCGTCTCACTAGCTTCTTTCCTCTACTTCATAGACAGCAAAGGGGCTATGAAAGGCAGCACTGGCTTTTTGTTCTAGGACTTCTTCTTTACAAGCAGCTGCTGGATGTTTGGAAGGGGGTTTGGGATATGCAAAAATGAGAGGCTAAGATGGTAAGAGGGTAAGATGGAAGTCATCTGGCAAAAGCAGAGCTCACAAAAGGGCCAGCTGAGAAAGCTCTTGCTGCCTACAACTTCAACTGCACCCCTCAAAGCAGCAGCACACACGCTGCTCTCGGCACTTTCCTTCTCAGCTCTACGCACCATCCTAAGCCTTGCCTCTCCCACACTCAGGATCCAAAGACAACGGCACCAGGGACTGCTCACACACTAAAGGCACCAGGACAAAAGGCTCACCAGCTTGGCCTTTGCATTCCCGCTGACAGCTCCACAGCTTGAACCCAGAGAACTGCCTGCTGCCAACAGCCTTTCCAATCACTCCAAGCACCTCATGACAAGGAGCTGCAGCGTGTGAGGAATGAATCTCCAGCAGCCTCCTGCCCCAGGCTGTCCCCCGGGAGCAGCCCTGCTCCAGGCCGTGACTGCCACCTGCACAGCCAAAGGACCCGGAGCCGGTGTTACACACCACGGCTGTGCCTGGCACAGAGACACCAGTGGCCACACAAGTGGCCATGGCACTGTCCGCACACAGTCCCTGCTGCTGCTCCCCCAGCCGCTGGCACCAACTCCCAGCCACCCACTCCTAAAGCCACGGGCCCACTGGGACACTGCGGGGGCTCGTGGAAGCCAGCGGCCATTGTGACACAGCGGGGCTGCACAGAGCCCACGGTGCTTTGTGACCCGTGGCTCCCAGGAGAGCCTTTGTGATGCTGGGGAACTACAAGGAAGCCTGGCTCCTCTGTGACACCACCAGGGAAGCTCAGGGGAGCCCTGGAGACCGTGCTGATGCTATGGAACCTGATGCAACCCTGCCTCCACTGTGACACCACAGAAGCTCTTGGAGCCCTGGAGACCGTGGTGATGCTATGGAACCTGATGCAACCCTGCCCCCTCTGTGACACCACAGAAGCTCAGGGACCCCTGGAGACCGTGGTGATGCTATGGAACCTGATGCAACCCTGCCTCCACTGTGACACCACCACAGAAGCTCAGGGAGCCCTGCAGACCGTGGTGACGCTATGGAACCTGATGCAACCCTGCCTCCACTGTGACACCACTGAAGCTCAGGGAGCCCTGGAGACTGTGGGGATGCTGGCAAAGCTGACGGAACCCTGGGCACTACAGTGACGCTATGGAACCTGCTGGAACCGAGGGGCCACAGTGACACTGTGGGGCCTTTTGGAAGCAACAGGACCCTGGTGGGAAGCCACGGGATGATTAATCCTGCACGAACCTGCTCCAGGTGGGCTCCTCTCTCCCGGCTTCCACAGGTGCTGCTAGGATCCCACTCCGGCACTGGCTTGGCACGGGCTCACGGCTTCCTTTGGCAATGGCTCTGCTCCAGGATGGCATGCTACAGAGAATGCAGGTAGATTTTGTGCTCACTCCTGGCATGCAGCTGGACAATAAAGCCTGATCCAGCCCCCCCTCAGCATATGTCCGGCTCTGGCATTGGGGCGGGGCAACTTTGGGAGCAGCCCCAGCCCTGCTCCTGCTCCCGGCTGGGCACCCAGCTGCTGGGACACAGGTGTGTCCTGATGCCACCGTCTACTCCTTTGAGAAGGGGAGGACAGAGTGCATCAGGGAGTTTGGTGTGGCTTACATGCGGCAAGGAGAAGGTGCAGCCCCGAACTGGCTTTCACTTCTAGAACCTTTTGCTATTGCGGGAGCAGCTGCTGGAGCTTTTCAACCGAGCTGCAAGAGTGAAAAGTGTGATGGCATGTCTATCTGAGAAGGAAGGTTCGGTGCCGCAGCCTGTTGTGCACAATTTATATGCTGATAAGAGAAGGGGGTGCTTTTGGAACGTTTTCCTTCCTGACACTTCTGTGTCTGTGAGCTTTAGCTGCTTGGACTCAGGGATACCGAAGGTGTGTGAAAGTGACTGTGATGCGAGAATCATGTTGCACAGGGAACAGGGAAGGTCAGCAAATGTTTCCTGTCCTGGCACATCTCTCAGTCTGAACTGCAGCTGCAGATGCTTCACTTCCGCCAAGGACTCTGCCACCTTGAGAGAAGGATGCGCTCTATGGAGTTGAGAAAGAAAGTGCGTCTCACTAGCTTCTTTCCTCTACTTCATAGACAGCAAAGGGGCTATGAAAGGCAGCACTGGCTTTTTGTTCTAGGACTTCTTCTTTACAAGCAGCTGCTGGATGTTTGGAAGGGGGTTTGGGAGATGCAAAAATGAGAGGCTAAGATGGTAAGAGGGTAAGATGGAAGCCATCTGGCCAAAGCAGAGCTCACAAAAGGGCCAGCTGAGAAAGCTCTTGCTGCCTACAACTTCAACTGCACCCCTCAAAGCAGCAGCACACACGCTGCTCTCGGCACTTTCCTTCTCAGCTCTACGCACCATCCTAAGCCTTGCCTCTCCCACACTCAGGATCCAAAGACAACGGCACCAGGGACTGCTCACACACTAAAGGCACCAGGACAAAAGGCTCAGCAGCTTGGCCTTTGCATTCCCGCTGACAGCTCCACAGCTTGAACCCAGAGAACTGCCTGCTGCCAACAGCCTTTCCAATCACTCCGAGCACCTCATGACAAGGAGCTGCAGCGTGTGAGGAATGAATCTCCAGCAGCCTCCTGCCCCAGGCTGTCCCCCGGGAGCAGCCCTGCTCCAGGCCGTGACTGCCACCTGCACAGCCAAAGGACCCGGAGCCGGTGTTACACACCACGGCTGTGCCTGGCACAGAGACACCAGTGGCCACACAAGTGGCCATGACTGTCCGCACACAGTCCCTGCTGCTGCTCCCCCAGCCGCTGGCACCAACTCCCAGCCACCCACTCCTAAAGCCACGGGGCCCACTGGGACACTGCGGGGGCTCGTGGAAGCCAGCGGCCATTGTGACACAGCGGGGCTGCACAGAGCCCACGGTGCTTTGTGACCCGTGGCTCCCAGGAGAGCCTTTGTGATGCTAGGGAACTACAAGGAAGCCTGGTTCCTCTGTGACACCACCACAGAAGCTCAGGGGAGCCCTGGAGACCGTGCTGATGCTATGGAACCTGATGCAACCCTGCCTCCACTGTGACACCACAGAAGCTCAGGGAGCCCTGGAGACCGTGCTGATGCTATGGAACCTGATGCAACCCTGCCTCCACTGTGACACCACCACAGAAGCTCAGGGAGCCCTGGAGACCGTGCTGATGCTATGGAACCTGATGCAACCCTGCCTCCACTGTGACACCACAGAAGCTCGGGGAGCCCTGGAGACTGTGGGGATGCTGGCGAAGCTGACGGAACCCTGGGCACCACAGTGACGCTATGGAACCTGGTGGAACCGAGGGGCCACAGTGACACTGTGGGGCCTTTTGGAAGCAACAGGACCCTGGTGGGAAGCCACGGGATGATTAATCCTGCACGAACCTGCTCCAGGTGGGCTCCTCTCTCCCGGCTTCCACAGGTGCTGCTAGGATCCCACTCCGGCACTGGCTTGGCACGGGCTCACGGCTCCCTTTGGCAATGGCTCTGCTCCAGGATGGCATGCTGCAGAGAATGCAGGTAGATTTTGTGCTCACTCCTGGCATGCAGCTGGACAATAAAGCCTGATCCAGCCCCCCCTCAGCATATGTCCGGCTCTGGCATTGGGGCGAGGCAACTTTGGGAGCAGCCCCAGCCCTGCTCCTGCTCCCGGCTGGGCACCCAGCTGCTGGGACACAGGTGTTTCCTGATGCCACCGTCTACTCCTTTGAGAAGGGGAGGACAGAGTGCATCAGGGAGTTTGGTGTGGCTTACATGCGGCAAGGAGAAGGTGCAGCCCCGAACTGGCTTTCACTTCTAGAACCTTTTGCTATTGCGGGAGCAGCTGCTGGAGCTTTTCAACCGAGCTGCAAGAGTGAAAAGTGTGATGGCATGTCTATCTGAGAAGGATGGTTCGGTGCCGCAGCCTGTTGTGCACAATTTATATGCTGATAAGAGAAGGGGGTGCTTTTGCAACGTTTTCCTTCCTGACACTTCTGTCTCTGTGAGCTTTAGCTGCTTGGACTCAGGGATACCGAAGGTGTGTGAAAGTGACTGGGATGCGAGAATCATGTTGCACAGGGAACAGGGAAGGTCAGCAAATGTTTCCTGTCCTGGCACATCTCTCCGTCTGAACTGCAGCTGCAGATGCTTCACTTCCGCCAAGGACTCTGCCACCTTGAGAGAAGGATGCGCTCTATGGAGTTGAGAAAGAAAGTGCGTCTCACTAGCTTCTTTCCTCTACTTCATAGACAGCAAAGGGGCTATGAAAGGCAGCACTGGCTTTTTGTTCTAGGACTTCTTCTTTACAAGCAGCTGCTGGATGTTTGGAAGGGGGTTTGGGATATGCAAAAATGAGAGGCTAAGATGGTAAGAGGGTAAGATGGAAGCCATCTGGCCAAAGCAGAGCTCACAAAAGGGCCAGCTGAGAAAGCTCTTGCTGCCTACAACTTCAACTGCACCCCTCAAAGCAGCAGCACACACGCTGCTCTCGGCACTTTCCTTCTCAGCTCTACGCACCATCCTAAGCCTTGCCTCTCCCACACTCAGGATCCAAAGACAACGGCACCAGGGACTGCTCACACACTAAAGGCACCAGGACAAAAGGCTCAGCAGCTTGGCCTTTGCATTCCCGCTGACAGCTCCACAGCTTGAACCCAGAGAACTGCCTGCTGCCAACAGCCTTTCCAATCACTCCGAGCACCTCATGACAAGGAGCTGCAGCGTGTGAGGAATGAATCTCCAGCAGCCTCCTGCCCCAGGCTGTCCCCCGGGAGCAGCCCTGCTCCAGGCCGTGACTGCCACCTGCACAGCCAAAGGACCCGGAGCCGGTGTTACACACCACGGCTGTGCCTGGCACAGAGACACCAGTGGCCACACAAGTGGCCATGACTGTCCGCACACAGTCCCTGCTGCTGCTCCCCCAGCCGCTGGCACCAACTCCCAGCCACCCACTCCTAAAGCCACGGGCCCACTGGGACACTGCGGGGGCTCGTGGAAGCCAGCGGCCATTGTGACACAGCGGGGCTGCACAGAGCCCACGGTGCTTTGTGACCCGTGGCTCCCAGGAGAGCCTTTCTGATGCTGGGGAACTACAAGGAAGCCTGGTTCCTCTGTGACACCACCAGGGAAGCTCAGGGGAGCCCTGGAGACCGTGCTGATGCTATGGAACCTGATGCAACCCTGCCTCCACTGTGACACCACAGAAGCTCTTGGAGCCCTGGAGACCGTGCTGATGCTATGGAACCTGATGCAACCCTGCCCCCTCTGTGACACCACAGAAGCTCAGGGAGCCCTGGAGACCGTGCTGATGCTATGGAACCTGATGCAACCCTGCCTCCACTGTGACACCACAGAAGCTCGGGGAGCCCTGGAGACTGTGGGGATGCTGGCGAAGCTGACGGAACCGTGGGCACCACAGTGACGCTATGGAACCTGGTGGAACCGAGGGGCCACAGTGACACTGTGGGGCCTTTTGGAAGCAACAGGACCCTGGTGGGAAGCCACGGGATGATTAATCCTGCACGAACCTGCTCCAGGTGGGCTCCTCTCTCCCGGCTTCCACAGGTGCTGCTAGGATCCCACTCCGGCACTGGCTTGGCACGGGCTCACGGCTTCCTTTGGCAATGGCTCTGCTCCAGGATGGCATGCTGCAGAGAATGCAGGTAGATTTTGTGCTCACTCCTGGCATGCAGCTGGACAATAAAGCCTGATCCAGCCCCCCCTCAGCATATGTCCGGCTCTGGCATTGGGGCGAGGCAACTTTGGGAGCAGCCCCAGCCCTGCTCCTGCTCCCGGCTGGGCACCCAGCTGCTGGGACACAGGTGTTTCCTGATGCCACCGTCTACTCCTTTGAGAAGGGGAGGACAGAGTGCATCAGGGAGTTTGGTGTGGCTTACATGCGGCAAGGAGAAGGTGCAGCCCCAAACTGGCTTTCACTTCTAGAACCTTTTGCTATTGCGGGAGCAGCTGCTGGAGCTTTTCAACCGAGCTGCAAGAGTGAAAAGTGTGATGGCATGTCTATCTGAGAAGGAAGGTTCGGTGCCGCAGCCTGTTGTGCACAATTTATATGCTGATAAGAGAAGGGGGTGCTTTTGCAACGCTTTCCTTCCTGACACTTCTGTCTCTGTGAGCTTTAGCTGCTTGGACTCAGGGATACCGAAGGTGTGTGAAAGTGACTGTGATGCGAGAATCATGTTGCACAGGGAACAGGGAAGGTCAGCAAATGTTTCCTGTCCTGGCACATCTCTCAGTCTGAACTGCAGCTGCAGATGCTTCACTTCCGCCAAGGACGCTGCCACCTTGAGAGAAGGATGCGCTCTATGGAGTTGAGAAAGAAAGTGCGTCTCACTAGCTTCTTTCCTCTACTTCATAGACAGCAAAGGGGCTATGAAAGGCAGCACTGGCTTTTTGTTCTAGGACTTCTTCTTTACAAGCAGCTGCTGGATGTTTGGAAGGGGGTTTGGGATATGCAAAAATGAGAGGCTAAGATGGTAAGAGGGTAAGATGGAAGTCATCTGGCAAAAGCAGAGCTCACAAAAGGGCCAGCTGAGAAAGCTCTTGCTGCCTACAACTTCAACTGCACCCCTCAAAGCAGCGGCACACACGCTGCTCTCGGCACTTTCCTTCTCAGCTCTACGCACCATCCTAAGCCTTGCCTCTCCCACACTCAGGATCCAAAGACAACGGCACCAGGGACTGCTCACACACTAAAGGCACCAGGACAAAAGGCTCACCAGCTTGGCCTTTGCATTCCCGCTGACAGCTCCACAGCTTGAACCCAGAGAACTGCCTGCTGCCAACAGCCTTTCCAATCACTCTGAGCACCTCATGACAAGGAGCTGCAGCGTGTGAGGAATGAATCTCCAGCAGCCTCCTGCCCCAGGCTGTCCCCCGGGAGCAGCCCTGCTCCAGGCCGTGACTGCCACCTGCACAGCCAAAGGACCCGGAGCCGGTGTTACACACCACGGCTGTGCCTGGCACAGAGACACCAGTGGCCACACAAGTGGCCATGACTGTCCGCACACAGTCCCTGCTGCTGCTCCCCCAGCCGCTGGCACCAACTCCCAGCCACCCACTCCTAAAGCCACGGGCCCACTGGGACACTGCGGGGGCTCGTGGAAGCCAGCGGCCATTGTGACACAGCGGGGCTGCACAGAGCCCACGGTGCTTTGTGACCCGTGGCTCCCAGGAGAGCCTTTGTGATGCTGGGGAACTACAAGGAAGCCTGGCTCCTCTGTGACACCACCAGGGAAGCTCAGGGGAGCCCTGGAGACCGTGCTGATGCTATGGAACCTGATGCAACCCTGCCTCCACTGTGACACCACAGAAGCTCAGGGAGCCCTGGAGACTGTGGGGATGCTGGCAAAGCTGACGGAACCCTGGGCACTACAGTGACGCTATGGAACCTGCTGGAACCGAGGGGCCACAGTGACACTGTGGGGCCTTTTGGAAGCAACAGGACCCTGGTGGGAAGCCACGGGATGATTAATCCTGCACGAACCTGCTCCAGGTGGGCTCCTCTCTCCCGGCTTCCACAGGTGCTGCTAGGATCCCACTCCGGCACTGGCTTGGCACGGGCTCACGGCTTCCTTTGGCAATGGCTCTGCTCCAGGATGGCATGCTGCAGAGAATGCAGGTAGATTTTGTGCTCACTCCTGGCATGCAGCTGGACAATAAAGCCTGATCCAGCCCCCCCTCAGCATATGTCCGGCTCTGGCATTGGGGCGGGGCAACTTTGGGAGCAGCCCCAGCCATGCTCCTGCTCCCGGCTGGGCACCCAGCTGCTGGGACACAGGTGTGTCCTGATGCCACCGTCTACTCCTTTGAGAAGGGGAGGACAGAGTGCATCAGGGAGTTTGGTGTGGCTTACATGCGGCAAGGAGAAGGTGCAGCCCCAAACTGGCTTTCACTTCTAGAACCTTTTGCTATTGCGGGAGCAGCTGCTGGAGCTTTTCAACCGAGCTGCAAGAGTGAAAAGTGTGATGGCATGTCTATCTGAGAAGGAAGGTTCGGTGCCGCAGCCTGTTGTGCACAATTTATATGCTGATAAGAGAAGGGGGTGCTTTTGCAACGTTTTCCTTCCTGACACTTCTGTCTCTGTGAGCTTTAGCTGCTTGGACTCAGGGATACCGAAGGTGTGTGAAAGTGACTGTGATGCGAGAATCATGTTGCACAGGGAACAGGGAAGGTCAGCAAATGTTTCCTGTCCTGGCACATCTCTCAGTCTGAACTGCAGCTGCAGATGCTTCACTTCCGCCAAGGACTCTGCCACCTTGAGAGAAGGATGCGCTCTATGGAGTTGAGAAAGAAAGTGCGTCTCACTAGCTTCTTTCCTCTACTTCATAGACAGCAAAGGGGCTATGAAAGGCAGCACTGGCTTTTTGTTCTAGGACTTCTTCTTTACAAGCAGCTGCTGGATGTTTGGAAGGGGGTTTGGGAGATGCAAAAATGAGAGGCTAAGATGGTAAGAGGGTAAGATGGAAGCCATCTGGCCAAAGCAGAGCTCACAAAAGGGCCAGCTGAGAAAGCTCTTGCTGCCTACAACTTCAACTGCACCCCTCAAAGCAGCAGCACACACGCTGCTCTCGGCACTTTCCTTCTCAGCTCTACGCACCATCCTAAGCCTTGCCTCTCCCACACTCAGGATCCAAAGACAACGGCACCAGGGACTGCTCACACACTAAAGGCACCAGGACAAAAGGCTCACCAGCTTGGCCTTTGCATTCCCGCTGACAGCTCCACAGCTCGAACCCAGAGAACTGCCTGCTGGCAACAGCCTTTCCAATCACTCCGAGCACCTCATGACAAGGAGCTGCAGTGTGTGGGGAATGAATCTCCAGCAGCCTCCTGCCCCAGGCTGTCCCCCGGGAGCAGCCCTGCTCCAGGCCGTGACTGCCACCTGCACAGCCAAAGGACCCGGAGCCGGTGTTACACACCACGGCTGTGCCTGGCACAGAGACACCAGTGGCCACACAAGTGGCCATGGCACTGTCCACACACAGTCCCTGCTGCTGCTCCCCCAGCCGCTGGCACCAACTCCCAGCCACCCACTCCTAAAGCCACGGGGTCCACTGGGACACTGCGGGGGCTCGTGGAAGCCAGCGGCCATTGTGACACAGCGGGGCTGCACAGAGCCCACGGTGCTTTGTGACCCGTGGCTCCCAGGAGAGCCTTTGTGATGCTGGGGAACTACAAGGAAGCCTGGCTCCTCTGTGACACCACCACAGAAGCTCAGGGGAGCCCTGGAGACCGTGCTGATGCTATGGAACCTGATGCAACCCTGCCTCCACTGTGACACCACAGAAGCTCGGGGACCTCTGCAGACCGTGGGGATGCTGGCGAAGCTGACGGAACCCTGGGCACCACAGTGACGCTATGGAACCTGGTGGAACCGAGGGGCCACAGTGACACTGTGGGGCCTTTTGGAAGCAACAGGACCCTGGTGGGAAGCCACGGGATGATTAATCCTGCACGAACCTGCTCCAGGTGGGCTCCTCTCTCCCGGCTTCCACAGGTGCTGCTAGGATCCCACTCCGGCACTGGCTTGGCACGGGCTCACGGCTTCCTTTGGCAATGGCTCTGCTCCAGGATGGCATGCTGCAGAGAATGCAGGTAGATTTTGTGCTCACTCCTGGCATGCAGCTGGACAATAAAGCCTGATCCAGCCCCCCCTCAGCATATGTCCGGCTCTGGCATTGGGGCGGGGCAACTTTTGGAGCAGCCCCAGCCCTGCTCCTGCTCCCGGCTGGGCACCCAGCTGCTGGGACACAGGTGTGTCCTGATGCCACCGTCTACTCCTTTGAGAAGGGGAGGACAGAGTGCATCAGGGAGTTTGGTGTGGCTTACATGCGGCAAGGAGAAGGTGCAGCCCCGAACTGGCTTTCACTTCTAGAACCTTTTGCTATTGCGGGAGCAGCTGCTGGAGCTTTTCAACCGAGCTGCAAGAGTGAAAAGTGTGATGGCATGTCTATCTGAGAAGGAAGGTTCGGTGCCGCAGCCTGTTGTGCACAATTTATATGCTGATAAGAGAAGGGGGTGCTTTTGGAACGTTTTCCTTCCTGACACTTCTGTCTCTGTGAGCTTTAGCTGCTTGGACTCAGGGGTACCGAAGGTGTGTGAAAGTGACTGGGATGCGAGAATCATGTTGCACAGGGAACAGGGAAGGTCAGCAAATGTTTCCTGTCCTGGCACATCTCTCAGTCTGAACTGCAGCTGCAGATGCTTCACTTCCGCCAAGGACTCTGCCACCTTGAGAGAAGGATGCGCTCTATGGAGTTGAGAAAGAAAGTGCGTCTCACTAGCTTCTTTCCTCTACTTCATAGACAGCAAAGGGGCTATGAAAGGCAGCACTGGCTTTTTGTTCTAGGACTTCTTCTTTACAAGCAGCTGCTGGATGTTTGGAAGGGGGTTTGGGATATGCAAAAATGAGAGGCTAAGATGGTAAGAGGGTAAGATGGAAGTCATCTGGCAAAAGCAGAGCTCACAAAAGGGCCAGCTGAGAAAGCTCTTGCTGCCTACAACTTCAACTGCACCCCTCAAAGCAGCAGCACACACGCTGCTCTCGGCACTTTCCTTCTCAGCTCTACGCACCATCCTAAGCCTTGCCTCTCCCACACTCAGGATCCAAAGACAACGGCACCAGGGACTGCTCACACACTAAAGGCACCAGGACAAAAGGCTCAGCAGCTTGGCCTTTGCATTCCCGCTGACAGCTCCACAGCTTGAACCCAGAGAACTGCCTGCTGCCAACAGCCTTTCCAATCACTCTGAGCACCTCATGACAAGGAGTGTGGGGAATGAATCTCCAGCAGCCTCCTGCCCCAGGCTGTCCCCCGGGAGCAGCCCTGCTCCAGGCCGTGACTGCCACCTGCACAGCCAAAGGACCCAGAGCCGGTGTTACACACCACGGCTGTGCCTTGCACAGAGACACCAGTGGCCACACAAGTGGCCATGGCACTGTCCACACACAGTCCCTGCTGCTGCTCCCCCAGCCGCTGGCACCAACTCCCAGCCACCCACTCCTAAAGCCACGGGGCCCACTGGGACACTGCGGGGGCTCGTGGAAGCCAGCGGCCATTGTGACACAGCGGGGCTGCACAGAGCCCACGGTGCTTTGTGACCCGTGGCTCCCAGGAGAGCCTTTGTGATGCTGGGGAACTACAAGGAAGCCTGGCTCCTCTGTGACACCACCACAGAAGCTCAGGGGAGCCCTGGAGACCGTGCTGATGCTATGGAACCTGATGCAACCCTGCCTCCACTGTGACACCACAGAAGCTCGGGGACCTCTGCAGACCGTGGGGATGCTGGCGAAGCTGACGGAACCCTGGGCACCACAGTGACGCTATGGAACCTGGTGGAACCGAGGGGCCACAGTGACACTGTGGGGCCTTTTGGAAGCAACAGGACCCTGGTGGGAAGCCACGGGATGATTAATCCTGCACGAACCTGCTCCAGGTGGGCTCCTCTCTCCCGGCTTCCACAGGTGCTGCTAGGATCCCACTCCGGCACTGGCTTGGCACGGGCTCACGGCTTCCTTTGGCAATGGCTCTGCTCCAGGATGGCATGCTGCAGAGAATGCAGGTAGATTTTGTGCTCACTCCTGGCATGCAGCTGGACAATAAAGCCTGATCCAGCCCCCCCTCAGCATATGTCCGGCTCTGGCATTGGGGCGGGGCAACTTTGGGAGCAGCCCCAGCTGCAAGAGTGAAAAGTGTGATGGCATGGCAACCAAGCTGCAAGAGTGAAAAGTGTGATGGCATGTCTATCTGAGAAGGAAGGTTCGGTGCCGCAGCCTGTTGTGCACAATTTATATGCTGATAAGAGAAGGGGGTGCTTTTGCAACGTTTTCCTTCCTGACACTTCTGTCTCTGTGAGCTTTAGCTGCTTGGACTCAGGGGTACCGAAGGTGTGTGAAAGTGACTGGGATGCGAGAATCATGTTGCACAGGGAACAGGGAAGGTCAGCAAATGTTTCCTGTCCTGGCACATCTCTCAGTCTGAACTGCAGCTGCAGATGCTTCACTTCCGCCAAGGACTCTGCCACCTTGAGAGAAGGATGCGCTCTATGGAGTTGAGAAAGAAAGTGCGTCTCACTAGCTTCTTTCCTCTACTTCATAGACAGCAAAGGGGCTATGAAAGGCAGCACTGGCTTTTTGTTCTAGGACTTCTTCTTTACAAGCAGCTGCTGGATGTTTGGAAGGGGGTTTGGGATATGCAAAAATGAGAGGCTAAGATGGTAAGAGGGTAAGATGGAAGTCATCTGGCAAAAGCAGAGCTCACAAAAGGGCCAGCTGAGAAAGCTCTTGCTTTGCTGCCTACAACTTCAACTGCACCCCTCAAAGCAGCAGCACACACGCTGCTCTCGGCACTTTCCTTCTCAGCTCTACGCACCATCCTAAGCCTTGCCTCTCCCACACTCAGGATCCAAAGACAACGGCACCAGGGACTGCTCACACACTAAAGGCACCAGGACAAAAGGCTCAGCAGCTTGGCCTTTGCATTCCCGCTGACAGCTCCACAGCTTGAACCCAGAGAACTGCCTGCTGCCAACAGCCTTTCCAATCACTCTGAGCACCTCATGACAAGGAGTGTGGGGAATGAATCTCCAGCAGCCTCCTGCCCCAGGCTGTCCCCCGGGAGCAGCCCTGCTCCAGGCCGTGACTGCCACCTGCACAGCCAAAGGACCCGGAGCCGGTGTTACACACCACGGCTGTGCCTGGCACAGAGACACCAGTGGCCACACAAGTGGCCATGGCACTGTCCACACACAGTCCCTGCTGCTGCTCCCCCAGCCGCTGGCACCAACTCCCAGCCACCCACTCCTAAAGCCACGGGGTCCACTGGGACACTGCGGGGGCTCGTGGAAGCCAGCGGCCATTGTGACACAGCGGGGCTGCACAGAGCCCACGGTGCTTTGTGACCCGTGGCTCCCAGGAGAGCCTTTGTGATGCTGGGGAACTACAAGGAAGCCTGGCTCCTCTGTGACACCACCACAGAAGCTCAGGGGAGCCCTGGAGACCGTGCTGATGCTATGGAACCTGATGCAACCCTGCCTCCACTGTGACACCACAGAAGCTCGGGGACCTCTGCAGACCGTGGGGATGCTGGCGAAGCTGACGGAACCCTGGGCACCACAGTGACGCTATGGAACCTGGTGGAACCGAGGGGCCACAGTGACACTGTGGGGCCTTTTGGAAGCAACAGGACCCTGGTGGGAAGCCACGGGATGATTAATCCTGCACGAACCTGCTCCAGGTGGGCTCCTCTCTCCCGGCTTCCACAGGTGCTGCTAGGATCCCACTCCGGCACTGGCTTGGCACGGGCTCACGGCTTCCTTTGGCAATGGCTCTGCTCCAGGATGGCATGCTGCAGAGAATGCAGGTAGATTTTGTGCTCACTCCTGGCATGCAGCTGGACAATAAAGCCTGATCCAGCCCCCCCTCAGCATATGTCCGGCTCTGGCATTGGGGCGGGGCAACTTTGGGAGCAGCCCCAGCCCTGCTCCTGCTCCCGGCTGGGCACCCAGCTGCTGGGACACAGGTGTGTCCTGATGCCACCGTCTACTCCTTTGAGAAGGGGAGGACAGAGTGCATCAGGGAGTTTGGTGTGGCTTACATGCGGCAAGGAGAAGGTGCAGCCCCGAACTGGCTTTCACTTCTAGAACCTTTTGCTATTGCGGGAGCAGCTGCTGGAGCTTTTCAACCAAGCTGCAAGAGTGAAAAGTGTGATGGCATGTCTATCTGAGAAGGAAGGTTCGGTGCCGCAGCCTGTTGTGCACAATTTATATGCTGATAAGAGAAGGGGGTGCTTTTGGAACGTTTTCCTTCCTGACACTTCTGTCTCTGTGAGCTTTAGCTGCTTGGACTCAGGGGTACCGAAGGTGTGTGAAAGTGACTGGGATGCGAGAATCATGTTGCACAGGGAACAGGGAAGGTCAGCAAATGTTTCCTGTCCTGGCACATCTCTCAGTCTGAACTGCAGCTGCAGATGCTTCACTTCCGCCAAGGACTCTGCCACCTTGAGAGAAGGATGCGCTCTATGGAGTTGAGAAAGAAAGTGCGTCTCACTAGCTTCTTTCCTCTACTTCATAGACAGCAAAGGGGCTATGAAAGGCAGCACTGGCTTTTTGTTCTAGGACTTCTTCTTTACAAGCAGCTGCTGGATGTTTGGAAGGGGGTTTGGGATATGCAAAAATGAGAGGCTAAGATGGTAAGAGGGTAAGATGGAAGTCATCTGGCAAAAGCAGAGCTCACAAAAGGGCCAGCTGAGAAAGCTCTTGCTGCCTACAACTTCAACTGCACCCCTCAAAGCAGCAGCACACACGCTGCTCTCGGCACTTTCCTTCTCAGCTCTACGCACCATCCTAAGCCTTGCCTCTCCCACACTCAGGATCCAAAGACAACGGCACCAGGGACTGCTCACACACTAAAGGCACCAGGACAAAAGGCTCAGCAGCTTGGCCTTTGCATTCCCGCTGACAGCTCCACAGCTTGAACCCAGAGAACTGCCTGCTGCCAACAGCCTTTCCAATCACTCTGAGCACCTCATGACAAGGAGTGTGGGGAATGAATCTCCAGCAGCCTCCTGCCCCAGGCTGTCCCCCGGGAGCAGCCCTGCTCCAGGCCGTGACTGCCACCTGCACAGCCAAAGGACCCAGAGCCGGTGTTACACACCACGGCTGTGCCTTGCACAGAGACACCAGTGGCCACACAAGTGGCCATGGCACTGTCCACACACAGTCCCTGCTGCTGCTCCCCCAGCCGCTGGCACCAACTCCCAGCCACCCACTCCTAAAGCCACGGGGCCCACTGGGACACTGCGGGGGCTCGTGGAAGCCAGCGGCCATTGTGACACAGCGGGGCTGCACAGAGCCCACGGTGCTTTGTGACCCGTGGCTCCCAGGAGAGCCTTTGTGATGCTGGGGAACTACAAGGAAGCCTGGCTCCTCTGTGACACCACCACAGAAGCTCAGGGGAGCCCTGGAGACCGTGCTGATGCTATGGAACCTGATGCAACCCTGCCTCCACTGTGACACCACAGAAGCTCGGGGAGCTCTGCAGACCGTGGGGATGCTGGCGAAGCTGACGGAACCCTGGGCACCACAGTGACGCTATGGAACCTGGTGGAACCGAGGGGCCACAGTGACACTGTGGGGCCTTTTGGAAGCAACAGGACCCTGGTGGGAAGCCACGGGATGATTAATCCTGCACGAACCTGCTCCAGGTGGGCTCCTCTCTCCCGGCTTCCACAGGTGCTGCTAGGATCCCACTCCGGCACTGGCTTGGCACGGGCTCACGGCTTCCTTTGGCAATGGCTCTGCTCCAGGATGGCATGCTGCAGAGAATGCAGGTAGATTTTGTGCTCACTCCTGGCATGCAGCTGGACAATAAAGCCTGATCCAGCCCCCCCTCAGCATATGTCCGGCTCTGGCATTGGGGCGGGGCAACTTTGGGAGCAGCCCCAGCTGCAAGAGTGAAAAGTGTGATGGCATGGCAACCAAGCTGCAAGAGTGAAAAGTGTGATGGCATGTCTATCTGAGAAGGAAGGTTCGGTGCCGCAGCCTGTTGTGCACAATTTATATGCTGATAAGAGAAGGGGGTGCTTTTGCAACGTTTTCCTTCCTGACACTTCTGTCTCTGTGAGCTTTAGCTGCTTGGACTCAGGGGTACCGAAGGTGTGTGAAAGTGACTGGGATGCGAGAATCATGTTGCACAGGGAACAGGGAAGGTCAGCAAATGTTTCCTGTCCTGGCACATCTCTCAGTCTGAACTGCAGCTGCAGATGCTTCACTTCCGCCAAGGACTCTGCCACCTTGAGAGAAGGATGCGCTCTATGGAGTTGAGAAAGAAAGTGCGTCTCACTAGCTTCTTTCCTCTACTTCATAGACAGCAAAGGGGCTATGAAAGGCAGCACTGGCTTTTTGTTCTAGGACTTCTTCTTTACAAGCAGCTGCTGGATGTTTGGAAGGGGGTTTGGGATATGCAAAAATGAGAGGCTAAGATGGTAAGAGGGTAAGATGGAAGTCATCTGGCAAAAGCAGAGCTCACAAAAGGGCCAGCTGAGAAAGCTCTTGCTTTGCTGCCTACAACTTCAACTGCACCCCTCAAAGCAGCAGCACACACGCTGCTCTCGGCACTTTCCTTCTCAGCTCTACGCACCATCCTAAGCCTTGCCTCTCCCACACTCAGGATCCAAAGACAACGGCACCAGGGACTGCTCACACACTAAAGGCACCAGGAAAAAAGGCTCAGCAGCTTGGCCTTTGCATTCCCGCTGACAGCTCCACAGCTTGAACCCAGAGAACTGCCTGCTGCCAACAGCCTTTCCAATCACTCTGAGCACCTCATGACAAGGAGTGTGGGGAATGAATCTCCAGCAGCCTCCTGCCCCAGGCTGTCCCCCGGGAGCAGCCCTGCTCCAGGCCGTGACTGCCACCTGCACAGCCAAAGGACCCGGAGCCGGTGTTACACACCACGGCTGTGCCTGGCACAGAGACACCAGTGGCCACACAAGTGGCCATGGCACTGTCCACACACAGTCCCTGCTGCTGCTCCCCCAGCCGCTGGCACCAACTCCCAGCCACCCACTCCTAAAGCCACGGGGTCCACTGGGACACTGCGGGGGCTCGTGGAAGCCAGCGGCCATTGTGACACAGCGGGGCTGCACAGAGCCCACGGTGCTTTGTGACCCGTGGCTCCCAGGAGAGCCTTTGTGATGCTGGGGAACTACAAGGAAGCCTGGCTCCTCTGTGACACCACCACAGAAGCTCAGGGGAGCCCTGGAGACCGTGCTGATGCTATGGAACCTGATGCAACCCTGCCTCCACTGTGACACCACAGAAGCTCGGGGAGCTCTGCAGACCGTGGGGATGCTGGCGAAGCTGACGGAACCCTGGGCACCACAGTGACGCTATGGAACCTGGTGGAACCGAGGGGCCACAGTGACACTGTGGGGCCTTTTGGAAGCAACAGGACCCTGGTGGGAAGCCACGGGATGATTAATCCTGCACGAACCTGCTCCAGGTGGGCTCCTCTCTCCCGGCTTCCACAGGTGCTGCTAGGATCCCACTCCGGCACTGGCTTGGCACGGGCTCACGGCTTCCTTTGGCAATGGCTCTGCTCCAGGATGGCATGCTGCAGAGAATGCAGGTAGATTTTGTGCTCACTCCTGGCATGCAGCTGGACAATAAAGCCTGATCCAGCCCCCCCTCAGCATATGTCCGGCTCTGGCATTGGGGCGGGGCAACTTTGGGAGCAGCCCCAGCCCTGCTCCTGCTCCCGGCTGGGCACCCAGCTGCTGGGACACAGGTGTGTCCTGATGCCACCGTCTACTCCTTTGAGAAGGGGAGGACAGAGTGCATCAGGGAGTTTGGTGTGGCTTACATGCGGCAAGGAGAAGGTGCAGCCCCGAACTGGCTTTCACTTCTAGAACCTTTTGCTATTGCGGGAGCAGCTGCTGGAGCTTTTCAACCGAGCTGCAAGAGTGAAAAGTGTGATGGCATGTCTATCTGAGAAGGAAGGTTCGGTGCCGCAGCCTGTTGTGCACAATTTATATGCTGATAAGAGAAGGGGGTGCTTTTGCAACGTTTTCCTTCCTGACACTTCTGTCTCTGTGAGCTTTAGCTGCTTGGACTCAGGGGTACCGAAGGTGTGTGAAAGTGACTGGGATGCGAGAATCATGTTGCACAGGGAACAGGGAAGGTCAGCAAATGTTTCCTGTCCTGGCACATCTCTCAGTCTGAACTGCAGCTGCAGATGCTTCACTTCCGCCAAGGACTCTGCCACCTTGAGAGAAGGATGCGCTCTATGGAGTTGAGAAAGAAAGTGCGTCTCACTAGCTTCTTTCCTCTACTTCATAGACAGCAAAGGGGCTATGAAAGGCAGCACTGGCTTTTTGTTCTAGGACTTCTTCTTTACAAGCAGCTGCTGGATGTTTGGAAGGGGGTTTGGGATATGCAAAAATGAGAGGCTAAGATGGTAAGAGGGTAAGATGGAAGTCATCTGGCAAAAGCAGAGCTCACAAAAGGGCCAGCTGAGAAAGCTCTTGCTGCCTACAACTTCAACTGCACCCCTCAAAGCAGCAGCACACACGCTGCTCTCGGCACTTTCCTTCTCAGCTCTACGCACCATCCTAAGCCTTGCCTCTCCCACACTCAGGATCCAAAGACAACGGCACCAGGGACTGCTCACACACTAAAGGCACCAGGACAAAAGGCTCAGCAGCTTGGCCTTTGCATTCCCGCTGACAGCTCCACAGCTTGAACCCAGAGAACTGCCTGCTGCCAACAGCCTTTCCAATCACTCTGAGCACCTCATGACAAGGAGTGTGGGGAATGAATCTCCAGCAGCCTCCTGCCCCAGGCTGTCCCCCGGGAGCAGCCCTGCTCCAGGCCGTGACTGCCACCTGCACAGCCAAAGGACCCAGAGCCGGTGTTACACACCACGGCTGTGCCTTGCACAGAGACACCAGTGGCCACACAAGTGGCCATGGCACTGTCCACACACAGTCCCTGCTGCTGCTCCCCCAGCCGCTGGCACCAACTCCCAGCCACCCACTCCTAAAGCCACGGGGCCCACTGGGACACTGCGGGGGCTCGTGGAAGCCAGCGGCCATTGTGACACAGCGGGGCTGCACAGAGCCCACGGTGCTTTGTGACCCGTGGCTCCCAGGAGAGCCTTTGTGATGCTGGGGAACTACAAGGAAGCCTGGCTCCTCTGTGACACCACCACAGAAGCTCAGGGGAGCCCTGGAGACCGTGCTGATGCTATGGAACCTGATGCAACCCTGCCTCCACTGTGACACCACAGAAGCTCGGGGACCTCTGCAGACCGTGGGGATGCTGGCGAAGCTGACGGAACCCTGGGCACCACAGTGACGCTATGGAACCTGGTGGAACCGAGGGGCCACAGTGACACTGTGGGGCCTTTTGGAAGCAACAGGACCCTGGTGGGAAGCCACGGGATGATTAATCCTGCACGAACCTGCTCCAGGTGGGCTCCTCTCTCCCGGCTTCCACAGGTGCTGCTAGGATCCCACTCCGGCACTGGCTTGGCACGGGCTCACGGCTTCCTTTGGCAATGGCTCTGCTCCAGGATGGCATGCTGCAGAGAATGCAGGTAGATTTTGTGCTCACTCCTGGCATGCAGCTGGACAATAAAGCCTGATCCAGCCCCCCCTCAGCATATGTCCCGCTCTGGCATTGGGGCGGGGCAACTTTAGGAGCAGCCCCAGCTGCAAGAGTGAAAAGTGTGATGGCATGGCAACCAAGCTGCAAGAGTGAAAAGTGTGATGGCATGTCTATCTGAGAAGGAAGGTTCGGTGCCGCAGCCTGTTGTGCACAATTTATATGCTGATAAGAGAAGGGGGTGCTTTTGCAACGTTTTCCTTCCTGACACTTCTGTCTCTGTGAGCTTTAGCTGCTTGGACTCAGGGGTACCGAAGGTGTGTGAAAGTGACTGGGATGCGAGAATCATGTTGCACAGGGAACAGGGAAGGTCAGCAAATGTTTCCTGTCCTGGCACATCTCTCAGTCTGAACTGCAGCTGCAGATGCTTCACTTCCGCCAAGGACTCTGCCACCTTGAGAGAAGGATGCGCTCTATGGAGTTGAGAAAGAAAGTGCGTCTCACTAGCTTCTTTCCTCTACTTCATAGACAGCAAAGGGGCTATGAAAGGCAGCACTGGCTTTTTGTTCTAGGACTTCTTCTTTACAAGCAGCTGCTGGATGTTTGGAAGGGGGTTTGGGAGATGCAAAAATGAGAGGCTAAGATGGTAAGAGGGTAAGATGGAAGTCATCTGGCAAAAGCAGAGCTCACAAAAGGGCCAGCTGAGAAAGCTCTTGCTTTGCTGCCTACAACTTCAACTGCACCCCTCAAAGCAGCAGCACACACGCTGCTCTCGGCACTTTCCTTCTCAGCTCTACGCACCATCCTAAGCCTTGCCTCTCCCACACTCAGGATCCAAAGACAACGGCACCAGGGACTGCTCACACACTAAAGGCACCAGGAAAAAAGGCTCAGCAGCTTGGCCTTTGCATTCCCGCTGACAGCTCCACAGCTTGAACCCAGAGAACTGCCTGCTGCCAACAGCCTTTCCAATCACTCTGAGCACCTCATGACAAGGAGTGTGGGGAATGAATCTCCAGCAGCCTCCTGCCCCAGGCTGTCCCCCGGGAGCAGCCCTGCTCCAGGCCGTGACTGCCACCTGCACAGCCAAAGGACCCAGAGCCGGTGTTACACACCACGGCTGTGCCTGGCACAGAGACACCAGTGGCCACACAAGTGGCCATGGCACTGTCCACACACAGTCCCTGCTGCTGCTCCCCCAGCCGCTGGCACCAACTCCCAGCCACCCACTCCTAAAGCCACGGGGCCCACTGGGACACTGCGGGGGCTCGTGGAAGCCAGCGGCCATTGTGACACAGCGGGGCTGCACAGAGCCCACGGTGCTTTGTGACCCGTGGCTCCCAGGAGAGCCTTTGTGATGCTGGGGAACTACAAGGAAGCCTGGCTCCTCTGTGACACCACCACAGAAGCTCAGGGGAGCCCTGGAGACCGTGCTGATGCTATGGAACCTGATGCAACCCTGCCTCCACTGTGACACCACAGAAGCTCGGGGAGCTCTGCAGACCGTGGGGATGCTGGCGAAGCTGACGGAACCCTGGGCACCACAGTGACGCTATGGAACCTGGTGGAACCGAGGGGCCACAGTGACACTGTGGGGCCTTTTGGAAGCAACAGGACCCTGGTGGGAAGCCACGGGATGATTAATCCTGCACGAACCTGCTCCAGGTGGGCTCCTCTCTCCCGGCTTCCACAGGTGCTGCTAGGATCCCACTCCGGCACTGGCTTGGCACGGGCTCACGGCTTCCTTTGGCAATGGCTCTGCTCCAGGATGGCATGCTGCAGAGAATGCAGGTAGATTTTGTGCTCACTCCTGGCATGCAGCTGGACAATAAAGCCTGATCCAGCCCCCCCTCAGCATATGTCCGGCTCTGGCATTGGGGCGGGGCAACTTTGGGAGCAGCCCCAGCCCTGCTCCTGCTCCCGGCTGGGCACCCAGCTGCTGGGACACAGGTGTGTCCTGATGCCACCGTCTACTCCTTTGAGAAGGGGAGGACAGAGTGCATCAGGGAGTTTGGTGTGGCTTACATGCGGCAAGGAGAAGGTGCAGCCCCAAACTGGCTTTCACTTCTAGAACCTTTTGCTATTGCGGGAGCAGCTGCTGGAGCTTTTCAACCGAGCTGCAAGAGTGAAAAGTGTGATGGCATGTCTATCTGAGAAGGAAGGTTCGGTGCCGCAGCCTGTTGTGCACAATTTATATGCTGATAAGAGAAGGGGGTGCTTTTGGAACGTTTTCCTTCCTGACACTTCTGTCTCTGTGAGCTTTAGCTGCTTGGACTCAGGGATACCGAAGGTGTGTGAAAGTGACTGTGATGCGAGAATCATGTTGCACAGGGAACAGGGAAGGTCAGCAAATGTTTCCTGTCCTGGCACATCTCTCAGTCTGAACTGCAGCTGCAGATGCTTCACTTCCGCCAAGGACTCTGCCACCTTGAGAGAAGGATGCGCTCTATGGAGTTGAGAAAGAAAGTGCGTCTCACTAGCTTCTTCCCTCTACTTCATAGACAGCAAAGGGGCTATGAAAGGCAGCACTGGCTTTTTGTTCTAGGACTTCTTCTTTACAAGCAGCTGCTGGATGTTTGGAAGGGGGTTTGGGATATGCAAAAATGAGAGGCTAAGATGGTAAGAGGGTAAGATGGAAGTCATCTGGCAAAAGCAGAGCTCACAAAAGGGCCAGCTGAGAAAGCTCTTGCTGCCTACAACTTCAACTGCACCCCTCAAAGCAGCAGCACACACGCTGCTCTCGGCACTTTCCTTCTCAGCTCTACGCACCATCCTAAGCCTTGCCTCTCCCACACTCAGGATCCAAAGACAACGGCACCAGGGACTGCTCACACACTAAAGGCACCAGGACAAAAGGCTCACCAGCTTGGCCTTTGCATTCCCGCTGACAGCTCCACAGCTTGAACCCAGAGAACTGCACGCTGCCAACAGCCTTTCCAATCACTCTGAGCACCTCATGACAAGGAGCTGCAGCGTGTGGGGAATGAATCTCCAGCAGCCTCCTGCCCCAGGCTGTCCCCCGGGAGCAGCCCTGCTCCAGGCCGTGACTGCCACCTGCACAGCCAAAGGACCCGGAGCCGGTGTTACACACCACGGCTGTGCCTGGCACAGAGACACCAGTGGCCACACAAGTGGCCATGGCACTGTCCACACACAGTCCCTGCTGCTGCTCCCCCAGCCGCTGGCACCAACTCCCAGCCACCCACTCCTAAAGCCACGGGGCCCACTGGGACACTGCGGGGGCTCGTGGAAGCCAGCGGCCATTGTGACACAGCGGGGCTGCACAGAGCCCACGGTGCTTTGTGACCCGTGGCTCCCAGGAGAGCCTTTGTGATGCTGGGGAACTACAAGGAAGCCTGGCTCCTCTGTGACACCACCACAGAAGCTCAGGGGAGCCCTGGAGACCGTGCTGATGCTATGGAACCTGATGAAACCCTGCCTCCTCTGTGACACCACAGAAGCTCTTGGAGCCCTGGAGACCGTGCTGATGCTATGGAACCTGATGCAACCCTGCCTCCACTGTGACACCACAGAAGCTCGGGGACCTCTGCAGACCGTGGGGATGCTGGCGAAGCTGACGGAACCCTGGGCACCACAGTGACGCTATGGAACCTGGTGGAACCGAGGGGCCACAGTGACACTGTGGGGCCTTTTGGAAGCAACAGGACCCTGGTGGGAAGCCACGGGATGATTAATCCTGCACGAACCTGCTCCAGGTGGGCTCCTCTCTCCCGGCTTCCACAGGTGCTGCTAGGATCCCACTCCGGCACTGGCTTGGCACAGGCTCACGGCTTCCTTTGGCAATGGCTCTGCTCCAGGATGGCATGCTGCAGAGAATGCAGGTAGATTTTGTGCTCACTCCTGGCATGCAGCTGGACAATAAAGCCTGATCCAGCCCCCCCTCAGCATATGTCCGGCTCTGGCATTGGGGCGGGGCAACTTTGGGAGCAGCCCCAGCCCTGCTCCTGCTCCCGGCTGGGCACCCAGCTGCTGGGACACAGGTGTGTCCTGATGCCACCGTCTACTCCTTTGAGAAGGGGAGGACAGAGTGCATCAGGGAGTTTGGTGTGGCTTACATGCGGCAAGGAGAAGGTGCAGCCCCGAACTGGCTTTCACTTCTAGAACCTTTTGCTATTGCGGGAGCAGCTGCTGGAGCTTTTCAACCGAGCTGCAAGAGTGAAAAGTGTGATGGCATGTCTATCTGAGAAGGAAGGTTCGGTGCCGCAGCCTGTTGTGCACAATTTATATGCTGATAAGAGAAGGGGGTGCTTTTGGAACGTTTTCCTTCCTGACACTTCTGTCTCTGTGAGCTTTAGCTGCTTGGACTCAGGGGTACCGAAGGTGTGTGAAAGTGACTGGGATGCGAGAATCATGTTGCACAGGGAACAGGGAAGGTCAGCAAATGTTTCCTGTCCTGGCACATCTCTCAGTCTGAACTGCAGCTGCAGATGCTTCACTTCCGCCAAGGACTCTGCCACCTTGAGAGAAGGATGCGCTCTATGGAGTTGAGAAAGAAAGTGCGTCTCACTAGCTTCTTTCCTCTACTTCATAGACAGCAAAGGGGCTATGAAAGGCAGCACTGGCTTTTTGTTCTAGGACTTCTTCTTTACAAGCAGCTGCTGGATGTTTGGAAGGGGGTTTGGGATATGCAAAAATGAGAGGCTAAGATGGTAAGAGGGTAAGATGGAAGTCATCTGGCAAAAGCAGAGCTCACAAAAGGGCCAGCTGAGAAAGCTCTTGCTGCCTACAACTTCAACTGCACCCCTCAAAGCAGCAGCACACACGCTGCTCTCGGCATTTTCCTTCTCAGCTCTACGCACCATCCTAAGCCTTGCCTCTCCCACACTCAGGATCCAAAGACAACGGCACCAGGGACTGCTCACACACTAAAGGCACCAGGAAAAAAGGCTCAGCAGCTTGGCCTTTGCATTCCCGCTGACAGCTCCACAGCTTGAACCCAGAGAACTGCCTGCTGCCAACAGCCTTTCCAATCACTCTGAGCACCTCATGACAAGGAGTGTGGGGAATGAATCTCCAGCAGCCTCCTGCCCCAGGCTGTCCCCCGGGAGCAGCCCTGCTCCAGGCCGTGACTGCCACCTGCACAGCCAAAGGACCCGGAGCCGGTGTTACACACCACGGCTGTGCCTGGCACAGAGACACCAGTGGCCACACAAGTGGCCATGGCACTGTCCACACACAGTCCCTGCTGCTGCTCCCCCAGCCGCTGGCACCAACTCCCAGCCACCCACTCCTAAAGCCACGGGGCCCACTGGGACACTGCGGGGGCTCGTGGAAGCCAGCGGCCATTGTGACACAGCGGGGCTGCACAGAGCCCACGGTGCTTTGTGACCCGTGGCTCCCAGGAGAGCCTTTGTGATGCTGGGGAACTACAAGGAAGCCTGGCTCCTCTGTGACACCACCACAGAAGCTCAGGGGAGCCCTGGAGACCGTGCTGATGCTATGGAACCTGATGCAACCCTGCCTCCACTGTGACACCACAGAAGCTCGGGGAGCTCTGCAGACCGTGGGGATGCTGGCGAAGCTGACGGAACCCTGGGCACCACAGTGACGCTATGGAACCTGGTGGAACCGAGGGGCCACAGTGACACTGTGGGGCCTTATGGAAGCAACAGGACCCTGGTGGGAAGCCACGGGATGATTAATCCTGCACGAACCTGCTCCAGGTGGGCTCCTCTCTCCCGGCTTCCACAGGTGCTGCTAGGATCCCACTCCGGCACTGGCTTGGCACGGGCTCACGGCTTCCTTTGGCAATGGCTCTGCTCCAGGATGGCATGCTGCAGAGAATGCAGGTAGATTTTGTGCTCACTCCTGGCATGCAGCTGGACAATAAAGCCTGATCCAGCCCCCCCTCAGCATATGTCCGGCTCTGGCATTGGGGCGAGGCAACTTTGGGAGCAGCCCCAGCCCTGCTCCTGCTCCCGGCTGGGCACCCAGCTGCTGGGACACAGGTGTTTCCTGATGCCACCGTCTACTCCTTTGAGAAGGGGAGGACAGAGTGCATCAGGGAGTTTGGTGTGGCTTACATGCGGCAAGGAGAAGGTGCAGCCCCAAACTGGCTTTCACTTCTAGAACCTTTTGCTATTGCGGGAGCAGCTGCTGGAGCTTTTCAACCGAGCTGCAAGAGTGAAAAGTGTGATGGCATGTCTATCTGAGAAGGAAGGTTCGGTGCCGCAGCCTGTTGTGCACAATTTATATGCTGATAAGAGAAGGGGGTGCTTTTGGAACGTTTTCCTTCCTGACACTTCTGTCTCTGTGAGCTTTAGCTGCTTGGACTCAGGGATACCGAAGGTGTGTGAAAGTGACTGGGATGCGAGAATCATGTTGCACAGGGAACAGGGAAGGTCAGCAAATGTTTCCTGTCCTGGCACATCTCTCAGTCTGAACTGCAGCTGCAGATGCTTCACTTCCGCCAAGGACGCTGCCACCTTGAGAGAAGGATGCGCTCTATGGAGTTGAGAAAGAAAGTGCGTCTCACTAGCTTCTTTCCTCTACTTCATAGACAGCAAAGGGGCTATGAAAGGCAGCACTGGCTTTTTGTTCTAGGACTTCTTCTTTACAAGCAGCTGCTGGATGTTTGGAAGGGGGTTTGGGATATGCAAAAATGAGAGGCTAAGATGGTAAGAGGGTAAGATGGAAGTCATCTGGCAAAAGCAGAGCTCACAAAAGGGCCAGCTGAGAAAGCTCTTGCTGCCTACAACTTCAACTGCACCCCTCAAAGCAGCAGCACACACGCTGCTCTCGGCACTTTCCTTCTCAGCTCTACGCACCATCCTAAGCCTTGCCTCTCCCACACTCAGGATCCAAAGACAACGGCACCAGGGACTGCTCACACACTAAAGGCACCAGGACAAAAGGCTCAGCAGCTTGGCCTTTGCATTCCCGCTGACAGCTCCACAGCTTGAACCCAGAGAACTGCCTGCTGCCAACAGCCTTTCCAATCACTCCAAGCACCTCATGACAAGGAGCTGCAGCGTGTGAGGAATGAATCTCCAGCAGCCTCCTGCCCCAGGCTGTCCCCCGGGAGCAGCCCTGCTCCAGGCCGTGACTGCCACCTGCACAGCCAAAGGACCCGGAGCCGGTGTTACACACCACGGCTGTGCCTGGCACAGAGACACCAGTGGCCACACAAGTGGCCATGACTGTCCGCACACAGTCCCTGCTGCTGCTCCCCCAGCCGCTGGCACCAACTCCCAGCCACCCACTCCTAAAGCCACGGGCCCACTGGGACACTGCGGGGGCTCGTGGTAGCCAGCGGCCATTGTGACACAGCGGGGCTGCACAGAGCCCACGGTGCTTTGTGACCCGTGGCTCCCAGGAGAGCCTTTGTGATGCTGGGGAACTACAAGGAAGCCTGGCTCCTCTGTGACACCACCACAGAAGCTCAGGGGAGCCCTGGAGACCGTGCTGATGCTATGGAACCTGATGCAACCCTGCCTCCACTGTGACACCACAGAACCTCTGGGAGCCCTGGAGACCGTGGTGATGCTATGGAACCTGATGCAACCCTGCCCCCTCTGTGACACCACAGAAGCTCAGGGACCCCTGGAGACCGTGGTGATGCTATGGAACCTGATGCAACCCTGCCTCCACTGTGACACCACCACAGAAGCTCAGGGAGCCCTGCAGACCGTGGTGACGCTATGGAACCTGATGCAACCCTGCCTCCACTGTGACACCACAGAAGCTCAGGGAGCCCTGGAGACTGTGGGGATGCTGGCAAAGCTGACGGAACCCTGGGCACTACAGTGACGCTATGGAACCTGCTGGAACCGAGGGGCCACAGTGACACTGTGGGGCCTTTTGGAAGCAACAGGACCCTGGTGGGAAGCCACGGGATGATTAATCCTGCACGAACCTGCTCCAGGTGGGCTCCTCTCTCCCGGCTTCCACAGGTGCTGCTAGGATCCCACTCCGGCACTGGCTTGGCACGGGCTCACGGCTTCCTTTGGCAATGGCTCTGCTCCAGGATGGCATGCTGCAGAGAATGCAGGTAGATTTTGTGCTCACTCCTGGCATGCAGCTGGACAATAAAGCCTGATCCAGCCCCCCCTCAGCATATGTCCGGCTCTGGCATTGGGGCGGGGCAACTTTGGGAGCAGCCCCAGCCCTGCTCCTGCTCCCGGCTGGGCACCCAGCTGCTGGGACACAGGTGTGTCCTGATGCCACCGTCTACTCCTTTGAGAAGGGGAGGACAGAGTGCATCAGGGAGTTTGGTGTGGCTTACATGCGGCAAGGAGAAGGTGCAGCCCCGAACTGCCTTTCACTTCTAGAACCTTTTGCTATTGCGGGAGCAGCTGCTGGAGCTTTTCAACCGAGCTGCAAGAGTGAAAAGTGTGATGGCATGTCTATCTGAGAAGGAAGGTTCGGTGCCGCAGCCTGTTGTGCACAATTTATATGCTGATAAGAGAAGGGGGTGCTTTTGGAACGTTTTCCTTCCTGACACTTCTGTCTCTGTGAGCTTTAGCTGCTTGGACTCAGGGATACCGAAGGTGTGTGAAAGTGACTGTGATGCGAGAATCATGTTGCACAGGGAACAGGGAAGGTCAGCAAATGTTTCCTGTCCTGGCACATCTCTCAGTCTGAACTGCAGCTGCAGATGCTTCACTTCCGCCAAGGACTCTGCCACCTTGAGAGAAGGATGCGCTCTATGGAGTTGAGAAAGAAAGTGCGTCTCACTAGCTTCTTTCCTCTACTTCATAGACAGCAAAGGGGCTATGAAAGGCAGCACTGGCTTTTTGTTCTAGGACTTCTTCTTTACAAGCAGCTGCTGGATGTTTGGAAGGGGGTTTGGGAGATGCAAAAATGAGAGGCTAAGATGGTAAGAGGGTAAGATGGAAGCCATCTGGCCAAAGCAGAGCTCACAAAAGGGCCAGCTGAGAAAGCTCTTGCTGCCTACAACTTCAACTGCACCCCTCAAAGCAGCAGCACACACGCTGCTCTCGGCACTTTCCTTCTCAGCTCTACGCACCATCCTAAGCCTTGCCTCTCCCACACTCAGGATCCAAAGACAACGGCACCAGGGACTGCTCACACACTAAAGGCACCAGGACAAAAGGCTCAGCAGCTTGGCCTTTGCATTCCCGCTGACAGCTCCACAGCTTGAACCCAGAGAACTGCCTGCTGCCAACAGCCTTTCCAATCACTCCGAGCACCTCATGACAAGGAGCTGCAGCGTGTGAGGAATGAATCTCCAGCAGCCTCCTGCCCCAGGCTGTCCCCCGGGAGCAGCCCTGCTCCAGGCCGTGACTGCCACCTGCACAGCCAAAGGACCCGGAGCCGGTGTTACACACCACGGCTGTGCCTGGCACAGAGACACCAGTGGCCACACAAGTGGCCATGACTGTCCGCACACAGTCCCTGCTGCTGCTCCCCCAGCCGCTGGCACCAACTCCCAGCCACCCTCTCCTAAAGCCACGGGGCCCACTGGGACACTGCGGGGGCTCGTGGAAGCCAGCGGCCATTGTGACACAGCGGGGCTGCACAGAGCCCACGGTGCTTTGTGACCCGTGGCTCCCAGGAGAGCCTTTGTGATGCTGGGGAACTACAAGGAAGCCTGGCTCCTCTGTGACACCACCACAGAAGCTCAGGGGAGCCCTGGAGACCGTGCTGATGCTATGGAACCTGATGCAACCCTGCCTCCACTGTGACACCACAGAACCTCTGGGAGCCCTGGAGACCGTGCTGATGCTATGGAACCTGATGCAACCCTGCCCCCTCTGTGACACCACAGAAGCTCAGGGACCCCTGGAGACCGTGGTGATGCTATGGAACCTGATGCAACCCTGCCTCCACTGTGACACCACCACAGAAGCTCAGGGAGCCCTGCAGACCGTGGTGACGCTATGGAACCTGATGCAACCCTGCCTCCACTGTGACACCACAGAAGCTCGGGGAGCCCTGGAGACTGTGGGGATGCTGGCGAAGCTGACGGAACCCTGGGCACCACAGTGACGCTATGGAACCTGGTGGAACCGAGGGGCCACAGTGACACTGTGGGGCCTTTTGGAAGCAACAGGACCCTGGTGGGAAGCCACGGGATGATTAATCCTGCACGAACCTGCTCCAGGTGGGCTCCTCTCTCCCGGCTTCCACAGGTGCTGCTAGGATCCCACTCCGGCACTGGCTTGGCACGGGCTCACGGCTTCCTTTGGCAATGGCTCTGCTCCAGGATGGCATGCTGCAGAGAATGCAGGTAGATTTTGTGCTCACTCCTGGCATGCAGCTGGACAATAAAGCCTGATCCAGTCCCCCCTCAGCATATGTCCGGCTCTGGCATTGGGGCGGGGCAACTTTGGGAGCAGCCCCAGCCCTGCTCCTGCTCCCGGCTGGGCACCCAGCTGCTGGGACACAGGTGTTTCCTGATGCCACCGTCTACTCCTTTGAGAAGGGGAGGACAGAGTGCATCAGGGAGTTTGGTGTGGCTTACATGCGGCAAGGAGAAGGTGCAGCCCCAAACTGGCTTTCACTTCTAGAACCTTTTGCTATTGCGGGAGCAGCTGCTGGAGCTTTTCAACCGAGCTGCAAGAGTGAAAAGTGTGATGGCATGTCTATCTGAGAAGGATGGTTCGGTGCCGCAGCCTGTTGTGCACAATTTATATGCTGATAAGAGAAGGGGGTGCTTTTGCAACGCTTTCCTTCCTGACACTTCTGTCTCTGTGAGCTTTAGCTGCTTGGACTCAGGGATACCGAAGGTGTGTGAAAGTGACTGTGATGCGAGAATCATGTTGCACAGGGAACAGGGAAGGTCAGCAAATGTTTCCTGTCCTGGCACATCTCTCAGTCTGAACTGCAGCTGCAGATGCTTCACTTCCGCCAAGGACTCTGCCACCTTGAGAGAAGGATGCGCTCTATGGAGTTGAGAAAGAAAGTGCGTCTCACTAGCTTCTTTCCTCTACTTCATAGACAGCAAAGGGGCTATGAAAGGCAGCACTGGCTTTTTGTTCTAGGACTTCTTCTTTACAAGCAGCTGCTGGATGTTTGGAAGGGGGTTTGGGAGATGCAAAAATGAGAGGCTAAGATGGTAAGAGGGTAAGATGGAAGCCATCTGGCCAAAGCAGAGCTCACAAAAGGGCCAGCTGAGAAAGCTCTTGCTGCCTACAACTTCAACTGCACCCCTCAAAGCAGCAGCACACACGCTGCTCTCGGCACTTTCCTTCTCAGCTCTACGCACCATCCTAAGCCTTGCCTCTCCCACACTCAGGATCCAAAGACAACGGCACCAGGGACTGCTCACACACTAAAGGCACCAGGACAAAAGGCTCACCAGCTTGGCCTTTGCATTCCCGCTGACAGCTCCACAGCTCGAACCCAGAGAACTGCCTGCTGGCAACAGCCTTTCCAATCACTCCGAGCACCTCATGACAAGGAGCTGCAGTGTGTGGGGAATGAATCTCCAGCAGCCTCCTGCCCCAGGCTGTCCCCCGGGAGCAGCCCTGCTCCAGGCCGTGACTGCCACCTGCACAGCCAAAGGACCCGGAGCCGGTGTTACACACCACGGCTGTGCCTGGCACAGAGACACCAGTGGCCACACAAGTGGCCATGGCACTGTCCACACACAGTCCCTGCTGCTGCTCCCCCAGCCGCTGGCACCAACTCCCAGCCACCCACTCCTAAAGCCACGGGGTCCACTGGGACACTGCGGGGGCTCGTGGAAGCCAGCGGCCATTGTGACACAGCGGGGCTGCACAGAGCCCACGGTGCTTTGTGACCCGTGGCTCCCAGGAGAGCCTTTGTGATGCTGGGGAACTACAAGGAAGCCTGGCTCCTCTGTGACACCACCAGGGAAGCTCAGGGGAGCCCTGGAGACCGTGCTGATGCTATGGAACCTGATGCAACCCTGCCTCCACTGTGACACCACAGAAGCTCGGGGAGCTCTGCAGACCGTGGGGATGCTGGCGAAGCTGACGGAACCCTGGGCACCACAGTGACGCTATGGAACCTGGTGGAACCGAGGGGCCACAGTGACACTGTGGGGCCTTTTGGAAGCAACAGGACCCTGGTGGGAAGCCACGGGATGATTAATCCTGCACGAACCTGCTCCAGGTGGGCTCCTCTCTCCCGGCTTCCACAGGTGCTGCTAGGATCCCACTCCGGCACTGGCTTGGCACGGGCTCACGGCTTCCTTTGGCAATGGCTCTGCTCCAGGATGGCATGCTGCAGAGAATGCAGGTAGATTTTGTGCTCACTCCTGGCATGCAGCTGGACAATAAAGCCTGATCCAGCCCCCCCTCAGCATATGTCCGGCTCTGGCATTGGGGCGGGGCAACTTTGGGAGCAGCCCCAGCCCTGCTCCTGCTCCCGGCTGGGCACCCAGCTGCTGGGACACAGGTGTGTCCTGATGCCACCGTCTACTCCTTTGAGAAGGGGAGGACAGAGTGCATCAGGGAGTTTGGTGTGGCTTACATGCGGCAAGGAGAAGGTGCAGCCCCAAACTGGCTTTCACTTCTAGAACCTTTTGCTATTGCGGGAGCAGCTGCTGGAGCTTTTCAACCCAGCTGCAAGAGTGAAAAGTGTGATGGCATGTCTATCTGAGAAGGAAGGTTCGGTGCCGCAGCCTGTTGTGCACAATTTATATGCTGATAAGAGAAGGGGGTGCTTTTGCAACGTTTTCCTTCCTGACACTTCTGTCTCTGTGAGCTTTAGCTGCTTGGACTCAGGGGTACCGAAGGTGTGTGAAAGTGACTGGGATGCGAGAATCATGTTGCACAGGGAACAGGGAAGGTCAGCAAATGTTTCCTGTCCTGGCACATCTCTCAGTCTGAACTGCAGCTGCAGATGCTTCACTTCCGCCAAGGACTCTGCCACCTTGAGAGAAGGATGCGCTCTATGGAGTTGAGAAAGAAAGTGCGTCTCACTAGCTTCTTTCCTCTACTTCATAGACAGCAAAGGGGCTATGAAAGGCAGCACTGGCTTTTTGTTCTAGGACTTCTTCTTTACAAACAGCTGCTGGATGTTTGGAAGGGGGTTTGGGATATGCAAAAATGAGAGGCTAAGATGGTAAGAGGGTAAGATGGAAGTCATCTGGCAAAAGCAGAGCTCACAAAAGGGCCAGCTGAGAAAGCTCTTGCTGCCTACAACTTCAACTGCACCCCTCAAAGCAGCAGCACACACGCTGCTCTCGGCACTTTCCTTCTCAGCTCTACGCACCATCCTAAGCCTTGCCTCTCCCACACTCAGGATCCAAAGACAACGGCACCAGGGACTGCTCACACACTAAAGGCACCAGGAAAAAAGGCTCAGCAGCTTGGCCTTTGCATTCCCGCTGACAGCTCCACAGCTTGAACCCAGAGAACTGCCTGCTGCCAACAGCCTTTCCAATCACTCTGAGCACCTCATGACAAGGAGTGTGGGGAATGAATCTCCAGCAGCCTCCTGCCCCAGGCTGTCCCCCGGGAGCAGCCCTGCTCCAGGCCGTGACTGCCACCTGCACAGCCAAAGGACCCAGAGCCGGTGTTACACACCACGGCTGTGCCTGGCACAGAGACACCAGTGGCCACACAAGTGGCCATGGCACTGTCCACACACAGTCCCTGCTGCTGCTCCCCCAGCCGCTGGCACCAACTCCCAGCCACCCACTCCTAAAGCCACGGGGCCCACTGGGACACTGCGGGGGCTCGTGGAAGCCAGCGGCCATTGTGACACAGCGGGGCTGCACAGAGCCCACGGTGCTTTGTGACCCGTGGCTCCCAGGAGAGCCTTTGTGATGCTGGGGAACTACAAGGAAGCCTGGCTCCTCTGTGACACCACCACAGAAGCTCAGGGGAGCCCTGGAGACCGTGCTGATGCTATGGAACCTGATGCAACCCTGCCTCCACTGTGACACCACAGAAGCTCGGGGAGCTCTGCAGACCGTGGGGATGCTGGCGAAGCTGACGGAACCCTGGGCACCACAGTGACGCTATGGAACCTGGTGGAACCGAGGGGCCACAGTGACACTGTGGGGCCTTTTGGAAGCAACAGGACCCTGGTGGGAAGCCACGGGATGATTAATCCTGCACGAACCTGCTCCAGGTGGGCTCCTCTCTCCCGGCTTCCACAGGTGCTGCTAGGATCCCACTCCGGCACTGGCTTGGCACGGGCTCACGGCTTCCTTTGGCAATGGCTCTGCTCCAGGATGGCATGCTGCAGAGAATGCAGGTAGATTTTGTGCTCACTCCTGGCATGCAGCTGGACAATAAAGCCTGATCCAGCCCCCCCTCAGCATATGTCCGGCTCTGGCATTGGGGCGGGGCAACTTTGGGAGCAGCCCCAGCCCTGCTCCTGCTCCCGGCTGGGCACCCAGCTGCTGGGACACAGGTGTGTCCTGATGCCACCGTCTACTCCTTTGAGAAGGGGAGGACAGAGTGCATCAGGGAGTTTGGTGTGGCTTACATGCGGCAAGGAGAAGGTGCAGCCCCAAACTGGCTTTCACTTCTAGAACCTTTTGCTATTGCGGGAGCAGCTGCTGGAGCTTTTCAACCAAGCTGCAAGAGTGAAAAGTGTGATGGCATGTCTATCTGAGAAGGAAGGTTCGGTGCCGCAGCCTGTTGTGCACAATTTATATGCTGATAAGAGAAGGGGGTGCTTTTGCAACGTTTTCCTTCCTGACACTTCTGTCTCTGTGAGCTTTAGCTGCTTGGACTCAGGGGTACCGAAGGTGTGTGAAAGTGACTGGGATGCGAGAATCATGTTGCACAGGGAACAGGGAAGGTCAGCAAATGTTTCCTGTCCTGGCACATCTCTCAGTCTGAACTGCAGCTGCAGATGCTTCACTTCCGCCAAGGACTCTGCCACCTTGAGAGAAGGATGCGCTCTATGGAGTTGAGAAAGAAAGTGCGTCTCACTAGCTTCTTTCCTCTACTTCATAGACAGCAAAGGGGCTATGAAAGGCAGCACTGGCTTTTTGTTCTAGGACTTCTTCTTTACAAGCAGCTGCTGGATGTTTGGAAGGGGGTTTGGGATATGCAAAAATGAGAGGCTAAGATGGTAAGAGGGTAAGATGGAAGTCATCTGGCAAAAGCAGAGCTCACAAAAGGGCCAGCTGAGAAAGCTCTTGCTGCCTACAACTTCAACTGCACCCCTCAAAGCAGCAGCACACACGCTGCTCTCGGCACTTTCCTTCTCAGCTCTACGCACCATCCTAAGCCTTGCCTCTCCCACACTCAGGATCCAAAGACAACGGCACCAGGGACTGCTCACACACTAAAGGCACCAGGACAAAAGGCTCAGCAGCTTGGCCTTTGCATTCCCGCTGACAGCTCCACAGCTTGAACCCAGAGAACTGCCTGCTGCCAACAGCCTTTCCAATCACTCCAAGCACCTCATGACAAGGAGCTGCAGCGTGTGAGGAATGAATCTCCAGCAGCCTCCTGCCCCAGGCTGTCCCCCGGGAGCAGCCCTGCTCCAGGCCGTGACTGCCACCTGCACAGCCAAAGGACCCGGAGCCGGTGTTACACACCACGGCTGTGCCTGGCACAGAGACATCAGTGGCCACACAAGTGGCCATGACTGTCCGCACACAGTCCCTGCTGCTGCTCCCCCAGCCGCTGGCACCAACTCCCAGCCACCCACTCCTAAAGCCACGGGCCCACTGGGACACTGCGGGGGCTCGTGGAAGCCAGCGGCCATTGTGACACAGCGGGGCTGCACAGAGCCCACGGTGCTTTGTGACCCGTGGCTCCCAGGAGAGCCTTTGTGATGCTGGGGAACTACAAGGAAGCCTGGCTCCTCTGTGACACCACCACAGAAGCTCAGGGGAGCCCTGGAGACCGTGCTGATGCTATGGAACCTGATGCAACCCTGCCTCCACTGTGACACCACAGAAGCTCTTGGAGCCCTGGAGACCGTGGTGATGCTATGGAACCTGATGCAACCCTGCCCCCTCTGTGACACCACAGAAGCTCAGGGACCCCTGGAGACCGTGGTGATGCTATGGAACCTGATGCAACCCTGCCTCCACTGTGACACCACCACAGAAGCTCAGGGAGCCCTGCAGACCGTGGTGACGCTATGGAACCTGATGCAACCCTGCCTCCACTGTGACACCACAGAAGCTCAGGGAGCCCTGGAGACTGTGGGGATGCTGGCAAAGCTGACGGAACCCTGGGCACTACAGTGACGCTATGGAACCTGCTGGAACCGAGGGGCCACAGTGACACTGTGGGGCCTTTTGGAAGCAACAGGACCCTGGTGGGAAGCCACGGGATGATTAATCCTGCACGAACCTGCTCCAGGTGGGCTCCTCTCTCCCGGCTTCCACAGGTGCTGCTAGGATCCCACTCCGGCACTGGCTTGGCACGGGCTCACGGCTTCCTTTGGCAATGGCTCTGCTCCAGGATGGCATGCTGCAGAGAATGCAGGTAGATTTTGTGCTCACTCCTGGCATGCAGCTGGACAATAAAGCCTGATCCAGCCCCCCCTCAGCATATGTCCGGCTCTGGCATTGGGGCCGGGCAACTTTGGGAGCAGCCCCAGCCCTGCTCCTGCTCCCGGCTGGGCACCCAGCTGCTGGGACACAGGTGTGTCCTGATGCCACCGTCTACTCCTTTGAGAAGGGGAGGACAGAGTGCATCAGGGAGTTTGGTGTGGCTTACATGCGGCAAGGAGAAGGTGCAGCCCCAAACTGGCTTTCACTTCTAGAACCTTTTGCTATTGCGGGAGCAGCTGCTGGAGCTTTTCAACCGAGCTGCAAGAGTGAAAAGTGTGATGGCATGTCTATCTGAGAAGGATGGTTCGGTGCCGCAGCCTGTTGTGCACAATTTATATGCTGATAAGAGAAGGGGGTGCTTTTGCAATGTTTTCCTTCCTGACACTTCTGTCTCTGTGAGCTTTAGCTGCTTGGACTCAGGGATACCGAAGGTGTGTGAAAGTGACTGTGATGCGAGAATCATGTTGCACAGGGAACAGGGAAGGTCAGCAAATGTTTCCTGTCCTGGCACATCTCTCAGTCTGAACTGCAGCTGCAGATGCTTCACTTCCGCCAAGGACTCTGCCACCTTGAGAGAAGGATGCGCTCTATGGAGTTGAGAAAGAAAGTGCGTCTCACTAGCTTCTTTCCTCTACTTCATAGACAGCAAAGGGGCTATGAAAGGCAGCACTGGCTTTTTGTTCTAGGACTTCTTCTTTACAAGCAGCTGCTGGATGTTTGGAAGGGGGTTTGGGAGATGCAAAAATGAGAGGCTAAGATGGTAAGAGGGTAAGATGGAAGCCATCTGGCCAAAGCAGAGCTCACAAAAGGGCCAGCTGAGAAAGCTCTTGCTGCCTACAACTTCAACTGCACCCCTCAAAGCAGCAGCACACACGCTGCTCTCGGCACTTTCCTTCTCAGCTCTACGCACCATCCTAAGCCTTGCCTCTCCCACACTCAGGATCCAAAGACAACGGCACCAGGGACTGCTCACACACTAAAGGCACCAGGACAAAAGGCTCACCAGCTTGGCCTTTGCATTCCCGCTGACAGCTCCACAGCTCGAACCCAGAGAACTGCCTGCTGGCAACAGCCTTTCCAATCACTCCGAGCACCTCATGACAAGGAGCTGCAGTGTGTGGGGAATGAATCTCCAGCAGCCTCCTGCCCCAGGCTGTCCCCCGGGAGCAGCCCTGCTCCAGGCCGTGACTGCCACCTGCACAGCCAAAGGACCCGGAGCCGGTGTTACACACCACGGCTGTGCCTGGCACAGAGACACCAGTGGCCACACAAGTGGCCATGGCACTGTCCACACACAGTCCCTGCTGCTGCTCCCCCAGCCGCTGGCACCAACTCCCAGCCACCCACTCCTAAAGCCACGGGGTCCACTGGGACACTGCGGGGGCTCGTGGAAGCCAGCGGCCATTGTAACACAGCGGGGCTGCACAGAGCCCACGGTGCTTTGTGACCCGTGGCTCCCAGGAGAGCCTTTGTGATGCTGGGGAACTACAAGGAAGCCTGGCTCCTCTGTGACACCACCACAGAAGCTCAGGGGAGCCCTGGAGACCGTGCTGATGCTATGGAACCTGATGCAACCCTGCCTCCACTGTGACACCACAGAAGCTCGGGGAGCTCTGCAGACCGTGGGGATGCTGGCGAAGCTGACGGAACCCTGGGCACCACAGTGACGCTATGGAACCTGGTGGAACCGAGGGGCCACAGTGACACTGTGGGGCCTTTTGGAAGCAACAGGACCCTGGTGGGAAGCCACGGGATGATTAATCCTGCACGAACCTGCTCCAGGTGGGCTCCTCTCTCCCGGCTTCCACAGGTGCTGCTAGGATCCCACTCCGGCACTGGCTTGGCACGGGCTCACGGCTTCCTTTGGCAATGGCTCTGCTCCAGGATGGCATGCTGCAGAGAATGCAGGTAGATTTTGTGCTCACTCCTGGCATGCAGCTGGACAATAAAGCCTGATCCAGCCCCCCCTCAGCATATGTCCGGCTCTGGCATTGGGGCGGGGCAACTTTGGGAGCAGCCCCAGCCCTGCTCCTGCTCCCGGCTGGGCACCCAGCTGCTGGGACACAGGTGTGTCCTGATGCCACCGTCTACTCCTTTGAGAAGGGGAGGACAGAGTGCATCAGGGAGTTTGGTGTGGCTTACATGCGGCAAGGAGAAGGTGCAGCCCCAAACTGGCTTTCACTTCTAGAACCTTTTGCTATTGCGGGAGCAGCTGCTGGAGCTTTTCAACCGAGCTGCAAGAGTGAAAAGTGTGATGGCATGTCTATCTGAGAAGGAAGGTTCGGTGCCGCAGCCTGTTGTGCACAATTTATATGCTGATAAGAGAAGGGGGTGCTTTTGCAACGTTTTCCTTCCTGACACTTCTGTCTCTGTGAGCTTTAGCTGCTTGGACTCAGGGGTACCGAAGGTGTGTGAAAGTGACTGGGATGCGAGAATCATGTTGCACAGGGAACAGGGAAGGTCAGCAAATGTTTCCTGTCCTGGCACATCTCTCAGTCTGAACTGCAGCTGCAGATGCTTCACTTCCGCCAAGGACTCTGCCACCTTGAGAGAAGGATGCGCTCTATGGAGTTGAGAAAGAAAGTGCGTCTCACTAGCTTCTTTCCTCTACTTCATAGACAGCAAAGGGGCTATGAAAGGCAGCACTGGCTTTTTGTTCTAGGACTTCTTCTTTACAAGCAGCTGCTGGATGTTTGGAAGGGGGTTTGGGATATGCAAAAATGAGAGGCTAAGATGGTAAGAGGGTAAGATGGAAGTCATCTGGCAAAAGCAGAGCTCACAAAAGGGCCAGCTGAGAAAGCTCTTGCTGCCTACAACTTCAACTGCACCCCTCAAAGCAGCAGCACACACGCTGCTCTCGGCACTTTCCTTCTCAGCTCTACGCACCATCCTAAGCCTTGCCTCTCCCACACTCAGGATCCAAAGACAACGGCACCAGGGACTGCTCACACACTAAAGGCACCAGGACAAAAGGCTCAGCAGCTTGGCCTTTGCATTCCCGCTGACAGCTCCACAGCTTGAACCCAGAGAACTGCCTGCTGCCAACAGCCTTTCCAATCACTCTGAGCACCTCATGACAAGGAGTGTGGGGAATGAATCTCCAGCAGCCTCCTGCCCCAGGCTGTCCCCCGGGAGCAGCCCTGCTCCAGGCCGTGACTGCCACCTGCAAAGCCAAAGGACCCAGAGCCGGTGTTACACACCACGGCTGTGCCTTGCACAGAGACACCAGTGGCCACACAAGTGGCCATGGCACTGTCCACACACAGTCCCTGCTGCTGCTCCCCCAGCCGCTGGCACCAACTCCCAGCCACCCACTCCTAAAGCCACGGGGCCCACTGGGACACTGCGGGGGCTCGTGGAAGCCAGCGGCCATTGTGACACAGCGGGGCTGCACAGAGCCCACGGTGCTTTGTGACCCGTGGCTCCCAGGAGAGCCTTTGTGATGCTGGGGAACTACAAGGAAGCCTGGCTCCTCTGTGACACCACCACAGAAGCTCAGGGGAGCCCTGGAGACCGTGCTGATGCTATGGAACCTGATGCAACCCTGCCTCCACTGTGACACCACAGAAGCTCGGGGAGCTCTGCAGACCGTGGGGATGCTGGCGAAGCTGACGGAACCCTGGGCACCACAGTGACGCTATGGAACCTGGTGGAACCGAGGGGCCACAGTGACACTGTGGGGCCTTTTGGAAGCAACAGGACCCTGGTGGGAAGCCACGGGATGATTAATCCTGCACGAACCTGCTCCAGGTGGGCTCCTCTCTCCCGGCTTCCACAGGTGCTGCTAGGATCCCACTCCGGCACTGGCTTGGCACGGGCTCACGGCTTCCTTTGGCAATGGCTCTGCTCCAGGATGGCATGCTGCAGAGAATGCAGGTAGATTTTGTGCTCACTCCTGGCATGCAGCTGGACAATAAAGCCTGATCCAGCCCCCCCTCAGCATATGTCCGGCTCTGGCATTGGGGCGGGGCAACTTTGGGAGCAGCCCCAGCCCTGCTCCTGCTCCCGGCTGGGCACCCAGCTGCTGGGACACAGGTGTGTCCTGATGCCACCGTCTACTCCTTTGAGAAGGGGAGGACAGAGTGCATCAGGGAGTTTGGTGTGGCTTACATGCGGCAAGGAGAAGGTGCAGCCCCGAACTGGCTTTCACTTCTAGAACCTTTTGCTATTGCGGGAGCAGCTGCTGGAGCTTTTCAACTGAGCTGCAAGAGTGAAAAGTGTGATGGCATGTCTATCTGAGAAGGAAGGTTCGGTGCCGCAGCCTGTTGTGCACAATTTATATGCTGATAAGAGAAGGGGGTGCTTTTGCAACGTTTTCCTTCCTGACACTTCTGTCTCTGTGAGCTTTAGCTGCTTGGACTCAGGGGTACCGAAGGTGTGTGAAAGTGACTGGGATGCGAGAATCATGTTGCACAGGGAACAGGGAAGGTCAGCAAATGTTTCCTGTCCTGGCACATCTCTCAGTCTGAACTGCAGCTGCAGATGCTTCACTTCCGCCAAGGACTCTGCCACCTTGAGAGAAGGATGCGCTCTATGGAGTTGAGAAAGAAAGTGCGTCTCACTAGCTTCTTTCCTCTACTTCATAGACAGCAAAGGGGCTATGAAAGGCAGCACTGGCTTTTTGTTCTAGGACTTCTTCTTTACAAGCAGCTGCTGGATGTTTGGAAGGGGGTTTGGGATATGCAAAAATGAGAGGCTAAGATGGTAAGAGGGTAAGATGGAAGTCATCTGGCAAAAGCAGAGCTCACAAAAGGGCCAGCTGAGAAAGCTCTTGCTGCCTACAACTTCAACTGCACCCCTCAAAGCAGCAGCACACACGCTGCTCTCGGCACTTTCCTTCTCAGCTCTACGCACCATCCTAAGCCTTGCCTCTCCCACACTCAGGATCCAAAGACAACGGCACCAGGGACTGCTCACACACTAAAGGCACCAGGACAAAAGGCTCACCAGCTTGGCCTTTGCATTCCCGCTGACAGCTCCACAGCTTGAACCCAGAGAACTGCCTGCTGCCAACAGCCTTTCCAATCACTCTGAGCACCTCATGACAAGGAGTGTGGGGAATGAATCTCCAGCAGCCTCCTGCCCCAGGCTGTCCCCCGGGAGCAGCCCTGCTCCAGGCCGTGACTGCCACCTGCACAGCCAAAGGACCCAGAGCCGGTGTTACACACCACGGCTGTGCCTGGCACAGAGACACCAGTGGCCACACAAGTGGCCATGGCACTGTCCACACACAGTCCCTGCTGCTGCTCCCCCAGCCGCTGGCACCAACTCCCAGCCACCCACTCCTAAAGCCACGGGGCCCACTGGGACACTGCGGGGGCTCGTGGAAGCCAGCGGCCATTGTGACACAGCGGGGCTGCACAGAGCCCACGGTGCTTTGTGACCCGTGGCTCCCAGGAGAGCCTTTGTGATGCTGGGGAACTACAAGGAAGCCTGGCTCCTCTGTGACACCACCACAGAAGCTCAGGGGAGCCCTGGAGACCGTGCTGATGCTATGGAACCTGATGCAACCCTGCCTCCACTGTGACACCACAGAAGCTCGGGGAGCTCTGCAGACCGTGGGGATGCTGGCGAAGCTGACGGAACCCTGGGCACCACAGTGACGCTATGGAACCTGGTGGAACCGAGGGGCCACAGTGACACTGTGGGGCCTTTTGGAAGCAACAGGACCCTGGTGGGAAGCCACGGGATGATTAATCCTGCACGAACCTGCTCCAGGTGGGCTCCTCTCTCCCGGCTTCCACAGGTGCTGCTAGGATCCCACTCCGGCACTGGCTTGGCACGGGCTCACGGCTTCCTTTGGCAATGGCTCTGCTCCAGGATGGCATGCTGCAGAGAATGCAGGTAGATTTTGTGCTCACTCCTGGCATGCAGCTGGACAATAAAGCCTGATCCAGCCCCCCCTCAGCATATGTCCGGCTCTGGCATTGGGGCGGGGCAACTTTGGGAGCAGCCCCAGCCCTGCTCCTGCTCCCGGCTGGGCACCCAGCTGCTGGGACACAGGTGTGTCCTGATGCCACCGTCTACTCCTTTGAGAAGGGGAGGACAGAGTGCATCAGGGAGTTTGGTGTGGCTTACATGCGGCAAGGAGAAGGTGCAGCCCCAAACTGGCTTTCACTTCTAGAACCTTTTGCTATTGCGGGAGCAGCTGCTGGAGCTTTTCAACCGAGCTGCAAGAGTGAAAAGTGTGATGGCATGTCTATCTGAGAAGGAAGGTTCGGTGCCGCAGCCTGTTGTGCACAATTTATATGCTGATAAGAGAAGGGGGTGCTTTTGCAACGTTTTCCTTCCTGACACTTCTGTCTCTGTGAGCTTTAGCTGCTTGGACTCAGGGGTACCGAAGGTGTGTGAAAGTGACTGGGATGCGAGAATCATGTTGCACAGGGAACAGGGAAGGTCAGCAAATGTTTCCTGTCCTGGCACATCTCTCAGTCTGAACTGCAGCTGCAGATGCTTCACTTCCGCCAAGGACTCTGCCACCTTGAGAGAAGGATGCGCTCTATGGAGTTGAGAAAGAAAGTGCGTCTCACTAGCTTCTTTCCTCTACTTCATAGACAGCAAAGGGGCTATGAAAGGCAGCACTGGCTTTTTGTTCTAGGACTTCTTCTTTACAAGCAGCTGCTGGATGTTTGGAAGGGGGTTTGGGATATGCAAAAATGAGAGGCTAAGATGGTAAGAGGGTAAGATGGAAGTCATCTGGCAAAAGCAGAGCTCACAAAAGGGCCAGCTGAGAAAGCTCTTGCTGCCTACAACTTCAACTGCACCCCTCAAAGCAGCAGCACACACGCTGCTCTCGGCACTTTCCTTCTCAGCTCTACGCACCATCCTAAGCCTTGCCTCTCCCACACTCAGGATCCAAAGACAACGGCACCAGGGACTGCTCACACACTAAAGGCACCAGGACAAAAGGCTCACCAGCTTGGCCTTTGCATTCCCGCTGACAGCTCCACAGCTTGAACCCAGAGAACTGCCTGCTGCCAACAGCCTTTCCAATCACTCTGAGCACCTCATGACAAGGAGTGTGGGGAATGAATCTCCAGCAGCCTCCTGCCCCAGGCTGTCCCCCGGGAGCAGCCCTACTCCAGGCCGTGACTGCCACCTGCACAGCCAAAGGACCCAGAGCCGGTGTTACACACCACGGCTGTGCCTGGCACAGAGACACCAGTGGCCACACAAGTGGCCATGGCACTGTCCACACACAGTCCCTGCTGCTGCTCCCCCAGCCGCTGGCACCAACTCCCAGCCACCCACTCCTAAAGCCACGGGGCCCACTGGGACACTGCGGGGGCTCGTGGAAGCCAGCGGCCATTGTGACACAGCGGGGCTGCACAGAGCCCACGGTGCTTTGTGACCCGTGGCTCCCAGGAGAGCCTTTGTGATGCTGGGGAACTACAAGGAAGCCTGGCTCCTCTGTGACACCACCACAGAAGCTCAGGGGAGCCCTGGAGACCGTGCTGATGCTATGGAACCTGATGCAACCCTGCCTCCACTGTGACACCACAGAAGCTCGGGGAGCTCTGCAGACCGTGGGGATGCTGGCGAAGCTGACGGAACCCTGGGCACCACAGTGACGCTATGGAACCTGGTGGAACCGAGGGGCCACAGTGACACTGTGGGGCCTTTTGGAAGCAACAGGACCCTGGTGGGAAGCCACGGGATGATTAATCCTGCACGAACCTGCTCCAGGTGGGCTCCTCTCTCCCGGCTTCCACAGGTGCTGCTAGGATCCCACTCCGGCACTGGCTTGGCACGGGCTCACGGCTTCCTTTGGCAATGGCTCTGCTCCAGGATGGCATGCTGCAGAGAATGCAGGTAGATTTTGTGCTCACTCCTGGCATGCAGCTGGACAATAAAGCCTGATCCAGCCCCCCCTCAGCATATGTCCGGCTCTGGCATTGGGGCGGGGCAACTTTGGGAGCAGCCCCAGCCCTGCTCCTGCTCCCGGCTGGGCACCCAGCTGCTGGGACACAGGTGTGTCCTGATGCCACCGTCTACTCCTTTGAGAAGGGGAGGACAGAGTGCATCAGGGAGTTTGGTGTGGCTTACATGCGGCAAGGAGAAGGTGCAGCCCCAAACTGGCTTTCACTTCTAGAACCTTTTGCTATTGCGGGAGCAGCTGCTGGAGCTTTTCAACCAAGCTGCAAGAGTGAAAAGTGTGATGGCATGTCTATCTGAGAAGGAAGGTTCGGTGCCGCAGCCTGTTGTGCACAATTTATATGCTGATAAGAGAAGGGGGTGCTTTTGCAACGTTTTCCTTCCTGACACTTCTGTCTCTGTGAGCTTTAGCTGCTTGGACTCAGGGGTACCGAAGGTGTGTGAAAGTGACTGGGATGCGAGAATCATGTTGCACAGGGAACAGGGAAGGTCAGCAAATGTTTCCTGTCCTGGCACATCTCTCAGTCTGAACTGCAGCTGCAGATGCTTCACTTCCGCCAAGGACTCTGCCACCTTGAGAGAAGGATGCGCTCTATGGAGTTGAGAAAGAAAGTGCGTCTCACTAGCTTCTTTCCTCTACTTCATAGACAGCAAAGGGGCTATGAAAGGCAGCACTGGCTTTTTGTTCTAGGACTTCTTCTTTACAAGCAGCTGCTGGATGTTTGGAAGGGGGTTTGGGATATGCAAAAATGAGAGGCTAAGATGGTAAGAGGGTAAGATGGAAGTCATCTGGCAAAAGCAGAGCTCACAAAAGGGCCAGCTGAGAAAGCTCTTGCTGCCTACAACTTCAACTGCACCCCTCAAAGCAGCAGCACACACGCTGCTCTCGGCACTTTCCTTCTCAGCTCTACGCACCATCCTAAGCCTTGCCTCTCCCACACTCAGGATCCAAAGACAACGGCACCAGGGACTGCTCACACACTAAAGGCACCAGGAAAAAAGGCTCAGCAGCTTGGCCTTTGCATTCCCGCTGACAGCTCCACAGCTTGAACCCAGAGAACTGCCTGCTGCCAACAGCCTTTCCAATCACTCTGAGCACCTCATGACAAGGAGTGTGGGGAATGAATCTCCAGCAGCCTCCTGCCCCAGGCTGTCCCCCGGGAGCAGCCCTGCTCCAGGCCGTGACTGCCACCTGCACAGCCAAAGGACCCGGAGCCGGTGTTACACACCACGGCTGTGCCTGGCACAGAGACACCAGTGGCCACACAAGTGGCCATGGCACTGTCCACACACAGTCCCTGCTGCTGCTCCCCCAGCCGCTGGCACCAACTCCCAGCCACCCACTCCTAAAGCCACGGGGCCCACTGGGACACTGCGGGGGCTCGTGGAAGCCAGCGGCCATTGTGACACAGCGGGGCTGCACAGAGCCCACGGTGCTTTGTGACCCGTGGCTCCCAGGAGAGCCTTTGTGATGCTGGGGAACTACAAGGAAGCCTGGCTCCTCTGTGACACCACCACAGAAGCTCAGGGGAGCCCTGGAGACCGTGCTGATGCTATGGAACCTGATGCAACCCTGCCTCCACTGTGACACCACAGAAGCTCGGGGAGCTCTGCAGACCGTGGGGATGCTGGCGAAGCTGACGGAACCCTGGGCACCACAGTGACGCTATGGAACCTGGTGGAACCGAGGGGCCACAGTGACACTGTGGGGCCTTTTGGAAGCAACAGGACCCTGGTGGGAAGCCACGGGATGATTAATCCTGCACGAACCTGCTCCAGGTGGGCTCCTCTCTCCCGGCTTCCACAGGTGCTGCTAGGATCCCACTCCGGCACTGGCTTGGCACGGGCTCACGGCTTCCTTTGGCAATGGCTCTGCTCCAGGATGGCATGCTGCAGAGAATGCAGGTAGATTTTGTGCTCACTCCTGGCATGCAGCTGGACAATAAAGCCTGATCCAGCCCCCCCTCAGCATATGTCCGGCTCTGGCATTGGGGCGGGGCAACTTTGGGAGCAGCCCCAGCCCTGCTCCTGCTCCCGGCTGGGCACCCAGCTGCTGGGACACAGGTGTGTCCTGATGCCACCGTCTACTCCTTTGAGAAGGGGAGGACAGAGTGCATCAGGGAGTTTGGTGTGGCTTACATGCGGCAAGGAGAAGGTGCAGCCCCAAACTGGCTTTCACTTCTAGAACCTTTTGCTATTGCGGGAGCAGCTGCTGGAGCTTTTCAACCGAGCTGCAAGAGTGAAAAGTGTGATGGCATGTCTATCTGAGAAGGAAGGTTCGGTGCCGCAGCCTGTTGTGCACAATTTATATGCTGATAAGAGAAGGGGGTGCTTTTGCAACGTTTTCCTTCCTGACACTTCTGTCTCTGTGAGCTTTAGCTGCTTGGACTCAGGGATACCGAAGGTGTGTGAAAGTGACTGGGATGCGAGAATCATGTTGCACAGGGAACAGGGAAGGTCAGCAAATGTTTCCTGTCCTGGCACATCTCTCAGTCTGAACTGCAGCTGCAGATGCTTCACTTCCGCCAAGGACTCTGCCACCTTGAGAGAAGGATGCGCTCTATGGAGTTGAGAAAGAAAGTGCGTCTCACTAGCTTCTTTCCTCTACTTCATAGACAGCAAAGGGGCTATGAAAGGCAGCACTGGCTTTTTGTTCTAGGACTTCTTCTTTACAAGCAGCTGCTGGATGTTTGGAAGGGGGTTTGGGATATGCAAAAATGAGAGGCTAAGATGGTAAGAGGGTAAGATGGAAGTCATCTGGCAAAAGCAGAGCTCACAAAAGGGCCAGCTGAGAAAGCTCTTGCTGCCTACAACTTCAACTGCACCCCTCAAAGCAGCAGCACACACGCTGCTCTCGGCACTTTCCTTCTCAGCTCTACGCACCATCCTAAGCCTTGCCTCTCCCACACTCAGGATCCAAAGACAACGGCACCAGGGACTGCTCACACACTAAAGGCACCAGGACAAAAGGCTCACCAGCTTGGCCTTTGCATTCCCGCTGACAGCTCCACAGCTTGAACCCAGAGAACTGCACGCTGGCAACAGCCTTTCCAATCACTCTGAGCACCTCATGACAAGGAGCTGCAGCGTGTGGGGAATGAATCTCCAGCAGCCTCCTGCCCCAGGCTGTCCCCCGGGAGCAGCCCTGCTCCAGGCCGTGACTGCCACCTGCACAGCCAAAGGACCCGGAGCCGGTGTTACACACCACGGCTGTGCCTGGCACAGAGACACCAGTGGCCACACAAGTGGCCATGGCACTGTCCACACACAGTCCCTGCTGCTGCTCCCCCAGCCGCTGGCACCAACTCCCAGCCACCCACTCCTAAAGCCACGGGGCCCACTGGGACACTGCGGGGGCTCGTGGAAGCCAGCGGCCATTGTGACACAGCGGGGCTGCACAGAGCCCACGGTGCTTTGTGACCCGTGGCTCCCAGGAGAGCCTTTGTGATGCTGGGGAACTACAAGGAAGCCTGGCTCCTCTGTGACACCACCACAGAAGCTCAGGGGAGCCCTGGAGACCGTGCTGATGCTATGGAACCTGATGCAACCCTGCCTCCTCTGTGACACCACAGAAGCTCTTGGAGCCCTGGAGACCGTGCTGATGCTATGGAACCTGATGCAACCCTGCCTCCACTGTGACACCACAGAAGCTCGGGGAGCTCTGCAGACCGTGGGGATGCTGGCGAAGCTGACGGAACCCTGGGCACCACAGTGACGCTATGGAACCTGGTGGAACCGAGGGGCCACAGTGACACTGTGGGGCCTTTTGGAAGCAACAGGACCCTGGTGGGAAGCCACGGGATGATTAATCCTGCACGAACCTGCTCCAGGTGGGCTCCTCTCTCCCGGCTTCCACAGGTGCTGCTAGGATCCCACTCCGGCACTGGCTTGGCACGGGCTCACGGCTTCCTTTGGCAATGGCTCTGCTCCAGGATGGCATGCTGCAGAGAATGCAGGTAGATTTTGTGCTCACTCCTGGCATGCAGCTGGACAATAAAGCCTGATCCAGCCCCCCCTCAGCATATGTCCGGCTCTGGCATTGGGGCGGGGCAACTTTGGGAGCAGCCCCAGCCCTGCTCCTGCTCCCGGCTGGGCACCCAGCTGCTGGGACACAGGTGTGTCCTGATGCCACCGTCTACTCCTTTGAGAAGGGGAGGACAGAGTGCATCAGGGAGTTTGGTGTGGCTTACATGCGGCAAGGAGAAGGTGCAGCCCCAAACTGGCTTTCACTTCTAGAACCTTTTGCTATTGCGGGAGCAGCTGCTGGAGCTTTTCAACCGAGCTGCAAGAGTGAAAAGTGTGATGGCATGTCTATCTGAGAAGGAAGGTTCGGTGCTGCAGCCTGTTGTGCACAATTTATATGCTGATAAGAGAAGGGGGTGCTTTTGCAACGTTTTCCTTCCTGACACTTCTGTCTCTGTGAGCTTTAGCTGCTTGGACTCAGGGATACCGAAGGTGTGTGAAAGTGACTGGGATGCGAGAATCATGTTGCACAGGGAACAGGGAAGGTCAGCAAATGTTTCCTGTCCTGGCACATCTCTCAGTCTGAACTGCAGCTGCAGATGCTTCACTTCCGCCAAGGACTCTGCCACCTTGAGAGAAGGATGCGCTCTATGGAGTTGAGAAAGAAAGTGCGTCTCACTAGCTTCTTTCCTCTACTTCATAGACAGCAAAGGGGCTATGAAAGGCAGCACTGGCTTTTTGTTCTAGGACTTCTTCTTTACAAGCAGCTGCTGGATGTTTGGAAGGGGGTTTGGGATATGCAAAAATGAGAGGCTAAGATGGTAAGAGGGTAAGATGGAAGTCATCTGGCAAAAGCAGAGCTCACAAAAGGGCCAGCTGAGAAAGCTCTTGCTGCCTACAACTTCAACTGCACCCCTCAAAGCAGCAGCACACACGCTGCTCTCGGCACTTTCCTTCTCAGCTCTACGCACCATCCTAAGCCTTGCCTCTCCCACACTCAGGATCCAAAGACAACGGCACCAGGGACTGCTCACACACTAAAGGCACCAGGAAAAAAGGCTCAGCAGCTTGGCCTTTGCATTCCCGCTGACAGCTCCACAGCTTGAACCCAGAGAACTGCCTGCTGCCAACAGCCTTTCCAATCACTCTGAGCACCTCATGACAAGGAGTGTGGGGAATGAATCTCCAGCAGCCTCCTGCCCCAGGCTGTCCCCCGGGAGCAGCCCTGCTCCAGGCCGTGACTGCCACCTGCACAGCCAAAGGACCCGGAGCCGGTGTTACACACCACGGCTGTGCCTGGCACAGAGACACCAGTGGCCACACAAGTGGCCATGGCACTGTCCACACACAGTCCCTGCTGCTGCTCCCCCAGCCGCTGGCACCAACTCCCAGCCACCCACTCCTAAAGCCACGGGGCCCACTGGGACACTGCGGGGGCTCGTGGAAGCCAGCGGCCATTGTGACACAGCGGGGCTGCACAGAGCCCACGGTGCTTTGTGACCCGTGGCTCCCAGGAGAGCCTTTGTGATGCTGGGGAACTACAAGGAAGCCTGGCTCCTCTGTGACACCACCACAGAAGCTCAGGGGAGCCCTGGAGACCGTGCTGATGCTATGGAACCTGATGCAACCCTGCCTCCACTGTGACACCACAGAAGCTCGGGGAGCTCTGCAGACCGTGGGGATGCTGGCGAAGCTGACGGAACCCTGGGCACCACAGTGACGCTATGGAACCTGGTGGAACCGAGGGGCCACAGTGACACTGTGGGGCCTTTTGGAAGCAACAGGACCCTGGTGGGAAGCCACGGGATGATTAATCCTGCACGAACCTGCTCCAGGTGGGCTCCTCTCTCCCGGCTTCCACAGGTGCTGCTAGGATCCCACTCCGGCACTGGCTTGGCACGGGCTCACGGCTTCCTTTGGCAATGGCTCTGCTCCAGGATGGCATGCTGCAGAGAATGCAGGTAGATTTTGTGCTCACTCCTGGCATGCAGCTGGACAATAAAGCCTGATCCAGCCCCCCCTCAGCATATGTCCGGCTCTGGCATTGGGGCGGGGCAACTTTGGGAGCAGCCCCAGCCCTGCTCCTGCTCCCGGCTGGGCACCCAGCTGCTGGGACACAGGTGTGTCCTGATGCCACCGTCTACTCCTTTGAGAAGGGGAGGACAGAGTGCATCAGGGAGTTTGGTGTGGCTTACATGCGGCAAGGAGAAGGTGCAGCCCCAAACTGGCTTTCACTTCTAGAACCTTTTGCTATTGCGGGAGCAGCTGCTGGAGCTTTTCAACCGAGCTGCAAGAGTGAAAAGTGTGATGGCATGTCTATCTGAGAAGGAAGGTTCGGTGCCGCAGCCTGTTGTGCACAATTTATATGCTGATAAGAGAAGGGGGTGCTTTTGGAACGTTTTCCTTCCTGACACTTCTGTCTCTGTGAGCTTTAGCTGCTTGGACTCAGGGATACCGAAGGTGTGTGAAAGTGACTGGGATGCGAGAATCATGTTGCACAGGGAACAGGGAAGGTCAGCAAATGTTTCCTGTCCTGGCACATCTCTCAGTCTGAACTGCAGCTGCAGATGCTTCACTTCCGCCAAGGACTCTGCCACCTTGAGAGAAGGATGCGCTCTATGGAGTTGAGAAAGAAAGTGCGTCTCACTAGCTTCTTTCCTCTACTTCATAGACAGCAAAGGGGCTATGAAAGGCAGCACTGGCTTTTTGTTCTAGGACTTCTTCTTTACAAGCAGCTGCTGGATGTTTGGAAGGGGGTTTGGGATATGCAAAAATGAGAGGCTAAGATGGTAAGAGGGTAAGATGGAAGTCATCTGGCAAAAGCAGAGCTCACAAAAGGGCCAGCTGAGAAAGCTCTTGCTGCCTACAACTTCAACTGCACCCCTCAAAGCAGCAGCACACACGCTGCTCTCGGCACTTTCCTTCTCAGCTCTACGCACCATCCTAAGCCTTGCCTCTCCCACACTCAGGATCCAAAGACAACGGCACCAGGGACTGCTCACACACTAAAGGCACCAGGACAAAAGGCTCACCAGCTTGGCCTTTGCATTCCCGCTGACAGCTCCACAGCTTGAACCCAGAGAACTGCACGCTGGCAACAGCCTTTCCAATCACTCTGAGCACCTCATGACAAGGAGCTGCAGCGTGTGGGGAATGAATCTCCAGCAGCCTCCTGCCCCAGGCTGTCCCCCGGGAGCAGCCCTGCTCCAGGCCGTGACTGCCACCTGCACAGCCAAAGGACCCGGAGCCGGTGTTACACACCACGGCTGTGCCTGGCACAGAGACACCAGTGGCCACACAAGTGGCCATGGCACTGTCCACACACAGTCCCTGCTGCTGCTCCCCCAGCCGCTGGCACCAACTCCCAGCCACCCACTCCTAAAGCCACGGGGCCCACTGGGACACTGCGGGGGCTCGTGGAAGCCAGCGGCCATTGTGACACAGCGGGGCTGCACAGAGCCCACGGTGCTTTGTGACCCGTGGCTCCCAGGAGAGCCTTTGTGATGCTGGGGAACTACAAGGAAGCCTGGCTCCTCTGTGACACCACCACAGAAGCTCAGGGGAGCCCTGGAGACCGTGGTGATGCTATGGAACCTGATGCAACCCTGCCTCCTCTGTGACACCACAGAAGCTCTTGGAGCCCTGGAGACCGTGCTGATGCTATGGAACCTGATGCAACCCTGCCTCCACTGTGACACCACAGAAGCTCGGGGACCTCTGCAGACCGTGGGGATGCTGGCGAAGCTGACGGAACCCTGGGCACCACAGTGACGCTATGGAACCTGGTGGAACCGAGGGGCCACAGTGACACTGTGGGGCCTTTTGGAAGCAACAGGACCCTGGTGGGAAGCCACGGGATGATTAATCCTGCACGAACGTGCTCCAGGTGGGCTCCTCTCTCCCGGCTTCCACAGGTGCTGCTAGGATCCCACTCCGGCACTGGCTTGGCACGGGCTCACGGCTTCCTTTGGCAATGGCTCTGCTCCAGGATGGCATGCTGCAGAGAATGCAGGTAGATTTTGTGCTCACTCCTGGCATGCAGCTGGACAATAAAGCCTGATCCAGCCCCCCCTCAGCATATGTCCGGCTCTGGCATTGGGGCGGGGCAACTTTGGGAGCAGCCCCAGCCCTGCTCCTGCTCCCGGCTGGGCACCCAGCTGCTGGGACACAGGTGTGTCCTGATGCCACCGTCTACTCCTTTGAGAAGGGGAGGACAGAGTGCATCAGGGAGTTTGGTGTGGCTTACATGCGGCAAGGAGAAGGTGCAGCCCCAAACTGGCTTTCACTTCTAGAACCTTTTGCTATTGCGGGAGCAGCTGCTGGAGCTTTTCAACCGAGCTGCAAGAGTGAAAAGTGTGATGGCATGTCTATCTGAGAAGGAAGGTTCGGTGCCGCAGCCTGTTGTGCACAATTTATATGCTGATAAGAGACGGGGGTGCTTTTGGAACGTTTTCCTTCCTGACACTTCTGTCTCTGTGAGCTTTAGCTGCTCAGACTCAGGGGTACCGAAGGTGTGTGAAAGTGACTGGGATGCGAGAATCATGTTGCACAGGGAACAGGGAAGGTCAGCAAATGTTTCCTGTCCTGGCACATCTCTCAGTCTGAACTGCAGCTGCAGATGCTTCACTTCCGCCAAGGACTCTGCCACCTTGAGAGAAGGATGCGCTCTATGGAGTTGAGAAAGAAAGTGCGTCTCACTAGCTTCTTTCCTCTACTTCATAGACAGCAAAGGGGCTATGAAAGGCAGCACTGGCTTTTTGTTCTAGGACTTCTTCTTTACAAGCAGCTGCTGGATGTTTGGAAGGGGGTTTGGGATATGCAAAAATGAGAGGCTAAGATGGTAAGAGGGTAAGATGGAAGTCATCTGGCAAAAGCAGAGCTCACAAAAGGGCCAGCTGAGAAAGCTCTTGCTGCCTACAACTTCAACTGCACCCCTCAAAGCAGCAGCACACATGCTGCTCTCGGCACTTTCCTTCTCAGCTCTACGCACCATCCTAAGCCTTGCCTCTCCCACACTCAGGATCCAAAGACAACGGCACCAGGGACTGCTCACACACTAAAGGCACCAGGAAAAAAGGCTCACCAGCTTGGCCTTTGCATTCCCGCTGACAGCTCCACAGCTTGAACCCAGAGAACTGCCTGCTGCCAACAGCCTTTCCAATCACTCTGAGCACCTCATGACAAGGAGTGTGGGGAATGAATCTCCAGCAGCCTCCTGCCCCAGGCTGTCCCCCGGGAGCAGCCCTGCTCCAGGCCGTGACTGCCACCTGCACAGCCAAAGGACCCGGAGCCGGTGTTACACACCACGGCTGTGCCTGGCACAGAGACACCAGTGGCCACACAAGTGGCCATGGCACTGTCCACACACAGTCCCTGCTGCTGCTCCCCCAGCCGCTGGCACCAACTCCCAGCCACCCACTCCTAAAGCCACGGGGCCCACTGGGACACTGCGGGGGCTCGTGGAAGCCAGCGGCCATTGTGACACAGCGGGGCTGCACAGAGCCCACGGTGCTTTGTGACCCGTGGCTCCCAGGAGAGCCTTTGTGATGCTGGAGAACTACAAGGAAGCCTGGCTCCTCTGTGACACCACCACAGAAGCTCAGGGGAGTCCTGGAGACCGTGCTGATGCTATGGAACCTGATGCAACCCTGCCTCCTCTGTGACACCACCACAGAAGCTCAGGGGAGCCCTGGAGACCGTGGTGATGCTATGGAACCTGATGCAACCCTGCCTCCTCTGTGACACCACAGAACCTCTGGGAGCCCTGGAGACCGTGCTGATGCTATGGAACCTGATGCAACCCTGCCTCCTCTGTGACACCACAGAAGCTCAGGGAGCCCTGGAGACTGTGGTGATGCTATGGAACCTGATGCAACCCTGCCTCCACTGTGACACCACAGAAGCTCAGGGGAGCCCTGGAGACCGTGCTGATGCTATGGAACCTGATGCAACCCTGCCTCCACTGTGACACCACAGAAGCTCGGGGAGCTCTGCAGACCGTGGGGATGCTGGCGAAGCTGACGGAACCCTGGGCACCACAGTGACGCTATGGAACCTGGTGGAACCGAGGGGCCACAGTGACACTGTGGGGCCTTTTGGAAGCAACAGGACCCTGGTGGGAAGCCACGGGATGATTAATCCTGCACGAACCTGCTCCAGGTGGGCTCCTCTCTCCCGGCTTCCACAGGTGCTGCTAGGATCCCACTCCGGCACTGGCTTGGCACGGGCTCACGGCTTCCTTTGGCAATGGCTCTGCTCCAGGATGGCATGCTGCAGAGAATGCAGGTAGATTTTGTGCTCACTCCTGGCATGCAGCTGGACAATAAAGCCTGATCCAGCCCCCCCTCAGCATATGTCCGGCTCTGGCATTGGGGCGGGGCAACTTTGGGAGCAGCCCCAGCCCTGCTCCTGCTCCCGGCTGGGCACCCAGCTGCTGGGACACAGGTGTGTCCTGATGCCACCGTCTACTCCTTTGAGAAGGGGAGGACAGAGTGCATCAGGGAGTTTGGTGTGGCTTACATGCGGCAAGGAGAAGGTGCAGCCCCAAACTGGCTTTCACTTCTAGAACCTTTTGCTATTGCGGGAGCAGCTGCTGGAGCTTTTCAACCGAGCTGCAAGAGTGAAAAGTGTGATGGCATGTCTATCTGAGAAGGAAGGTTCGGTGCCGCAGCCTGTTGTGCACAATTTATATGCTGATAAGAGAAGGGGGTGCTTTTGCAACGTTTTCCTTCCTGACACTTCTGTCTCTGTGAGCTTTAGCTGCTTGGACTCAGGGATACCGAAGGTGTGTGAAAGTGACTGTGATGCGAGAATCATGTTGCACAGGGAACAGGGAAGGTCAGCAAATGTTTCCTGTCCTGGCACATCTCTCAGTCTGAACTGCAGCTGCAGATGCTTCACTTCCGCCAAGGACTCTGCCACCTTGAGAGAAGGATGCGCTCTATGGAGTTGAGAAAGAAAGTGCGTCTCACTAGCTTCTTTCCTCTACTTCATAGACAGCAAAGGGGCTATGAAAGGCAGCACTGGCTTTTTGTTCTAGGACTTCTTCTTTACAAGCAGCTGCTGGATGTTTGGAAGGGGGTTTGGGATATGCAAAAATGAGAGGCTAAGATGGTAAGAGGGTAAGATGGAAGTCATCTGGCAAAAGCAGAGCTCACAAAAGGGCCAGCTGAGAAAGCTCTTGCTGCCTACAACTTCAACTGCACCCCTCAAAGCAGCAGCACACACGCTGCTCTCGGCACTTTCCTTCTCAGCTCTACGCACCATCCTAAGCCTTGCCTCTCCCACACTCAGGATCCAAAGACAACGGCACCAGGGACTGCTCACACACTAAAGGCACCAGGACAAAAGGCTCACCAGCTTGGCCTTTGCATTCCCGCTGACAGCTCCACAGCTTGAACCCAGAGAACTGCACGCTGGCAACAGCCTTTCCAATCACTCTGAGCACCTCATGACAAGGAGCTGCAGCGTGTGGGGAATGAATCTCCAGCAGCCTCCTGCCCCAGGCTGTCCCCCGGGAGCAGCCCTGCTCCAGGCCGTGACTGCCACCTGCACAGCCAAAGGACCCGGAGCCGGTGTTACACACCACGGCTGTGCCTGGCACAGAGACACCAGTGGCCACACAAGTGGCCATGGCACTGTCCACACACAGTCCCTGCTGCTGCTCCCCCAGCCGCTGGCACCAACTCCCAGCCACCCACTCCTAAAGCCACGGGGCCCACTGGGACACTGCGGGGGCTCGTGGAAGCCAGCGGCCATTGTGACACAGCGGGGCTGCACAGAGCCCACGGTGCTTTGTGACCCGTGGCTCCCAGGAGAGCCTTTGTGATGCTGGGGAACTACAAGGAAGCCTGGCTCCTCTGTGACACCACCACAGAAGCTCAGGGGAGCCCTGGAGACCGTGCTGATGCTATGGAACCTGATGCAACCCTGCCTCCTCTGTGACACCACAGAAGCTCTTGGAGCCCTGGAGACCGTGCTGATGCTATGGAACCTGATGCAACCCTGCCTCCACTGTGACACCACAGAAGCTCGGGGAGCTCTGCAGACCGTGGGGATGCTGGCGAAGCTGACGGAACCCTGGGCACCACAGTGACGCTATGGAACCTGGTGGAACCGAGGGGCCACAGTGACACTGTGGGGCCTTTTGGAAGCAACAGGACCCTGGTGGGAAGCCACGGGATGATTAATCCTGCACGAACCTGCTCCAGGTGGGCTCCTCTCTCCCGGCTTCCACAGGTGCTGCTAGGATCCCACTCCGGCACTGGCTTGGCACGGGCTCACGGCTTCCTTTGGCAATGGCTCTGCTCCAGGATGGCATGCTGCAGAGAATGCAGGTAGATTTTGTGCTCACTCCTGGCATGCAGCTGGACAATAAAGCCTGATCCAGCCCCCCCTCAGCATATGTCCGGCTCTGGCATTGGGGCGGGGCAACTTTGGGAGCAGCCCCAGCCCTGCTCCTGCTCCCGGCTGGGCACCCAGCTGCTGGGACACAGGTGTGTCCTGATGCCACCGTCTACTCCTTTGAGAAGGGGAGGACAGAGTGCATCAGGGAGTTTGGTGTGGCTTACATGCGGCAAGGAGAAGGTGCAGCCCCAAACTGGCTTTCACTTCTAGAACCTTTTGCTATTGCGGGAGCAGCTGCTGGAGCTTTTCAACCGAGCTGCAAGAGTGAAAAGTGTGATGGCATGTCTATCTGAGAAGGAAGGTTCGGTGCCGCAGCCTGTTGTGCACAATTTATATGCTGATAAGAGAAGGGGGTGCTTTTGCAACGTTTTCCTTCCTGACACTTCTGTCTCTGTGAGCTTTAGCTGCTTGGACTCAGGGGTACCGAAGGTGTGTGAAAGTGACTGGGATGCGAGAATCATGTTGCACAGGGAACAGGGAAGGTCAGCAAATGTTTCCTGTCCTGGCACATCTCTCAGTCTGAACTGCAGCTGCAGATGCTTCACTTCCGCCAAGGACTCTGCCACCTTGAGAGAAGGATGCGCTCTATGGAGTTGAGAAAGAAAGTGCGTCTCACTAGCTTCTTTCCTCTACTTCATAGACAGCAAAGGGGCTATGAAAGGCAGCACTGGCTTTTTGTTCTAGGACTTCTTCTTTACAAGCAGCTGCTGGATGTTTGGAAGGGGGTTTGGGATATGCAAAAATGAGAGGCTAAGATGGTAAGAGGGTAAGATGGAAGTCATCTGGCAAAAGCAGAGCTCACAAAAGGGCCAGCTGAGAAAGCTCTTGCTGCCTACAACTTCAACTGCACCCCTCAAAGCAGCAGCACACACGCTGCTCTCGGCACTTTCCTTCTCAGCTCTACGCACCATCCTAAGCCTTGCCTCTCCCACACTCAGGATCCAAAGACAACGGCACCAGGGACTGCTCACACACTAAAGGCACCAGGAAAAAAGGCTCAGCAGCTTGGCCTTTGCATTCCCGCTGACAGCTCCACAGCTTGAACCCAGAGAACTGCCTGCTGCCAACAGCCTTTCCAATCACTCTGAGCACCTCATGACAAGGAGTGTGGGGAATGAATCTCCAGCAGCCTCCTGCCCCAGGCTGTCCCCCGGGAGCAGCCCTGCTCCAGGCCGTGACTGCCACCTGCACAGCCAAAGGACCCGGAGCCGGTGTTACACACCACGGCTGTGCCTGGCACAGAGACACCAGTGGCCACACAAGTGGCCATGGCACTGTCCACACACAGTCCCTGCTGCTGCTCCCCCAGCCGCTGGCACCAACTCCCAGCCACCCACTCCTAAAGCCACGGGGCCCACTGGGACACTGCGGGGGCTCGTGGAAGCCAGCGGCCATTGTGACACAGCGGGGCTGCACAGAGCCCACGGTGCTTTGTGACCCGTGGCTCCCAGGAGAGCCTTTGTGATGCTGGGGAACTACAAGGAAGCCTGGCTCCTCTGTGACACCACCACAGAAGCTCAGGGGAGCCCTGGAGACCGTGCTGATGCTATGGAACCTGATGCAACCCTGCCTCCACTGTGACACCACAGAAGCTCGGGGAGCTCTGCAGACCGTGGGGATGCTGGCGAAGCTGACGGAACCCTGGGCACCACAGTGACGCTATGGAACCTGGTGGAACCGAGGGGCCACAGTGACACTGTGGGGCCTTTTGGAAGCAACAGGACCCTGGTGGGAAGCCACGGGATGATTAATCCTGCACGAACCTGCTCCAGGTGGGCTCCTCTCTCCCGGCTTCCACAGGTGCTGCTAGGATCCCACTCCGGCACTGGCTTGGCACGGGCTCACGGCTTCCTTTGGCAATGGCTCTGCTCCAGGATGGCATGCTGCAGAGAATGCAGGTAGATTTTGTGCTCACTCCTGGCATGCAGCTGGACAATAAAGCCTGATCCAGCCCCCCCTCAGCATATGTCCGGCTCTGGCATTGGGGCGGGGCAACTTTGGGAGCAGCCCCAGCCCTGCTCCTGCTCCCGGCTGGGCACCCAGCTGCTGGGACACAGGTGTGTCCTGATGCCACCGTCTACTCCTTTGAGAAGGGGAGGACAGAGTGCATCAGGGAGTTTGGTGTGGCTTACATGCGGCAAGGAGAAGGTGCAGCCCCAAACTGGCTTTCACTTCTAGAACCTTTTGCTATTGCGGGAGCAGCTGCTGGAGCTTTTCAACCAAGCTGCAAGAGTGAAAAGTGTGATGGCATGTCTATCTGAGAAGGAAGGTTCGGTGCCGCAGCCTGTTGTGCACAATTTATATGCTGATAAGAGAAGGGGGTGCTTTTGCAACGTTTTCCTTCCTGACACTTCTGTCTCTGTGAGCTTTAGCTGCTTGGACTCAGGGGTACCGAAGGTGTGTGAAAGTGACTGGGATGCGAGAATCATGTTGCACAGGGAACAGGGAAGGTCAGCAAATGTTTCCTGTCCTGGCACATCTCTCAGTCTGAACTGCAGCTGCAGATGCTTCACTTCCGCCAAGGACTCTGCCACCTTGAGAGAAGGATGCGCTCTATGGAGTTGAGAAAGAAAGTGCGTCTCACTAGCTTCTTTCCTCTACTTCATAGACAGCAAAGGGGCTATGAAAGGCAGCACTGGCTTTTTGTTCTAGGACTTCTTCTTTACAAACAGCTGCTGGATGTTTGGAAGGGGGTTTGGGATATGCAAAAATGAGAGGCTAAGATGGTAAGAGGGTAAGATGGAAGTCATCTGGCAAAAGCAGAGCTCACAAAAGGGCCAGCTGAGAAAGCTCTTGCTGCCTACAACTTCAACTGCACCCCTCAAAGCAGCAGCACACACGCTGCTCTCGGCACTTTCCTTCTCAGCTCTACGCACCATCCTAAGCCTTGCCTCTCCCACACTCAGGATCCAAAGACAACGGCACCAGGGACTGCTCACACACTAAAGGCACCAGGACAAAAGGCTCACCAGCTTGGCCTTTGCATTCCCGCTGACAGCTCCACAGCTTGAACCCAGAGAACTGCCTGCTGCCAACAGCCTTTCCAATCACTCTGAGCACCTCATGACAAGGAGTGTGGGGAATGAATCTCCAGCAGTCTCCTGCCCCAGGCTGTCCCCCGGGAGCAGCCCTGCTCCAGGCCGTGACTGCCACCTGCACAGCCAAAGGACCCAGAGCCGGTGTTACACACCACGGCTGTGCCTGGCACAGAGACACCAGTGGCCACACAAGTGGCCATGGCACTGTCCACACACAGTCCCTGCTGCTGCTCCCCCAGCCGCTGGCACCAACTCCCAGCCACCCACTCCTAAAGCCACGGGGCCCACTGGGACACTGCGGGGGCTCGTGGAAGCCAGCGGCCATTGTGACACAGCGGGGCTGCACAGAGCCCACGGTGCTTTGTGACCCGTGGCTCCCAGGAGAGCCTTTGTGATGCTGGGGAACTACAAGGAAGCCTGGCTCCTCTGTGACACCACCACAGAAGCTCAGGGGAGCCCTGGAGACCGTGCTGATGCTATGGAACCTGATGCAACCCTGCCTCCACTGTGACACCACAGAAGCTCGGGGAGCTCTGCAGACCGTGGGGATGCTGGCGAAGCTGACGGAACCCTGGGCACCACAGTGACGCTATGGAACCTGGTGGAACCGAGGGGCCACAGTGACACTGTGGGGCCTTTTGGAAGCAACAGGACCCTGGTGGGAAGCCACGGGATGATTAATCCTGCACGAACCTGCTCCAGGTGGGCTCCTCTCTCCCGGCTTCCACAGGTGCTGCTAGGATCCCACTCCGGCACTGGCTTGGCACGGGCTCACGGCTTCCTTTGGCAATGGCTCTGCTCCAGGATGGCATGCTGCAGAGAATGCAGGTAGATTTTGTGCTCACTCCTGGCATGCAGCTGGACAATAAAGCCTGATCCAGCCCCCCCTCAGCATATGTCCGGCTCTGGCATTGGGGCGGGGCAACTTTGGGAGCAGCCCCAGCCCTGCTCCTGCTCCCGGCTGGGCACCCAGCTGCTGGGACACAGGTGTGTCCTGATGCCACCGTCTACTCCTTTGAGAAGGGGAGGACAGAGTGCATCAGGGAGTTTGGTGTGGCTTACATGCGGCAAGGAGAAGGTGCAGCCCCAAACTGGCTTTCACTTCTAGAACCTTTTGCTATTGCGGGAGCAGCTGCTGGAGCTTTTCAACCAAGCTGCAAGAGTGAAAAGTGTGATGGCATGTCTATCTGAGAAGGAAGGTTCGGTGCCGCAGCCTGTTGTGCACAATTTATATGCTGATAAGAGAAGGGGGTGCTTTTGCAACGTTTTCCTTCCTGACACTTCTGTCTCTGTGAGCTTTAGCTGCTTGGACTCAGGGGTACCGAAGGTGTGTGAAAGTGACTGGGATGCGAGAATCATGTTGCACAGGGAACAGGGAAGGTCAGCAAATGTTTCCTGTCCTGGCACATCTCTCAGTCTGAACTGCAGCTGCAGATGCTTCACTTCCGCCAAGGACTCTGCCACCTTGAGAGAAGGATGCGCTCTATGGAGTTGAGAAAGAAAGTGCGTCTCACTAGCTTCTTTCCTCTACTTCATAGACAGCAAAGGGGCTATGAAAGGCAGCACTGGCTTTTTGTTCTAGGACTTCTTCTTTACAAGCAGCTGCTGGATGTTTGGAAGGGGGTTTGGGATATGCAAAAATGAGAGGCTAAGATGGTAAGAGGGTAAGATGGAAGTCATCTGGCAAAAGCAGAGCTCACAAAAGGGCCAGCTGAGAAAGCTCTTGCTGCCTACAACTTCAACTGCACCCCTCAAAGCAGCAGCACACACGCTGCTCTCGGCACTTTCCTTCTCAGCTCTACGCACCATCCTAAGCCTTGCCTCTCCCACACTCAGGATCCAAAGACAACGGCACCAGGGACTGCTCACACACTAAAGGCACCAGGAAAAAAGGCTCAGCAGCTTGGCCTTTGCATTCCCGCTGACAGCTCCACAGCTTGAACCCAGAGAACTGCCTGCTGCCAACAGCCTTTCCAATCACTCTGAGCACCTCATGACAAGGAGTGTGGGGAATGAATCTCCAGCAGCCTCCTGCCCCAGGCTGTCCCCCGGGAGCAGCCCTGCTCCAGGCCGTGACTGCCACCTGCACAGCCAAAGGACCCGGAGCCGGTGTTACACACCACGGCTGTGCCTGGCACAGAGACACCAGTGGCCACACAAGTGGCCATGGCACTGTCCACACACAGTCCCTGCTGCTGCTCCCCCAGCCGCTGGCACCAACTCCCAGCCACCCACTCCTAAAGCCACGGGGCCCACTGGGACACTGCGGGGGCTCGTGGAAGCCAGCGGCCATTGTGACACAGCGGGGCTGCACAGAGCCCACGGTGCTTTGTGACCCGTGGCTCCCAGGAGAGCCTTTGTGATGCTGGGGAACTACAAGGAAGCCTGGCTCCTCTGTGACACCACCACAGAAGCTCAGGGGAGCCCTGGAGACCGTGCTGATGCTATGGAACCTGATGCAACCCTGCCTCCACTGTGACACCACAGAAGCTCGGGGAGCTCTGCAGACCGTGGGGATGCTGGCGAAGCTGACGGAACCCTGGGCACCACAGTGACGCTATGGAACCTGGTGGAACCGAGGGGCCACAGTGACACTGTGGGGCCTTTTGGAAGCAACAGGACCCTGGTGGGAAGCCACGGGATGATTAATCCTGCACGAACCTGCTCCAGGTGGGCTCCTCTCTCCCGGCTTCCACAGGTGCTGCTAGGATCCCACTCCGGCACTGGCTTGGCACGGGCTCACGGCTTCCTTTGGCAATGGCTCTGCTCCAGGATGGCATGCTGCAGAGAATGCAGGTAGATTTTGTGCTCACTCCTGGCATGCAGCTGGACAATAAAGCCTGATCCAGCCCCCCCTCAGCATATGTCCGGCTCTGGCATTGGGGCGGGGCAACTTTGGGAGCAGCCCCAGCCCTGCTCCTGCTCCCGGCTGGGCACCCAGCTGCTGGGACACAGGTGTGTCCTGATGCCACCGTCTACTCCTTTGAGAAGGGGAGGACAGAGTGCATCAGGGAGTTTGGTGTGGCTTACATGCGGCAAGGAGAAGGTGCAGCCCCAAACTGGCTTTCACTTCTAGAACCTTTTGCTATTGCGGGAGCAGCTGCTGGAGCTTTTCAACCAAGCTGCAAGAGTGAAAAGTGTGATGGCATGTCTATCTGAGAAGGAAGGTTCGGTGCCGCAGCCTGTTGTGCACAATTTATATGCTGATAAGAGAAGGGGGTGCTTTTGCAACGTTTTCCTTCCTGACACTTCTGTCTCTGTGAGCTTTAGCTGCTTGGACTCAGGGGTACCGAAGGTGTGTGAAAGTGACTGGGATGCGAGAATCATGTTGCACAGGGAACAGGGAAGGTCAGCAAATGTTTTCTGTCCTGGCACATCTCTCAGTCTGAACTGCAGCTGCAGATGCTTCACTTCCGCCAAGGACTCTGCCACCTTGAGAGAAGGATGCGCTCTATGGAGTTGAGAAAGAAAGTGCGTCTCACTAGCTTCTTTCCTCTACTTCATAGACAGCAAAGGGGCTATGAAAGGCAGCACTGGCTTTTTGTTCTAGGACTTCTTCTTTACAAACAGCTGCTGGATGTTTGGAAGGGGGTTTGGGATATGCAAAAATGAGAGGCTAAGATGGTAAGAGGGTAAGATGGAAGTCATCTGGCAAAAGCAGAGCTCACAAAAGGGCCAGCTGAGAAAGCTCTTGCTGCCTACAACTTCAACTGCACCCCTCAAAGCAGCAGCACACACGCTGCTCTCGGCACTTTCCTTCTCAGCTCTACGCACCATCCTAAGCCTTGCCTCTCCCACACTCAGGATCCAAAGACAACGGCACCAGGGACTGCTCACACACTAAAGGCACCAGGACAAAAGGCTCACCAGCTTGGCCTTTGCATTCCCGCTGACAGCTCCACAGCTTGAACCCAGAGAACTGCCTGCTGCCAACAGCCTTTCCAATCACTCTGAGCACCTCATGACAAGGAGTGTGGGGAATGAATCTCCAGCAGTCTCCTGCCCCAGGCTGTCCCCCGGGAGCAGCCCTGCTCCAGGCCGTGACTGCCACCTGCACAGCCAAAGGACCCAGAGCCGGTGTTACACACCACGGCTGTGCCTGGCACAGAGACACCAGTGGCCACACAAGTGGCCATGGCACTGTCCACACACAGTCCCTGCTGCTGCTCCCCCAGCCGCTGGCACCAACTCCCAGCCACCCACTCCTAAAGCCACGGGGCCCACTGGGACACTGCGGGGGCTCGTGGAAGCCAGCGGCCATTGTGACACAGCGGGGCTGCACAGAGCCCACGGTGCTTTGTGACCCGTGGCTCCCAGGAGAGCCTTTGTGATGCTGGGGAACTACAAGGAAGCCTGGCTCCTCTGTGACACCACCACAGAAGCTCAGGGGAGCCCTGGAGACCGTGCTGATGCTATGGAACCTGATGCAACCCTGCCTCCACTGTGACACCACAGAAGCTCGGGGAGCTCTGCAGACCGTGGGGATGCTGGCGAAGCTGACGGAACCCTGGGCACCACAGTGACGCTATGGAACCTGGTGGAACCGAGGGGCCACAGTGACACTGTGGGGCCTTTTGGAAGCAACAGGACCCTGGTGGGAAGCCACGGGATGATTAATCCTGCACGAACCTGCTCCAGGTGGGCTCCTCTCTCCCGGCTTCCACAGGTGCTGCTAGGATCCCACTCCGGCACTGGCTTGGCACGGGCTCACGGCTTCCTTTGGCAATGGCTCTGCTCCAGGATGGCATGCTGCAGAGAATGCAGGTAGATTTTGTGCTCACTCCTGGCATGCAGCTGGACAATAAAGCCTGATCCAGCCCCCCCTCAGCATATGTCCGGCTCTGGCATTGGGGCGGGGCAACTTTGGGAGCAGCCCCAGCCCTGCTCCTGCTCCCGGCTGGGCACCCAGCTGCTGGGACACAGGTGTGTCCTGATGCCACCGTCTACTCCTTTGAGAAGGGGAGGACAGAGTGCATCAGGGAGTTTGGTGTGGCTTACATGCGGCAAGGAGAAGGTGCAGCCCCAAACTGGCTTTCACTTCTAGAACCTTTTGCTATTGCGGGAGCAGCTGCTGGAGCTTTTCAACCAAGCTGCAAGAGTGAAAAGTGTGATGGCATGTCTATCTGAGAAGGAAGGTTCGGTGCCGCAGCCTGTTGTGCACAATTTATATGCTGATAAGAGAAGGGGGTGCTTTTGCAACGTTTTCCTTCCTGACACTTCTGTCTCTGTGAGCTTTAGCTGCTTGGACTCAGGGGTACCGAAGGTGTGTGAAAGTGACTGGGATGCGAGAATCATGTTGCACAGGGAACAGGGAAGGTCAGCAAATGTTTCCTGTCCTGGCACATCTCTCAGTCTGAACTGCAGCTGCAGATGCTTCACTTCCGCCAAGGACTCTGCCACCTTGAGAGAAGGATGCGCTCTATGGAGTTGAGAAAGAAAGTGCGTCTCACTAGCTTCTTTCCTCTACTTCATAGACAGCAAAGGGGCTATGAAAGGCAGCACTGGCTTTTTGTTCTAGGACTTCTTCTTTACAAGCAGCTGCTGGATGTTTGGAAGGGGGTTTGGGATATGCAAAAATGAGAGGCTAAGATGGTAAGAGGGTAAGATGGAAGTCATCTGGCAAAAGCAGAGCTCACAAAAGGGCCAGCTGAGAAAGCTCTTGCTGCCTACAACTTCAACTGCACCCCTCAAAGCAGCAGCACACACGCTGCTCTCGGCACTTTCCTTCTCAGCTCTACGCACCATCCTAAGCCTTGCCTCTCCCACACTCAGGATCCAAAGACAACGGCACCAGGGACTGCTCACACACTAAAGGCACCAGGACAAAAGGCTCACCAGCTTGGCCTTTGCATTCCCGCTGACAGCTCCACAGCTTGAACCCAGAGAACTGCCTGCTGCCAACAGCCTTTCCAATCACTCTGAGCACCTCATGACAAGGAGTGTGGGGAATGAATCTCCAGCAGTCTCCTGCCCCAGGCTGTCCCCCGGGAGCAGCCCTGCTCCAGGCCGTGACTGCCACCTGCACAGCCAAAGGACCCAGAGCCGGTGTTACACACCACGGCTGTGCCTGGCACAGAGACACCAGTGGCCACACAAGTGGCCATGGCACTGTCCACACACAGTCCCTGCTGCTGCTCCCCCAGCCGCTGGCACCAACTCCCAGCCACCCACTCCTAAAGCCACGGGGCCCACTGGGACACTGCGGGGGCTCGTGGAAGCCAGCGGCCATTGTGACACAGCGGGGCTGCACAGAGCCCACGGTGCTTTGTGACCCGTGGCTCCCAGGAGAGCCTTTGTGATGCTGGGGAACTACAAGGAAGCCTGGCTCCTCTGTGACACCACCACAGAAGCTCAGGGGAGCCCTGGAGACCGTGCTGATGCTATGGAACCTGATGCAACCCTGCCTCCACTGTGACACCACAGAAGCTCGGGGAGCTCTGCAGACCGTGGGGATGCTGGCGAAGCTGACGGAACCCTGGGCACCACAGTGACGCTATGGAACCTGGTGGAACCGAGGGGCCACAGTGACACTGTGGGGCCTTTTGGAAGCAACAGGACCCTGGTGGGAAGCCACGGGATGATTAATCCTGCACGAACCTGCTCCAGGTGGGCTCCTCTCTCCCGGCTTCCACAGGTGCTGCTAGGATCCCACTCCGGCACTGGCTTGGCACGGGCTCACGGCTTCCTTTGGCAATGGCTCTGCTCCAGGATGGCATGCTGCAGAGAATGCAGGTAGATTTTGTGCTCACTCCTGGCATGCAGCTGGACAATAAAGCCTGATCCAGCCCCCCCTCAGCATATGTCCGGCTCTGGCATTGGGGCGGGGCAACTTTGGGAGCAGCCCCAGCCCTGCTCCTGCTCCCGGCTGGGCACCCAGCTGCTGGGACACAGGTGTGTCCTGATGCCACCGTCTACTCCTTTGAGAAGGGGAGGACAGAGTGCATCAGGGAGTTTGGTGTGGCTTACATGCGGCAAGGAGAAGGTGCAGCCCCAAACTGGCTTTCACTTCTAGAACCTTTTGCTATTGCGGGAGCAGCTGCTGGAGCTTTTCAACCGAGCTGCAAGAGTGAAAAGTGTGATGGCATGTCTATCTGAGAAGGAAGGTTCGGTGCCGCAGCCTGTTGTGCACAATTTATATGCTGATAAGAGAAGGGGGTGCTTTTGCAACGTTTTCCTTCCTGACACTTCTGTCTCTGTGAGCTTTAGCTGCTTGGACTCAGGGGTACCGAAGGTGTGTGAAAGTGACTGGGATGCGAGAATCATGTTGCACAGGGAACAGGGAAGGTCAGCAAATGTTTCCTGTCCTGGCACATCTCTCAGTCTGAACTGCAGCTGCAGATGCTTCACTTCCGCCAAGGACTCTGCCACCTTGAGAGAAGGATGCGCTCTATGGAGTTGAGAAAGAAAGTGCGTCTCACTAGCTTCTTTCCTCTACTTCATAGACAGCAAAGGGGCTATGAAAGGCAGCACTGGCTTTTTGTTCTAGGACTTCTTCTTTACAAGCAGCTGCTGGATGTTTGGAAGGGGGTTTGGGATATGCAAAAATGAGAGGCTAAGATGGTAAGAGGGTAAGATGGAAGTCATCTGGCAAAAGCAGAGCTCACAAAAGGGCCAGCTGAGAAAGCTCTTGCTGCCTACAACTTCAACTGCACCCCTCAAAGCAGCAGCACACACGCTGCTCTCGGCACTTTCCTTCTCAGCTCTACGCACCATCCTAAGCCTTGCCTCTCCCACACTCAGGATCCAAAGACAACGGCACCAGGGACTGCTCACACACTAAAGGCACCAGGAAAAAAGGCTCAGCAGCTTGGCCTTTGCATTCCCGCTGACAGCTCCACAGCTTGAACCCAGAGAACTGCCTGCTGCCAACAGCCTTTCCAATCACTCTGAGCACCTCATGACAAGGAGTGTGGGGAATGAATCTCCAGCAGCCTCCTGCCCCAGGCTGTCCCCCGGGAGCAGCCCTGCTCCAGGCCGTGACTGCCACCTGCACAGCCAAAGGACCCGGAGCCGGTGTTACACACCACGGCTGTGCCTGGCACAGAGACACCAGTGGCCACACAAGTGGCCATGGCACTGTCCACACACAGTCCCTGCTGCTGCTCCCCCAGCCGCTGGCACCAACTCCCAGCCACCCACTCCTAAAGCCACGGGGCCCACTGGGACACTGCGGGGGCTCGTGGAAGCCAGCGGCCATTGTGACACAGCGGGGCTGCACAGAGCCCACGGTGCTTTGTGACCCGTGGCTCCCAGGAGAGCCTTTGTGATGCTGGGGAACTACAAGGAAGCCTGGCTCCTCTGTGACACCACCACAGAAGCTCAGGGGAGCCCTGGAGACCGTGCTGATGCTATGGAACCTGATGCAACCCTGCCTCCACTGTGACACCACAGAAGCTCGGGGAGCTCTGCAGACCGTGGGGATGCTGGCGAAGCTGACGGAACCCTGGGCACCACAGTGACGCTATGGAACCTGGTGGAACCGAGGGGCCACAGTGACACTGTGGGGCCTTTTGGAAGCAACAGGACCCTGGTGGGAAGCCACGGGATGATTAATCCTGCACGAACCTGCTCCAGGTGGGCTCCTCTCTCCCGGCTTCCACAGGTGCTGCTAGGATCCCACTCCGGCACTGGCTTGGCACGGGCTCACGGCTTCCTTTGGCAATGGCTCTGCTCCAGGATGGCATGCTGCAGAGAATGCAGGTAGATTTTGTGCTCACTCCTGGCATGCAGCTGGACAATAAAGCCTGATCCAGCCCCCCCTCAGCATATGTCCGGCTCTGGCATTGGGGCGGGGCAACTTTGGGAGCAGCCCCAGCCCTGCTCCTGCTCCCGGCTGGGCACCCAGCTGCTGGGACACAGGTGTGTCCTGATGCCACCGTCTACTCCTTTGAGAAGGGGAGGACAGAGTGCATCAGGGAGTTTGGTGTGGCTTACATGCGGCAAGGAGAAGGTGCAGCCCCAAACTGGCTTTCACTTCTAGAACCTTTTGCTATTGCGGGAGCAGCTGCTGGAGCTTTTCAACCAAGCTGCAAGAGTGAAAAGTGTGATGGCATGTCTATCTGAGAAGGAAGGTTCGGTGCCGCAGCCTGTTGTGCACAATTTATATGCTGATAAGAGAAGGGGGTGCTTTTGCAACGTTTTCCTTCCTGACACTTCTGTCTCTGTGAGCTTTAGCTGCTTGGACTCAGGGGTACCGAAGGTGTGTGAAAGTGACTGGGATGCGAGAATCATGTTGCACAGGGAACAGGGAAGGTCAGCAAATGTTTCCTGTCCTGGCACATCTCTCAGTCTGAACTGCAGCTGCAGATGCTTCACTTCCGCCAAGGACTCTGCCACCTTGAGAGAAGGATGCGCTCTATGGAGTTGAGAAAGAAAGTGCGTCTCACTAGCTTCTTTCCTCTACTTCATAGACAGCAAAGGGGCTATGAAAGGCAGCACTGGCTTTTTGTTCTAGGACTTCTTCTTTACAAACAGCTGCTGGATGTTTGGAAGGGGGTTTGGGATATGCAAAAATGAGAGGCTAAGATGGTAAGAGGGTAAGATGGAAGTCATCTGGCAAAAGCAGAGCTCACAAAAGGGCCAGCTGAGAAAGCTCTTGCTGCCTACAACTTCAACTGCACCCCTCAAAGCAGCAGCACACACGCTGCTCTCGGCACTTTCCTTCTCAGCTCTACACACCATCCTAAGCCTTGCCTCTCCCACACTCAGGATCCAAAGACAACGGCACCAGGGACTGCTCACACACTAAAGGCACCAGGACAAAAGGCTCACCAGCTTGGCCTTTGCATTCCCGCTGACAGCTCCACAGCTTGAACCCAGAGAACTGCCTGCTGCCAACAGCCTTTCCAATCACTCTGAGCACCTCATGACAAGGAGTGTGGGGAATGAATCTCCAGCAGTCTCCTGCCCCAGGCTGTCCCCCGGGAGCAGCCCTGCTCCAGGCCGTGACTGCCACCTGCACAGCCAAAGGACCCAGAGCCGGTGTTACACACCACGGCTGTGCCTGGCACAGAGACACCAGTGGCCACACAAGTGGCCATGGCACTGTCCACACACAGTCCCTGCTGCTGCTCCCCCAGCCGCTGGCACCAACTCCCAGCCACCCACTCCTAAAGCCACGGGGCCCACTGGGACACTGCGGGGGCTCGTGGAAGCCAGCGGCCATTGTGACACAGCGGGGCTGCACAGAGCCCACGGTGCTTTGTGACCCGTGGCTCCCAGGAGAGCCTTTGTGATGCTGGGGAACTACAAGGAAGCCTGGCTCCTCTGTGACACCACCACAGAAGCTCAGGGGAGCCCTGGAGACCGTGCTGATGCTATGGAACCTGATGCAACCCTGCCTCCACTGTGACACCACAGAAGCTCGGGGAGCTCTGCAGACCGTGGGGATGCTGGCGAAGCTGACGGAACCCTGGGCACCACAGTGACGCTATGGAACCTGGTGGAACCGAGGGGCCACAGTGACACTGTGGGGCCTTTTGGAAGCAACAGGACCCTGGTGGGAAGCCACGGGATGATTAATCCTGCACGAACCTGCTCCAGGTGGGCTCCTCTCTCCCGGCTTCCACAGGTGCTGCTAGGATCCCACTCCGGCACTGGCTTGGCACGGGCTCACGGCTTCCTTTGGCAATGGCTCTGCTCCAGGATGGCATGCTGCAGAGAATGCAGGTAGATTTTGTGCTCACTCCTGGCATGCAGCTGGACAATAAAGCCTGATCCAGCCCCCCCTCAGCATATGTCCGGCTCTGGCATTGGGGCGGGGCAACTTTGGGAGCAGCCCCAGCCCTGCTCCTGCTCCCGGCTGGGCACCCAGCTGCTGGGACACAGGTGTGTCCTGATGCCACCGTCTACTCCTTTGAGAAGGGGAGGACAGAGTGCATCAGGGAGTTTGGTGTGGCTTACATGCGGCAAGGAGAAGGTGCAGCCCCAAACTGGCTTTCACTTCTAGAACCTTTTGCTATTGCGGGAGCAGCTGCTGGAGCTTTTCAACCAAGCTGCAAGAGTGAAAAGTGTGATGGCATGTCTATCTGAGAAGGAAGGTTCGGTGCCGCAGCCTGTTGTGCACAATTTATATGCTGATAAGAGAAGGGGGTGCTTTTGCAACGTTTTCCTTCCTGACACTTCTGTCTCTGTGAGCTTTAGCTGCTTGGACTCAGGGGTACCGAAGGTGTGTGAAAGTGACTGGGATGCGAGAATCATGTTGCACAGGGAACAGGGAAGGTCAGCAAATGTTTCCTGTCCTGGCACATCTCTCAGTCTGAACTGCAGCTGCAGATGCTTCACTTCCGCCAAGGACTCTGCCACCTTGAGAGAAGGATGCGCTCTATGGAGTTGAGAAAGAAAGTGCGTCTCACTAGCTTCTTTCCTCTACTTCATAGACAGCAAAGGGGCTATGAAAGGCAGCACTGGCTTTTTGTTCTAGGACTTCTTCTTTACAAGCAGCTGCTGGATGTTTGGAAGGGGGTTTGGGATATGCAAAAATGAGAGGCTAAGATGGTAAGAGGGTAAGATGGAAGTCATCTGGCAAAAGCAGAGCTCACAAAAGGGCCAGCTGAGAAAGCTCTTGCTGCCTACAACTTCAACTGCACCCCTCAAAGCAGCAGCACACACGCTGCTCTCGGCACTTTCCTTCTCAGCTCTACGCACCATCCTAAGCCTTGCCTCTCCCACACTCAGGATCCAAAGACAACGGCACCAGGGACTGCTCACACACTAAAGGCACCAGGAAAAAAGGCTCAGCAGCTTGGCCTTTGCATTCCCGCTGACAGCTCCACAGCTTGAACCCAGAGAACTGCCTGCTGCCAACAGCCTTTCCAATCACTCTGAGCACCTCATGACAAGGAGTGTGGGGAATGAATCTCCAGCAGCCTCCTGCCCCAGGCTGTCCCCCGGGAGCAGCCCTGCTCCAGGCCGTGACTGCCACCTGCACAGCCAAAGGACCCGGAGCCGGTGTTACACACCACGGCTGTGCCTGGCACAGAGACACCAGTGGCCACACAAGTGGCCATGGCACTGTCCACACACAGTCCCTGCTGCTGCTCCCCCAGCCGCTGGCACCAACTCCCAGCCACCCACTCCTAAAGCCACGGGGCCCACTGGGACACTGCGGGGGCTCGTGGAAGCCAGCGGCCATTGTGACACAGCGGGGCTGCACAGAGCCCACGGTGCTTTGTGACCCGTGGCTCCCAGGAGAGCCTTTGTGATGCTGGGGAACTACAAGGAAGCCTGGCTCCTCTGTGACACCACCACAGAAGCTCAGGGGAGCCCTGGAGACCGTGCTGATGCTATGGAACCTGATGCAACCCTGCCTCCACTGTGACACCACAGAAGCTCGGGGAGCTCTGCAGACCGTGGGGATGCTGGCGAAGCTGACGGAACCCTGGGCACCACAGTGACGCTATGGAACCTGGTGGAACCGAGGGGCCACAGTAACACTGTGGGGCCTTTTGGAAGCAACAGGACCCTGGTGGGAAGCCACGGGATGATTAATCCTGCACGAACCTGCTCCAGGTGGGCTCCTCTCTCCCGGCTTCCACAGGTGCTGCTAGGATCCCACTCCGGCACTGGCTTGGCACGGGCTCACGGCTTCCTTTGGCAATGGCTCTGCTCCAGGATGGCATGCTGCAGAGAATGCAGGTAGATTTTGTGCTCACTCCTGGCATGCAGCTGGACAATAAAGCCTGATCCAGCCCCCCCTCAGCATATGTCCGGCTCTGGCATTGGGGCGGGGCAACTTTGGGAGCAGCCCCAGCCCTGCTCCTGCTCCCGGCTGGGCACCCAGCTGCTGGGACACAGGTGTGTCCTGATGCCACCGTCTACTCCTTTGAGAAGGGGAGGACAGAGTGCATCAGGGAGTTTGGTGTGGCTTACATGCGGCAAGGAGAAGGTGCAGCCCCAAACTGGCTTTCACTTCTAGAACCTTTTGCTATTGCGGGAGCAGCTGCTGGAGCTTTTCAACCAAGCTGCAAGAGTGAAAAGTGTGATGGCATGTCTATCTGAGAAGGAAGGTTCGGTGCCGCAGCCTGTTGTGCACAATTTATATGCTGATAAGAGAAGGGGGTGCTTTTGCAACGTTTTCCTTCCTGACACTTCTGTCTCTGTGAGCTTTAGCTGCTTGGACTCAGGGGTACCGAAGGTGTGTGAAAGTGACTGGGATGCGAGAATCATGTTGCACAGGGAACAGGGAAGGTCAGCAAATGTTTTCTGTCCTGGCACATCTCTCAGTCTGAACTGCAGCTGCAGATGCTTCACTTCCGCCAAGGACTCTGCCACCTTGAGAGAAGGATGCGCTCTATGGAGTTGAGAAAGAAAGTGCGTCTCACTAGCTTCTTTCCTCTACTTCATAGACAGCAAAGGGGCTATGAAAGGCAGCACTGGCTTTTTGTTCTAGGACTTCTTCTTTACAAACAGCTGCTGGATGTTTGGAAGGGGGTTTGGGATATGCAAAAATGAGAGGCTAAGATGGTAAGAGGGTAAGATGGAAGTCATCTGGCAAAAGCAGAGCTCACAAAAGGGCCAGCTGAGAAAGCTCTTGCTGCCTACAACTTCAACTGCACCCCTCAAAGCAGCAGCACACACGCTGCTCTCGGCACTTTCCTTCTCAGCTCTACGCACCATCCTAAGCCTTGCCTCTCCCACACTCAGGATCCAAAGACAACGGCACCAGGGACTGCTCACACACTAAAGGCACCAGGACAAAAGGCTCACCAGCTTGGCCTTTGCATTCCCGCTGACAGCTCCACAGCTTGAACCCAGAGAACTGCCTGCTGCCAACAGCCTTTCCAATCACTCTGAGCACCTCATGACAAGGAGTGTGGGGAATGAATCTCCAGCAGTCTCCTGCCCCAGGCTGTCCCCCGGGAGCAGCCCTGCTCCAGGCCGTGACTGCCACCTGCACAGCCAAAGGACCCAGAGCCGGTGTTACACACCACGGCTGTGCCTGGCACAGAGACACCAGTGGCCACACAAGTGGCCATGGCACTGTCCACACACAGTCCCTGCTGCTGCTCCCCCAGCCGCTGGCACCAACTCCCAGCCACCCACTCCTAAAGCCACGGGGCCCACTGGGACACTGCGGGGGCTCGTGGAAGCCAGCGGCCATTGTGACACAGCGGGGCTGCACAGAGCCCACGGTGCTTTGTGACCCGTGGCTCCCAGGAGAGCCTTTGTGATGCTGGGGAACTACAAGGAAGCCTGGCTCCTCTGTGACACCACCACAGAAGCTCAGGGGAGCCCTGGAGACCGTGCTGATGCTATGGAACCTGATGCAACCCTGCCTCCACTGTGACACCACAGAAGCTCGGGGAGCTCTGCAGACCGTGGGGATGCTGGCGAAGCTGACGGAACCCTGGGCACCACAGTGACGCTATGGAACCTGGTGGAACCGAGGGGCCACAGTGACACTGTGGGGCCTTTTGGAAGCAACAGGACCCTGGTGGGAAGCCACGGGATGATTAATCCTGCACGAACCTGCTCCAGGTGGGCTCCTCTCTCCCGGCTTCCACAGGTGCTGCTAGGATCCCACTCCGGCACTGGCTTGGCACGGGCTCACGGCTTCCTTTGGCAATGGCTCTGCTCCAGGATGGCATGCTGCAGAGAATGCAGGTAGATTTTGTGCTCACTCCTGGCATGCAGCTGGACAATAAAGCCTGATCCAGCCCCCCCTCAGCATATGTCCGGCTCTGGCATTGGGGCGGGGCAACTTTGGGAGCAGCCCCAGCCCTGCTCCTGCTCCCGGCTGGGCACCCAGCTGCTGGGACACAGGTGTGTCCTGATGCCACCGTCTACTCCTTTGAGAAGGGGAGGACAGAGTGCATCAGGGAGTTTGGTGTGGCTTACATGCGGCAAGGAGAAGGTGCAGCCCCAAACTGGCTTTCACTTCTAGAACCTTTTGCTATTGCGGGAGCAGCTGCTGGAGCTTTTCAACCAAGCTGCAAGAGTGAAAAGTGTGATGGCATGTCTATCTGAGAAGGAAGGTTCGGTGCCGCAGCCTGTTGTGCACAATTTATATGCTGATAAGAGAAGGGGGTGCTTTTGCAACGTTTTCCTTCCTGACACTTCTGTCTCTGTGAGCTTTAGCTGCTTGGACTCAGGGGTACCGAAGGTGTGTGAAAGTGACTGGGATGCGAGAATCATGTTGCACAGGGAACAGGGAAGGTCAGCAAATGTTTCCTGTCCTGGCACATCTCTCAGTCTGAACTGCAGCTGCAGATGCTTCACTTCCGCCAAGGACTCTGCCACCTTGAGAGAAGGATGCGCTCTATGGAGTTGAGAAAGAAAGTGCGTCTCACTAGCTTCTTTCCTCTACTTCATAGACAGCAAAGGGGCTATGAAAGGCAGCACTGGCTTTTTGTTCTAGGACTTCTTCTTTACAAGCAGCTGCTGGATGTTTGGAAGGGGGTTTGGGATATGCAAAAATGAGAGGCTAAGATGGTAAGAGGGTAAGATGGAAGTCATCTGGCAAAAGCAGAGCTCACAAAAGGGCCAGCTGAGAAAGCTCTTGCTGCCTACAACTTCAACTGCACCCCTCAAAGCAGCAGCACACACGCTGCTCTCGGCACTTTCCTTCTCAGCTCTACGCACCATCCTAAGCCTTGCCTCTCCCACACTCAGGATCCAAAGACAACGGCACCAGGGACTGCTCACACACTAAAGGCACCAGGACAAAAGGCTCACCAGCTTGGCCTTTGCATTCCCGCTGACAGCTCCACAGCTTGAACCCAGAGAACTGCCTGCTGCCAACAGCCTTTCCAATCACTCTGAGCACCTCATGACAAGGAGTGTGGGGAATGAATCTCCAGCAGTCTCCTGCCCCAGGCTGTCCCCCGGGAGCAGCCCTGCTCCAGGCCGTGACTGCCACCTGCACAGCCAAAGGACCCAGAGCCGGTGTTACACACCACGGCTGTGCCTGGCACAGAGACACCAGTGGCCACACAAGTGGCCATGGCACTGTCCACACACAGTCCCTGCTGCTGCTCCCCCAGCCGCTGGCACCAACTCCCAGCCACCCACTCCTAAAGCCACGGGGCCCACTGGGACACTGCGGGGGCTCGTGGAAGCCAGCGGCCATTGTGACACAGCGGGGCTGCACAGAGCCCACGGTGCTTTGTGACCCGTGGCTCCCAGGAGAGCCTTTGTGATGCTGGGGAACTACAAGGAAGCCTGGCTCCTCTGTGACACCACCACAGAAGCTCAGGGGAGCCCTGGAGACCGTGCTGATGCTATGGAACCTGATGCAACCCTGCCTCCACTGTGACACCACAGAAGCTCGGGGAGCTCTGCAGACCGTGGGGATGCTGGCGAAGCTGACGGAACCCTGGGCACCACAGTGACGCTATGGAACCTGGTGGAACCGAGGGGCCACAGTGACACTGTGGGGCCTTTTGGAAGCAACAGGACCCTGGTGGGAAGCCACGGGATGATTAATCCTGCACGAACCTGCTCCAGGTGGGCTCCTCTCTCCCGGCTTCCACAGGTGCTGCTAGGATCCCACTCCGGCACTGGCTTGGCACGGGCTCACGGCTTCCTTTGGCAATGGCTCTGCTCCAGGATGGCATGCTGCAGAGAATGCAGGTAGATTTTGTGCTCACTCCTGGCATGCAGCTGGACAATAAAGCCTGATCCAGCCCCCCCTCAGCATATGTCCGGCTCTGGCATTGGGGCGGGGCAACTTTGGGAGCAGCCCCAGCCCTGCTCCTGCTCCCGGCTGGGCACCCAGCTGCTGGGACACAGGTGTGTCCTGATGCCACCGTCTACTCCTTTGAGAAGGGGAGGACAGAGTGCATCAGGGAGTTTGGTGTGGCTTACATGCGGCAAGGAGAAGGTGCAGCCCCAAACTGGCTTTCACTTCTAGAACCTTTTGCTATTGCGGGAGCAGCTGCTGGAGCTTTTCAACCGAGCTGCAAGAGTGAAAAGTGTGATGGCATGTCTATCTGAGAAGGAAGGTTCGGTGCCGCAGCCTGTTGTGCACAATTTATATGCTGATAAGAGAAGGGGGTGCTTTTGCAACGTTTTCCTTCCTGACACTTCTGTCTCTGTGAGCTTTAGCTGCTTGGACTCAGGGGTACCGAAGGTGTGTGAAAGTGACTGGGATGCGAGAATCATGTTGCACAGGGAACAGGGAAGGTCAGCAAATGTTTCCTGTCCTGGCACATCTCTCAGTCTGAACTGCAGCTGCAGATGCTTCACTTCCGCCAAGGACTCTGCCACCTTGAGAGAAGGATGCGCTCTATGGAGTTGAGAAAGAAAGTGCGTCTCACTAGCTTCTTTCCTCTACTTCATAGACAGCAAAGGGGCTATGAAAGGCAGCACTGGCTTTTTGTTCTAGGACTTCTTCTTTACAAGCAGCTGCTGGATGTTTGGAAGGGGGTTTGGGATATGCAAAAATGAGAGGCTAAGATGGTAAGAGGGTAAGATGGAAGTCATCTGGCAAAAGCAGAGCTCACAAAAGGGCCAGCTGAGAAAGCTCTTGCTGCCTACAACTTCAACTGCACCCCTCAAAGCAGCAGCACACACGCTGCTCTCGGCACTTTCCTTCTCAGCTCTACGCACCATCCTAAGCCTTGCCTCTCCCACACTCAGGATCCAAAGACAACGGCACCAGGGACTGCTCACACACTAAAGGCACCAGGAAAAAAGGCTCAGCAGCTTGGCCTTTGCATTCCCGCTGACAGCTCCACAGCTTGAACCCAGAGAACTGCCTGCTGCCAACAGCCTTTCCAATCACTCTGAGCACCTCATGACAAGGAGTGTGGGGAATGAATCTCCAGCAGCCTCCTGCCCCAGGCTGTCCCCCGGGAGCAGCCCTGCTCCAGGCCGTGACTGCCACCTGCACAGCCAAAGGACCCGGAGCCGGTGTTACACACCACGGCTGTGCCTGGCACAGAGACACCAGTGGCCACACAAGTGGCCATGGCACTGTCCACACACAGTCCCTGCTGCTGCTCCCCCAGCCGCTGGCACCAACTCCCAGCCACCCACTCCTAAAGCCACGGGGCCCACTGGGACACTGCGGGGGCTCGTGGAAGCCAGCGGCCATTGTGACACAGCGGGGCTGCACAGAGCCCACGGTGCTTTGTGACCCGTGGCTCCCAGGAGAGCCTTTGTGATGCTGGGGAACTACAAGGAAGCCTGGCTCCTCTGTGACACCACCACAGAAGCTCAGGGGAGCCCTGGAGACCGTGCTGATGCTATGGAACCTGATGCAACCCTGCCTCCACTGTGACACCACAGAAGCTCGGGGAGCTCTGCAGACCGTGGGGATGCTGGCGAAGCTGACGGAACCCTGGGCACCACAGTGACGCTATGGAACCTGGTGGAACCGAGGGGCCACAGTGACACTGTGGGGCCTTTTGGAAGCAACAGGACCCTGGTGGGAAGCCACGGGATGATTAATCCTGCACGAACCTGCTCCAGGTGGGCTCCTCTCTCCCGGCTTCCACAGGTGCTGCTAGGATCCCACTCCGGCACTGGCTTGGCACGGGCTCACGGCTTCCTTTGGCAATGGCTCTGCTCCAGGATGGCATGCTGCAGAGAATGCAGGTAGATTTTGTGCTCACTCCTGGCATGCAGCTGGACAATAAAGCCTGATCCAGCCCCCCCTCAGCATATGTCCGGCTCTGGCATTGGGGCGGGGCAACTTTGGGAGCAGCCCCAGCCCTGCTCCTGCTCCCGGCTGGGCACCCAGCTGCTGGGACACAGGTGTGTCCTGATGCCACCGTCTACTCCTTTGAGAAGGGGAGGACAGAGTGCATCAGGGAGTTTGGTGTGGCTTACATGCGGCAAGGAGAAGGTGCAGCCCCAAACTGGCTTTCACTTCTAGAACCTTTTGCTATTGCGGGAGCAGCTGCTGGAGCTTTTCAACCAAGCTGCAAGAGTGAAAAGTGTGATGGCATGTCTATCTGAGAAGGAAGGTTCGGTGCCGCAGCCTGTTGTGCACAATTTATATGCTGATAAGAGAAGGGGGTGCTTTTGCAACGTTTTCCTTCCTGACACTTCTGTCTCTGTGAGCTTTAGCTGCTTGGACTCAGGGGTACCGAAGGTGTGTGAAAGTGACTGGGATGCGAGAATCATGTTGCACAGGGAACAGGGAAGGTCAGCAAATGTTTTCTGTCCTGGCACATCTCTCAGTCTGAACTGCAGCTGCAGATGCTTCACTTCCGCCAAGGACTCTGCCACCTTGAGAGAAGGATGCGCTCTATGGAGTTGAGAAAGAAAGTGCGTCTCACTAGCTTCTTTCCTCTACTTCATAGACAGCAAAGGGGCTATGAAAGGCAGCACTGGCTTTTTGTTCTAGGACTTCTTCTTTACAAACAGCTGCTGGATGTTTGGAAGGGGGTTTGGGATATGCAAAAATGAGAGGCTAAGATGGTAAGAGGGTAAGATGGAAGTCATCTGGCAAAAGCAGAGCTCACAAAAGGGCCAGCTGAGAAAGCTCTTGCTGCCTACAACTTCAACTGCACCCCTCAAAGCAGCAGCACACACGCTGCTCTCGGCACTTTCCTTCTCAGCTCTACGCACCATCCTAAGCCTTGCCTCTCCCACACTCAGGATCCAAAGACAACGGCACCAGGGACTGCTCACACACTAAAGGCACCAGGACAAAAGGCTCACCAGCTTGGCCTTTGCATTCCCGCTGACAGCTCCACAGCTTGAACCCAGAGAACTGCCTGCTGCCAACAGCCTTTCCAATCACTCTGAGCACCTCATGACAAGGAGTGTGGGGAATGAATCTCCAGCAGTCTCCTGCCCCAGGCTGTCCCCCGGGAGCAGCCCTGCTCCAGGCCGTGACTGCCACCTGCACAGCCAAAGGACCCAGAGCCGGTGTTACACACCACGGCTGTGCCTGGCACAGAGACACCAGTGGCCACACAAGTGGCCATGGCACTGTCCACACACAGTCCCTGCTGCTGCTCCCCCAGCCGCTGGCACCAACTCCCAGCCACCCACTCCTAAAGCCACGGGGCCCACTGGGACACTGCGGGGGCTCGTGGAAGCCAGCGGCCATTGTGACACAGCGGGGCTGCACAGAGCCCACGGTGCTTTGTGACCCGTGGCTCCCAGGAGAGCCTTTGTGATGCTGGGGAACTACAAGGAAGCCTGGCTCCTCTGTGACACCACCACAGAAGCTCAGGGGAGCCCTGGAGACCGTGCTGATGCTATGGAACCTGATGCAACCCTGCCTCCACTGTGACACCACAGAAGCTCGGGGAGCTCTGCAGACCGTGGGGATGCTGGCGAAGCTGACGGAACCCTGGGCACCACAGTGACGCTATGGAACCTGGTGGAACCGAGGGGCCACAGTGACACTGTGGGGCCTTTTGGAAGCAACAGGACCCTGGTGGGAAGCCACGGGATGATTAATCCTGCACGAACCTGCTCCAGGTGGGCTCCTCTCTCCCGGCTTCCACAGGTGCTGCTAGGATCCCACTCCGGCACTGGCTTGGCACGGGCTCACGGCTTCCTTTGGCAATGGCTCTGCTCCAGGATGGCATGCTGCAGAGAATGCAGGTAGATTTTGTGCTCACTCCTGGCATGCAGCTGGACAATAAAGCCTGATCCAGCCCCCCCTCAGCATATGTCCGGCTCTGGCATTGGGGCCGGGCAACTTTGGGAGCAGCCCCAGCCCTGCTCCTGCTCCCGGCTGGGCACCCAGCTGCTGGGACACAGGTGTGTCCTGATGCCACCGTCTACTCCTTTGAGAAGGGGAGGACAGAGTGCATCAGGGAGTTTGGTGTGGCTTACATGCGGCAAGGAGAAGGTGCAGCCCCAAACTGGCTTTCACTTCTAGAACCTTTTGCTATTGCGGGAGCAGCTGCTGGAGCTTTTCAACCAAGCTGCAAGAGTGAAAAGTGTGATGGCATGTCTATCTGAGAAGGAAGGTTCGGTGCCGCAGCCTGTTGTGCACAATTTATATGCTGATAAGAGAAGGGGGTGCTTTTGCAACGTTTTCCTTCCTGACACTTCTGTCTCTGTGAGCTTTAGCTGCTTGGACTCAGGGGTACCGAAGGTGTGTGAAAGTGACTGGGATGCGAGAATCATGTTGCACAGGGAACAGGGAAGGTCAGCAAATGTTTCCTGTCCTGGCACATCTCTCAGTCTGAACTGCAGCTGCAGATGCTTCACTTCCGCCAAGGACTCTGCCACCTTGAGAGAAGGATGCGCTCTATGGAGTTGAGAAAGAAAGTGCGTCTCACTAGCTTCTTTCCTCTACTTCATAGACAGCAAAGGGGCTATGAAAGGCAGCACTGGCTTTTTGTTCTAGGACTTCTTCTTTACAAGCAGCTGCTGGATGTTTGGAAGGGGGTTTGGGATATGCAAAAATGAGAGGCTAAGATGGTAAGAGGGTAAGATGGAAGTCATCTGGCAAAAGCAGAGCTCACAAAAGGGCCAGCTGAGAAAGCTCTTGCTGCCTACAACTTCAACTGCACCCCTCAAAGCAGCAGCACACACGCTGCTCTCGGCACTTTCCTTCTCAGCTCTACGCACCATCCTAAGCCTTGCCTCTCCCACACTCAGGATCCAAAGACAACGGCACCAGGGACTGCTCACACACTAAAGGCACCAGGAAAAAAGGCTCACCAGCTTGGCCTTTGCATTCCCGCTGACAGCTCCACAGCTTGAACCCAGAGAACTGCCTGCTGCCAACAGCCTTTCCAATCACTCTGAGCACCTCATGACAAGGAGTGTGGGGAATGAATCTCCAGCAGCCTCCTGCCCCAGGCTGTCCCCCGGGAGCAGCCCTGCTCCAGGCCGTGACTGCCACCTGCACAGCCAAAGGACCCGGAGCCGGTGTTACACACCACGGCTGTGCCTGGCACAGAGACACCAGTGGCCACACAAGTGGCCATGGCACTGTCCACACACAGTCCCTGCTGCTGCTCCCCCAGCCGCTGGCACCAACTCCCAGCCACCCACTCCTAAAGCCACGGGGCCCACTGGGACACTGCGGGGGCTCGTGGAAGCCAGCGGCCATTGTGACACAGCGGGGCTGCACAGAGCCCACGGTGCTTTGTGACCCGTGGCTCCCAGGAGAGCCTTTGTGATGCTGGGGAACTACAAGGAAGCCTGGCTCCTCTGTGACACCACCACAGAAGCTCAGGGGAGCCCTGGAGACCGTGCTGATGCTATGGAACCTGATGCAACCCTGCCTCCTCTGTGACACCACAGAAGCTCTTGGAGCCCTGGAGACCGTGGTGATGCTATGGAACCTGATGCAACCCTGCCTCCTCTGTGACACCACAGAACCTCTGGGAGCCCTGGAGACCGTGCTGATGCTATGGAACCTGATGCAACCCTGTCTCCTCTGTGACACCACAGAAGATCAGATAGCCCTGGAGACTGTGGTGATGCTATGGAACCTGATGCAACCCTGCCTCCACTGTGACACCACAGAACCTCTGGGAGCCCTGGAGACCGTGCTGATGCTATGGAACCTGATGCAACCCTGCCTCCACTGTGACACCACAGAAGCTCGGGGAGCTCTGCAGACCGTGGGGATGCTGGCGAAGCTGACGGAACCCTGGGCACCACAGTGACGCTATGGAACCTGGTGGAACCGAGGGGCCACAGTGACACTGTGGGGCCTTTTGGAAGCAACAGGACCCTGGTGGGAAGCCACGGGATGATTAATCCTGCACGAACCTGCTCCAGGTGGGCTCCTCTCTCCCGGCTTCCACAGGTGCTGCTAGGATCCCACTCCGGCACTGGCTTGGCACGGGCTCACGGCTTCCTTTGGCAATGGCTCTGCTCCAGGATGGCATGCTGCAGAGAATGCAGGTAGATTTTGTGCTCACTCCTGGCATGCAGCTGGACAATAAAGCCTGATCCAGCCCCCCCTCAGCATATGTCCGGCTCTGGCATTGGGGCGGGGCAACTTTGGGAGCAGCCCCAGCCCTGCTCCTGCTCCCGGCTGGGCACCCAGCTGCTGGGACACAGGTGTGTCCTGATGCCACCGTCTACTCCTTTGAGAAGGGGAGGACAGAGTGCATCAGGGAGTTTGGTGTGGCTTACATGCGGCAAGGAGAAGGTGCAGCCCCAAACTGGCTTTCACTTCTAGAACCTTTTGCTATTGCGGGAGCAGCTGCTGGAGCTTTTCAACCGAGCTGCAAGAGTGAAAAGTGTGATGGCATGTCTATCTGAGAAGGAAGGTTCGGTGCCGCAGCCTGTTGTGCACAATTTATATGCTGATAAGAGAAGGGGGTGCTTTTGCAACGTTTTCCTTCCTGACACTTCTGTCTCTGTGAGCTTTAGCTGCTTGGACTCAGGGGTACCGAAGGTGTGTGAAAGTGACTGGGATGCGAGAATCATGTTGCACAGGGAACAGGGAAGGTCAGCAAATGTTTCCTGTCCTGGCACATCTCTCAGTCTGAACTGCAGCTGCAGATGCTTCACTTCCGCCAAGGACTCTGCCACCTTGAGAGAAGGATGCGCTCTATGGAGTTGAGAAAGAAAGTGCGTCTCACTAGCTTCTTTCCTCTACTTCATAGACAGCAAAGGGGCTATGAAAGGCAGCACTGGCTTTTTGTTCTAGGACTTCTTCTTTACAAGCAGCTGCTGGATGTTTGGAAGGGGGTTTGGGATATGCAAAAATGAGAGGCTAAGATGGTAAGAGGGTAAGATGGAAGTCATCTGGCAAAAGCAGAGCTCACAAAAGGGCCAGCTGAGAAAGCTCTTGCTGCCTACAACTTCAACTGCACCCCTCAAAGCAGCAGCACACACGCTGCTCTCGGCACTTTCCTTCTCAGCTCTACGCACCATCCTAAGCCTTGCCTCTCCCACACTCAGGATCCAAAGACAACGGCACCAGGGACTGCTCACACACTAAAGGCACCAGGAAAAAAGGCTCAGCAGCTTGGCCTTTGCATTCCCGCTGACAGCTCCACAGCTTGAACCCAGAGAACTGCCTGCTGCCAACAGCCTTTCCAATCACTCTGAGCACCTCATGACAAGGAGTGTGGGGAATGAATCTCCAGCAGCCTCCTGCCCCAGGCTGTCCCCCGGGAGCAGCCCTGCTCCAGGCCGTGACTGCCACCTGCACAGCCAAAGGACCCGGAGCCGGTGTTACACACCACGGCTGTGCCTGGCACAGAGACACCAGTGGCCACACAAGTGGCCATGGCACTGTCCACACACAGTCCCTGCTGCTGCTCCCCCAGCCGCTGGCACCAACTCCCAGCCACCCACTCCTAAAGCCACGGGGCCCACTGGGACACTGCGGGGGCTCGTGGAAGCCAGCGGCCATTGTGACACAGCGGGGCTGCACAGAGCCCACGGTGCTTTGTGACCCGTGGCTCCCAGGAGAGCCTTTGTGATGCTGGGGAACTACAAGGAAGCCTGGCTCCTCTGTGACACCACCACAGAAGCTCAGGGGAGCCCTGGAGACCGTGCTGATGCTATGGAACCTGATGCAACCCTGCCTCCACTGTGACACCACAGAAGCTCGGGGACCTCTGCAGACCGTGGGGATGCTGGCGAAGCTGACGGAACCCTGGGCACCACAGTGACGCTATGGAACCTGGTGGAACCGAGGGGCCACAGTGACACTGTGGGGCCTTTTGGAAGCAACAGGACCCTGGTGGGAAGCCACGGGATGATTAATCCTGCACGAACCTGCTCCAGGTGGGCTCCTCTCTCCCGGCTTCCACAGGTGCTGCTAGGATCCCACTCCGGCACTGGCTTGGCACGGGCTCACGGCTTCCTTTGGCAATGGCTCTGCTCCAGGATGGCATGCTGCAGAGAATGCAGGTAGATTTTGTGCTCACTCCTGGCATGCAGCTGGACAATAAAGCCTGATCCAGCCCCCCCTCAGCATATGTCCGGCTCTGGCATTGGGGCGGGGCAACTTTGGGAGCAGCCCCAGCCCTGCTCCTGCTCCCGGCTGGGCACCCAGCTGCTGGGACACAGGTGTGTCCTGATGCCACCGTCTACTCCTTTGAGAAGGGGAGGACAGAGTGCATCAGGGAGTTTGGTGTGGCTTACATGCGGCAAGGAGAAGGTGCAGCCCCAAACTGGCTTTCACTTCTAGAACCTTTTGCTATTGCGGGAGCAGCTGCTGGAGCTTTTCAACCAAGCTGCAAGAGTGAAAAGTGTGATGGCATGTCTATCTGAGAAGGAAGGTTCGGTGCCGCAGCCTGTTGTGCACAATTTATATGCTGATAAGAGAAGGGGGTGCTTTTGCAACGTTTTCCTTCCTGACACTTCTGTCTCTGTGAGCTTTAGCTGCTTGGACTCAGGGGTACCGAAGGTGTGTGAAAGTGACTGGGATGCGAGAATCATGTTGCACAGGGAACAGGGAAGGTCAGCAAATGTTTCCTGTCCTGGCACATCTCTCAGTCTGAACTGCAGCTGCAGATGCTTCACTTCCGCCAAGGACTCTGCCACCTTGAGAGAAGGATGCGCTCTATGGAGTTGAGAAAGAAAGTGCGTCTCACTAGCTTCTTTCCTCTACTTCATAGACAGCAAAGGGGCTATGAAAGGCAGCACTGGCTTTTTGTTCTAGGACTTCTTCTTTACAAACAGCTGCTGGATGTTTGGAAGGGGGTTTGGGATATGCAAAAATGAGAGGCTAAGATGGTAAGAGGGTAAGATGGAAGTCATCTGGCAAAAGCAGAGCTCACAAAAGGGCCAGCTGAGAAAGCTCTTGCTGCCTACAACTTCAACTGCACCCCTCAAAGCAGCAGCACACACGCTGCTCTCGGCACTTTCCTTCTCAGCTCTACGCACCATCCTAAGCCTTGCCTCTCCCACACTCAGGATCCAAAGACAACGGCACCAGGGACTGCTCACACACTAAAGGCACCAGGACAAAAGGCTCAGCAGCTTGGCCTTTGCATTCCCGCTGACAGCTCCACAGCTTGAACCCAGAGAACTGCCTGCTGCCAACAGCCTTTCCAATCACTCTGAGCACCTCATGACAAGGAGTGTGGGGAATGAATCTCCAGCAGTCTCCTGCCCCAGGCTGTCCCCCGGGAGCAGCCCTGCTCCAGGCCGTGACTGCCACCTGCACAGCCAAAGGACCCAGAGCCGGTGTTACACACCACGGCTGTGCCTGGCACAGAGACACCAGTGGCCACACAAGTGGCCATGGCACTGTCCACACACAGTCCCTGCTGCTGCTCCCCCAGCCGCTGGCACCAACTCCCAGCCACCCACTCCTAAAGCCACGGGGCCCACTGGGACACTGCGGGGGCTCGTGGAAGCCAGCGGCCATTGTGACACAGCGGGGCTGCACAGAGCCCACGGTGCTTTGTGACCCGTGGCTCCCAGGAGAGCCTTTGTGATGCTGGGGAACTACAAGGAAGCCTGGCTCCTCTGTGACACCACCACAGAAGCTCAGGGGAGCCCTGGAGACCGTGCTGATGCTATGGAACCTGATGCAACCCTGCCTCCACTGTGACACCACAGAAGCTCGGGGAGCTCTGCAGACCGTGGGGATGCTGGCGAAGCTGACGGAACCCTGGGCACCACAGTGACGCTATGGAACCTGGTGGAACCGAGGGGCCACAGTGACACTGTGGGGCCTTTTGGAAGCAACAGGACCCTGGTGGGAAGCCACGGGATGATTAATCCTGCACGAACCTGCTCCAGGTGGGCTCCTCTCTCCCGGCTTCCACAGGTGCTGCTAGGATCCCACTCCGGCACTGGCTTGGCACGGGCTCACGGCTTCCTTTGGCAATGGCTCTGCTCCAGGATGGCATGCTGCAGAGAATGCAGGTAGATTTTGTGCTCACTCCTGGCATGCAGCTGGACAATAAAGCCTGATCCAGCCCCCCCTCAGCATATGTCCGGCTCTGGCATTGGGGCCGGGCAACTTTGGGAGCAGCCCCAGCCCTGCTCCTGCTCCCGGCTGGGCACCCAGCTGCTGGGACACAGGTGTGTCCTGATGCCACCGTCTACTCCTTTGAGAAGGGGAGGACAGAGTGCATCAGGGAGTTTGGTGTGGCTTACATGCGGCAAGGAGAAGGTGCAGCCCCAAACTGGCTTTCACTTCTAGAACCTTTTGCTATTGCGGGAGCAGCTGCTGGAGCTTTTCAACCAAGCTGCAAGAGTGAAAAGTGTGATGGCATGTCTATCTGAGAAGGAAGGTTCGGTGCCGCAGCCTGTTGTGCACAATTTATATGCTGATAAGAGAAGGGGGTGCTTTTGCAACGTTTTCCTTCCTGACACTTCTGTCTCTGTGAGCTTTAGCTGCTTGGACTCAGGGGTACCGAAGGTGTGTGAAAGTGACTGGGATGCGAGAATCATGTTGCACAGGGAACAGGGAAGGTCAGCAAATGTTTCCTGTCCTGGCACATCTCTCAGTCTGAACTGCAGCTGCAGATGCTTCACTTCCGCCAAGGACTCTGCCACCTTGAGAGAAGGATGCGCTCTATGGAGTTGAGAAAGAAAGTGCGTCTCACTAGCTTCTTTCCTCTACTTCATAGACAGCAAAGGGGCTATGAAAGGCAGCACTGGCTTTTTGTTCTAGGACTTCTTCTTTACAAGCAGCTGCTGGATGTTTGGAAGGGGGTTTGGGATATGCAAAAATGAGAGGCTAAGATGGTAAGAGGGTAAGATGGAAGTCATCTGGCAAAAGCAGAGCTCACAAAAGGGCCAGCTGAGAAAGCTCTTGCTGCCTACAACTTCAACTGCACCCCTCAAAGCAGCAGCACACACGCTGCTCTCGGCACTTTCCTTCTCAGCTCTACGCACCATCCTAAGCCTTGCCTCTCCCACACTCAGGATCCAAAGACAACGGCACCAGGGACTGCTCACACACTAAAGGCACCAGGAAAAAAGGCTCACCAGCTTGGCCTTTGCATTCCCGCTGACAGCTCCACAGCTTGAACCCAGAGAACTGCCTGCTGCCAACAGCCTTTCCAATCACTCTGAGCACCTCATGACAAGGAGTGTGGGGAATGAATCTCCAGCAGCCTCCTGCCCCAGGCTGTCCCCCGGGAGCAGCCCTGCTCCAGGCCGTGACTGCCACCTGCACAGCCAAAGGACCCGGAGCCGGTGTTACACACCACGGCTGTGCCTGGCACAGAGACACCAGTGGCCACACAAGTGGCCATGGCACTGTCCACACACAGTCCCTGCTGCTGCTCCCCCAGCCGCTGGCACCAACTCCCAGCCACCCACTCCTAAAGCCACGGGGCCCACTGGGACACTGCGGGGGCTCGTGGAAGCCAGCGGCCATTGTGACACAGCGGGGCTGCACAGAGCCCACGGTGCTTTGTGACCCGTGGCTCCCAGGAGAGCCTTTGTGATGCTGGGGAACTACAAGGAAGCCTGGCTCCTCTGTGACACCACCACAGAAGCTCAGGGGAGCCCTGGAGACCGTGCTGATGCTATGGAACCTGATGCAACCCTGCCTCCTCTGTGACACCACAGAAGCTCTTGGAGCCCTGGAGACCGTGGTGATGCTATGGAACCTGATGCAACCCTGCCTCCTCTGTGACACCACAGAACCTCTGGGAGCCCTGGAGACCGTGCTGATGCTATGGAACCTGATGCAACCCTGTCTCCTCTGTGACACCACAGAAGATCAGATAGCCCTGGAGACTGTGGTGATGCTATGGAACCTGATGCAACCCTGCCTCCACTGTGACACCACAGAACCTCTGGGAGCCCTGGAGACCGTGCTGATGCTATGGAACCTGATGCAACCCTGCCTCCACTGTGACACCACAGAAGCTCGGGGAGCTCTGCAGACCGTGGGGATGCTGGCGAAGCTGACGGAACCCTGGGCACCACAGTGACGCTATGGAACCTGGTGGAACCGAGGGGCCACAGTGACACTGTGGGGCCTTTTGGAAGCAACAGGACCCTGGTGGGAAGCCACGGGATGATTAATCCTGCACGAACCTGCTCCAGGTGGGCTCCTCTCTCCCGGCTTCCACAGGTGCTGCTAGGATCCCACTCCGGCACTGGCTTGGCACGGGCTCACGGCTTCCTTTGGCAATGGCTCTGCTCCAGGATGGCATGCTGCAGAGAATGCAGGTAGATTTTGTGCTCACTCCTGGCATGCAGCTGGACAATAAAGCCTGATCCAGCCCCCCCTCAGCATATGTCCGGCTCTGGCATTGGGGCGGGGCAACTTTGGGAGCAGCCCCAGCCCTGCTCCTGCTCCCGGCTGGGCACCCAGCTGCTGGGACACAGGTGTGTCCTGATGCCACCGTCTACTCCTTTGAGAAGGGGAGGACAGAGTGCATCAGGGAGTTTGGTGTGGCTTACATGCGGCAAGGAGAAGGTGCAGCCCCAAACTGGCTTTCACTTCTAGAACCTTTTGCTATTGCGGGAGCAGCTGCTGGAGCTTTTCAACCGAGCTGCAAGAGTGAAAAGTGTGATGGCATGTCTATCTGAGAAGGAAGGTTCGGTGCCGCAGCCTGTTGTGCACAATTTATATGCTGATAAGAGAAGGGGGTGCTTTTGCAACGTTTTCCTTCCTGACACTTCTGTCTCTGTGAGCTTTAGCTGCTTGGACTCAGGGGTACCGAAGGTGTGTGAAAGTGACTGGGATGCGAGAATCATGTTGCACAGGGAACAGGGAAGGTCAGCAAATGTTTCCTGTCCTGGCACATCTCTCAGTCTGAACTGCAGCTGCAGATGCTTCACTTCCGCCAAGGACTCTGCCACCTTGAGAGAAGGATGCGCTCTATGGAGTTGAGAAAGAAAGTGCGTCTCACTAGCTTCTTTCCTCTACTTCATAGACAGCAAAGGGGCTATGAAAGGCAGCACTGGCTTTTTGTTCTAGGACTTCTTCTTTACAAGCAGCTGCTGGATGTTTGGAAGGGGGTTTGGGATATGCAAAAATGAGAGGCTAAGATGGTAAGAGGGTAAGATGGAAGTCATCTGGCAAAAGCAGAGCTCACAAAAGGGCCAGCTGAGAAAGCTCTTGCTGCCTACAACTTCAACTGCACCCCTCAAAGCAGCAGCACACACGCTGCTCTCGGCACTTTCCTTCTCAGCTCTACGCACCATCCTAAGCCTTGCCTCTCCCACACTCAGGATCCAAAGACAACGGCACCAGGGACTGCTCACACACTAAAGGCACCAGGAAAAAAGGCTCAGCAGCTTGGCCTTTGCATTCCCGCTGACAGCTCCACAGCTTGAACCCAGAGAACTGCCTGCTGCCAACAGCCTTTCCAATCACTCTGAGCACCTCATGACAAGGAGTGTGGGGAATGAATCTCCAGCAGCCTCCTGCCCCAGGCTGTCCCCCGGGAGCAGCCCTGCTCCAGGCCGTGACTGCCACCTGCACAGCCAAAGGACCCGGAGCCGGTGTTACACACCACGGCTGTGCCTGGCACAGAGACACCAGTGGCCACACAAGTGGCCATGGCACTGTCCACACACAGTCCCTGCTGCTGCTCCCCCAGCCGCTGGCACCAACTCCCAGCCACCCACTCCTAAAGCCACGGGGCCCACTGGGACACTGCGGGGGCTCGTGGAAGCCAGCGGCCATTGTGACACAGCGGGGCTGCACAGAGCCCACGGTGCTTTGTGACCCGTGGCTCCCAGGAGAGCCTTTGTGATGCTGGGGAACTACAAGGAAGCCTGGCTCCTCTGTGACACCACCACAGAAGCTCAGGGGAGCCCTGGAGACCGTGCTGATGCTATGGAACCTGATGCAACCCTGCCTCCACTGTGACACCACAGAAGCTCGGGGACCTCTGCAGACCGTGGGGATGCTGGCGAAGCTGACGGAACCCTGGGCACCACAGTGACGCTATGGAACCTGGTGGAACCGAGGGGCCACAGTGACACTGTGGGGCCTTTTGGAAGCAACAGGACCCTGGTGGGAAGCCACGGGATGATTAATCCTGCACGAACCTGCTCCAGGTGGGCTCCTCTCTCCCGGCTTCCACAGGTGCTGCTAGGATCCCACTCCGGCACTGGCTTGGCACGGGCTCACGGCTTCCTTTGGCAATGGCTCTGCTCCAGGATGGCATGCTGCAGAGAATGCAGGTAGATTTTGTGCTCACTCCTGGCATGCAGCTGGACAATAAAGCCTGATCCAGCCCCCCCTCAGCATATGTCCGGCTCTGGCATTGGGGCGGGGCAACTTTGGGAGCAGCCCCAGCCCTGCTCCTGCTCCCGGCTGGGCACCCAGCTGCTGGGACACAGGTGTGTCCTGATGCCACCGTCTACTCCTTTGAGAAGGGGAGGACAGAGTGCATCAGGGAGTTTGGTGTGGCTTACATGCGGCAAGGAGAAGGTGCAGCCCCAAACTGGCTTTCACTTCTAGAACCTTTTGCTATTGCGGGAGCAGCTGCTGGAGCTTTTCAACCAAGCTGCAAGAGTGAAAAGTGTGATGGCATGTCTATCTGAGAAGGAAGGTTCGGTGCCGCAGCCTGTTGTGCACAATTTATATGCTGATAAGAGAAGGGGGTGCTTTTGCAACGTTTTCCTTCCTGACACTTCTGTCTCTGTGAGCTTTAGCTGCTTGGACTCAGGGGTACCGAAGGTGTGTGAAAGTGACTGGGATGCGAGAATCATGTTGCACAGGGAACAGGGAAGGTCAGCAAATGTTTCCTGTCCTGGCACATCTCTCAGTCTGAACTGCAGCTGCAGATGCTTCACTTCCGCCAAGGACTCTGCCACCTTGAGAGAAGGATGCGCTCTATGGAGTTGAGAAAGAAAGTGCGTCTCACTAGCTTCTTTCCTCTACTTCATAGACAGCAAAGGGGCTATGAAAGGCAGCACTGGCTTTTTGTTCTAGGACTTCTTCTTTACAAGCAGCTGCTGGATGTTTGGAAGGGGGTTTGGGATATGCAAAAATGAGAGGCTAAGATGGTAAGAGGGTAAGATGGAAGTCATCTGGCAAAAGCAGAGCTCACAAAAGGGCCAGCTGAGAAAGCTCTTGCTGCCTACAACTTCAACTGCACCCCTCAAAGCAGCAGCACACACGCTGCTCTCGGCACTTTCCTTCTCAGCTCTACGCACCATCCTAAGCCTTGCCTCTCCCACACTCAGGATCCAAAGACAACGGCACCAGGGACTGCTCACACACTAAAGGCACCAGGACAAAAGGCTCAGCAGCTTGGCCTTTGCATTCCCGCTGACAGCTCCACAGCTTGAACCCAGAGAACTGCCTGCTGCCAACAGCCTTTCCAATCACTCTGAGCACCTCATGACAAGGAGTGTGGGGAATGAATCTCCAGCAGTCTCCTGCCCCAGGCTGTCCCCCGGGAGCAGCCCTGCTCCAGGCCGTGACTGCCACCTGCACAGCCAAAGGACCCAGAGCCGGTGTTACACACCACGGCTGTGCCTGGCACAGAGACACCAGTGGCCACACAAGTGGCCATGGCACTGTCCACACACAGTCCCTGCTGCTGCTCCCCCAGCCGCTGGCACCAACTCCCAGCCACCCACTCCTAAAGCCACGGGGCCCACTGGGACACTGCGGGGGCTCGTGGAAGCCAGCGGCCATTGTGACACAGCGGGGCTGCACAGAGCCCACGGTGCTTTGTGACCCGTGGCTCCCAGGAGAGCCTTTGTGATGCTGGGGAACTACAAGGAAGCCTGGCTCCTCTGTGACACCACCACAGAAGCTCAGGGGAGCCCTGGAGACCGTGCTGATGCTATGGAACCTGATGCAACCCTGCCTCCACTGTGACACCACAGAAGCTCGGGGAGCTCTGCAGACCGTGGGGATGCTGGCGAAGCTGACGGAACCCTGGGCACCACAGTGACGCTATGGAACCTGGTGGAACCGAGGGGCCACAGTGACACTGTGGGGCCTTTTGGAAGCAACAGGACCCTGGTGGGAAGCCACGGGATGATTAATCCTGCACGAACCTGCTCCAGGTGGGCTCCTCTCTCCCGGCTTCCACAGGTGCTGCTAGGATCCCACTCCGGCACTGGCTTGGCACGGGCTCACGGCTTCCTTTGGCAATGGCTCTGCTCCAGGATGGCATGCTGCAGAGAATGCAGGTAGATTTTGTGCTCACTCCTGGCATGCAGCTGGACAATAAAGCCTGATCCAGCCCCCCCTCAGCATATGTCCGGCTCTGGCATTGGGGCCGGGCAACTTTGGGAGCAGCCCCAGCCCTGCTCCTGCTCCCGGCTGGGCACCCAGCTGCTGGGACACAGGTGTGTCCTGATGCCACCGTCTACTCCTTTGAGAAGGGGAGGACAGAGTGCATCAGGGAGTTTGGTGTGGCTTACATGCGGCAAGGAGAAGGTGCAGCCCCAAACTGGCTTTCACTTCTAGAACCTTTTGCTATTGCGGGAGCAGCTGCTGGAGCTTTTCAACCAAGCTGCAAGAGTGAAAAGTGTGATGGCATGTCTATCTGAGAAGGAAGGTTCGGTGCCGCAGCCTGTTGTGCACAATTTATATGCTGATAAGAGAAGGGGGTGCTTTTGCAACGTTTTCCTTCCTGACACTTCTGTCTCTGTGAGCTTTAGCTGCTTGGACTCAGGGGTACCGAAGGTGTGTGAAAGTGACTGGGATGCGAGAATCATGTTGCACAGGGAACAGGGAAGGTCAGCAAATGTTTCCTGTCCTGGCACATCTCTCAGTCTGAACTGCAGCTGCAGATGCTTCACTTCCGCCAAGGACTCTGCCACCTTGAGAGAAGGATGCGCTCTATGGAGTTGAGAAAGAAAGTGCGTCTCACTAGCTTCTTTCCTCTACTTCATAGACAGCAAAGGGGCTATGAAAGGCAGCACTGGCTTTTTGTTCTAGGACTTCTTCTTTACAAGCAGCTGCTGGATGTTTGGAAGGGGGTTTGGGATATGCAAAAATGAGAGGCTAAGATGGTAAGAGGGTAAGATGGAAGTCATCTGGCAAAAGCAGAGCTCACAAAAGGGCCAGCTGAGAAAGCTCTTGCTGCCTACAACTTCAACTGCACCCCTCAAAGCAGCAGCACACACGCTGCTCTCGGCACTTTCCTTCTCAGCTCTACGCACCATCCTAAGCCTTGCCTCTCCCACACTCAGGATCCAAAGACAACGGCACCAGGGACTGCTCACACACTAAAGGCACCAGGAAAAAAGGCTCAGCAGCTTGGCCTTTGCATTCCCGCTGACAGCTCCACAGCTTGAACCCAGAGAACTGCCTGCTGCCAACAGCCTTTCCAATCACTCTGAGCACCTCATGACAAGGAGTGTGGGGAATGAATCTCCAGCAGCCTCCTGCCCCAGGCTGTCCCCCGGGAGCAGCCCTGCTCCAGGCCGTGACTGCCACCTGCACAGCCAAAGGACCCGGAGCCGGTGTTACACACCACGGCTGTGCCTGGCACAGAGACACCAGTGGCCACACAAGTGGCCATGGCACTGTCCACACACAGTCCCTGCTGCTGCTCCCCCAGCCGCTGGCACCAACTCCCAGCCACCCACTCCTAAAGCCACGGGGCCCACTGGGACACTGCGGGGGCTCGTGGAAGCCAGCGGCCATTGTGACACAGCGGGGCTGCACAGAGCCCACGGTGCTTTGTGACCCGTGGCTCCCAGGAGAGCCTTTGTGATGCTGGGGAACTACAAGGAAGCCTGGCTCCTCTGTGACACCACCACAGAAGCTCAGGGGAGCCCTGGAGACCGTGCTGATGCTATGGAACCTGATGCAACCCTGCCTCCACTGTGACACCACAGAAGCTCGGGGAGCTCTGCAGACCGTGGGGATGCTGGCGAAGCTGACGGAACCCTGGGCACCACAGTGACGCTATGGAACCTGGTGGAACCGAGGGGCCACAGTGACACTGTGGGGCCTTATGGAAGCAACAGGACCCTGGTGGGAAGCCACGGGATGATTAATCCTGCACGAACCTGCTCCAGGTGGGCTCCTCTCTCCCGGCTTCCACAGGTGCTGCTAGGATCCCACTCCGGCACTGGCTTGGCACGGGCTCACGGCTTCCTTTGGCAATGGCTCTGCTCCAGGATGGCATGCTGCAGAGAATGCAGGTAGATTTTGTGCTCACTCCTGGCATGCAGCTGGACAATAAAGCCTGATCCAGCCCCCCCTCAGCATATGTCCGGCTCTGGCATTGGGGCGGGGCAACTTTGGGAGCAGCCCCAGCCCTGCTCCTGCTCCCGGCTGGGCACCCAGCTGCTGGGACACAGGTGTGTCCTGATGCCACCGTCTACTCCTTTGAGAAGGGGAGGACAGAGTGCATCAGGGAGTTTGGTGTGGCTTACATGCGGCAAGGAGAAGGTGCAGCCCCAAACTGGCTTTCACTTCTAGAACCTTTTGCTATTGCGGGAGCAGCTGCTGGAGCTTTTCAACCAAGCTGCAAGAGTGAAAAGTGTGATGGCATGTCTATCTGAGAAGGAAGGTTCGGTGCCGCAGCCTGTTGTGCACAATTTATATGCTGATAAGAGAAGGGGGTGCTTTTGGAACGTTTTCCTTCCTGACACTTCTGTCTCTGTGAGCTTTAGCTGCTTGGACTCAGGGGTACCGAAGGTGTGTGAAAGTGACTGGGATGCGAGAATCATGTTGCACAGGGAACAGGGAAGGTCAGCAAATGTTTCCTGTCCTGGCACATCTCTCAGTCTGAACTGCAGCTGCAGATGCTTCACTTCCGCCAAGGACTCTGCCACCTTGAGAGAAGGATGCGCTCTATGGAGTTGAGAAAGAAAGTGCGTCTCACTAGCTTCTTTCCTCTACTTCATAGACAGCAAAGGGGCTATGAAAGGCAGCACTGGCTTTTTGTTCTAGGACTTCTTCTTTACAAGCAGCTGCTGGATGTTTGGAAGGGGGTTTGGGATATGCAAAAATGAGAGGCTAAGATGGTAAGAGGGTAAGATGGAAGTCATCTGGCAAAAGCAGAGCTCACAAAAGGGCCAGCTGAGAAAGCTCTTGCTGCCTACAACTTCAACTGCACCCCTCAAAGCAGCAGCACACACGCTGCTCTCGGCACTTTCCTTCTCAGCTCTACGCACCATCCTAAGCCTTGCCTCTCCCACACTCAGGATCCAAAGACAACGGCACCAGGGACTGCTCACACACTAAAGGCACCAGGACAAAAGGCTCAGCAGCTTGGCCTTTGCATTCCCGCTGACAGCTCCACAGCTTGAACCCAGAGAACTGCACGCTGGCAACAGCCTTTCCAATCACTCTGAGCACCTCATGACAAGGAGCTGCAGCGTGTGGGGAATGAATCTCCAGCAGCCTCCTGCCCCAGGCTGTCCCCCGGGAGCAGCCCTGCTCCAGGCCGTGACTGCCACCTGCACAGCCAAAGGACCCGGAGCCGGTGTTACACACCACGGCTGTGCCTGGCACAGAGACACCAGTGGCCACACAAGTGGCCATGGCACTGTCCACACACAGTCCCTGCTGCTGCTCCCCCAGCCGCTGGCACCAACTCCCAGCCACCCACTCCTAAAGCCACGGGGCCCACTGGGACACTGCGGGGGCTCGTGGAAGCCAGCGGCCATTGTGACACAGCGGGGCTGCACAGAGCCCACGGTGCTTTGTGACCCGTGGCTCCCAGGAGAGCCTTTGTGATGCTGGGGAACTACAAGGAAGCCTGGCTCCTCTGTGACACCACCACAGAAGCTCAGGGGAGCCCTGGAGACCGTGCTGATGCTATGGAACCTGATGCAACCCTGCCTCCTCTGTGACACCACAGAAGCTCTTGGAGCCCTGGAGACCGTGGTGATGCTATGGAACCTGATGCAACCCTGCCTCCTCTGTGACACCACAGAACCTCTGGGAGCCCTGGAGACCGTGCTGATGCTATGGAACCTGATGCAACCCTGTCTCCTCTGTGACACCACAGAAGATCAGATAGCCCTGGAGACTGTGGTGATGCTATGGAACCTGATGCAACCCTGCCTCCACTGTGACACCACAGAACCTCTGGGAGCCCTGGAGACCGTGCTGATGCTATGGAACCTGATGCAACCCTGCCTCCACTGTGACACCACAGAAGCTCGGGGAGCTCTGCAGACCGTGGGGATGCTGGCGAAGCTGACGGAACCCTGGGCACCACAGTGACGCTATGGAACCTGGTGGAACCGAGGGGCCACAGTGACACTGTGGGGCCTTTTGGAAGCAACAGGACCCTGGTGGGAAGCCACGGGATGATTAATCCTGCACGAACCTGCTCCAGGTGGGCTCCTCTCTCCCGGCTTCCACAGGTGCTGCTAGGATCCCACTCCGGCACTGGCTTGGCACGGGCTCACGGCTTCCTTTGGCAATGGCTCTGCTCCAGGATGGCATGCTGCAGAGAATGCAGGTAGATTTTGTGCTCACTCCTGGCATGCAGCTGGACAATAAAGCCTGATCCAGCCCCCCCTCAGCATATGTCCGGCTCTGGCATTGGGGCGGGGCAACTTTGGGAGCAGCCCCAGCCCTGCTCCTGCTCCCGGCTGGGCACCCAGCTGCTGGGACACAGGTGTGTCCTGATGCCACCGTCTACTCCTTTGAGAAGGGGAGGACAGAGTGCATCAGGGAGTTTGGTGTGGCTTACATGCGGCAAGGAGAAGGTGCAGCCCCAAACTGGCTTTCACTTCTAGAACCTTTTGCTATTGCGGGAGCAGCTGCTGGAGCTTTTCAACCGAGCTGCAAGAGTGAAAAGTGTGATGGCATGTCTATCTGAGAAGGAAGGTTCGGTGCCGCAGCCTGTTGTGCACAATTTATATGCTGATAAGAGAAGGGGGTGCTTTTGCAACGTTTTCCTTCCTGACACTTCTGTCTCTGTGAGCTTTAGCTGCTTGGACTCAGGGGTACCGAAGGTGTGTGAAAGTGACTGGGATGCGAGAATCATGTTGCACAGGGAACAGGGAAGGTCAGCAAATGTTTCCTGTCCTGGCACATCTCTCAGTCTGAACTGCAGCTGCAGATGCTTCACTTCCGCCAAGGACTCTGCCACCTTGAGAGAAGGATGCGCTCTATGGAGTTGAGAAAGAAAGTGCGTCTCACTAGCTTCTTTCCTCTACTTCATAGACAGCAAAGGGGCTATGAAAGGCAGCACTGGCTTTTTGTTCTAGGACTTCTTCTTTACAAGCAGCTGCTGGATGTTTGGAAGGGGGTTTGGGATATGCAAAAATGAGAGGCTAAGATGGTAAGAGGGTAAGATGGAAGTCATCTGGCAAAAGCAGAGCTCACAAAAGGGCCAGCTGAGAAAGCTCTTGCTGCCTACAACTTCAACTGCACCCCTCAAAGCAGCAGCACACACGCTGCTCTCGGCACTTTCCTTCTCAGCTCTACGCACCATCCTAAGCCTTGCCTCTCCCACACTCAGGATCCAAAGACAACGGCACCAGGGACTGCTCACACACTAAAGGCACCAGGAAAAAAGGCTCAGCAGCTTGGCCTTTGCATTCCCGCTGACAGCTCCACAGCTTGAACCCAGAGAACTGCCTGCTGCCAACAGCCTTTCCAATCACTCTGAGCACCTCATGACAAGGAGTGTGGGGAATGAATCTCCAGCAGCCTCCTGCCCCAGGCTGTCCCCCGGGAGCAGCCCTGCTCCAGGCCGTGACTGCCACCTGCACAGCCAAAGGACCCGGAGCCGGTGTTACACACCACGGCTGTGCCTGGCACAGAGACACCAGTGGCCACACAAGTGGCCATGGCACTGTCCACACACAGTCCCTGCTGCTGCTCCCCCAGCCGCTGGCACCAACTCCCAGCCACCCACTCCTAAAGCCACGGGGCCCACTGGGACACTGCGGGGGCTCGTGGAAGCCAGCGGCCATTGTGACACAGCGGGGCTGCACAGAGCCCACGGTGCTTTGTGACCCGTGGCTCCCAGGAGAGCCTTTGTGATGCTGGGGAACTACAAGGAAGCCTGGCTCCTCTGTGACACCACCACAGAAGCTCAGGGGAGCCCTGGAGACCGTGCTGATGCTATGGAACCTGATGCAACCCTGCCTCCACTGTGACACCACAGAAGCTCGGGGAGCTCTGCAGACCGTGGGGATGCTGGCGAAGCTGACGGAACCCTGGGCACCACAGTGACGCTATGGAACCTGGTGGAACCGAGGGGCCACAGTGACACTGTGGGGCCTTTTGGAAGCAACAGGACCCTGGTGGGAAGCCACGGGATGATTAATCCTGCACGAACCTGCTCCAGGTGGGCTCCTCTCTCCCGGCTTCCACAGGTGCTGCTAGGATCCCACTCCGGCACTGGCTTGGCACGGGCTCACGGCTTCCTTTGGCAATGGCTCTGCTCCAGGATGGCATGCTGCAGAGAATGCAGGTAGATTTTGTGCTCACTCCTGGCATGCAGCTGGACAATAAAGCCTGATCCAGCCCCCCCTCAGCATATGTCCGGCTCTGGCATTGGGGCGGGGCAACTTTGGGAGCAGCCCCAGCCCTGCTCCTGCTCCCGGCTGGGCACCCAGCTGCTGGGACACAGGTGTGTCCTGATGCCACCGTCTACTCCTTTGAGAAGGGGAGGACAGAGTGCATCAGGGAGTTTGGTGTGGCTTACATGCGGCAAGGAGAAGGTGCAGCCCCAAACTGGCTTTCACTTCTAGAACCTTTTGCTATTGCGGGAGCAGCTGCTGGAGCTTTTCAACCAAGCTGCAAGAGTGAAAAGTGTGATGGCATGTCTATCTGAGAAGGAAGGTTCGGTGCCGCAGCCTGTTGTGCACAATTTATATGCTGATAAGAGAAGGGGGTGCTTTTGCAACGTTTTCCTTCCTGACACTTCTGTCTCTGTGAGCTTTAGCTGCTTGGACTCAGGGGTACCGAAGGTGTGTGAAAGTGACTGGGATGCGAGAATCATGTTGCACAGGGAACAGGGAAGGTCAGCAAATGTTTCCTGTCCTGGCACATCTCTCAGTCTGAACTGCAGCTGCAGATGCTTCACTTCCGCCAAGGACTCTGCCACCTTGAGAGAAGGATGCGCTCTATGGAGTTGAGAAAGAAAGTGCGTCTCACTAGCTTCTTTCCTCTACTTCATAGACAGCAAAGGGGCTATGAAAGGCAGCACTGGCTTTTTGTTCTAGGACTTCTTCTTTACAAACAGCTGCTGGATGTTTGGAAGGGGGTTTGGGATATGCAAAAATGAGAGGCTAAGATGGTAAGAGGGTAAGATGGAAGTCATCTGGCAAAAGCAGAGCTCACAAAAGGGCCAGCTGAGAAAGCTCTTGCTGCCTACAACTTCAACTGCACCCCTCAAAGCAGCAGCACACACGCTGCTCTCGGCACTTTCCTTCTCAGCTCTACGCACCATCCTAAGCCTTGCCTCTCCCACACTCAGGATCCAAAGACAACGGCACCAGGGACTGCTCACACACTAAAGGCACCAGGACAAAAGGCTCAGCAGCTTGGCCTTTGCATTCCCGCTGACAGCTCCACAGCTTGAACCCAGAGAACTGCCTGCTGCCAACAGCCTTTCCAATCACTCTGAGCACCTCATGACAAGGAGTGTGGGGAATGAATCTCCAGCAGTCTCCTGCCCCAGGCTGTCCCCCGGGAGCAGCCCTGCTCCAGGCCGTGACTGCCACCTGCACAGCCAAAGGACCCAGAGCCGGTGTTACACACCACGGCTGTGCCTGGCACAGAGACACCAGTGGCCACACAAGTGGCCATGGCACTGTCCACACACAGTCCCTGCTGCTGCTCCCCCAGCCGCTGGCACCAACTCCCAGCCACCCACTCCTAAAGCCACGGGGCCCACTGGGACACTGCGGGGGCTCGTGGAAGCCAGCGGCCATTGTGACACAGCGGGGCTGCACAGAGCCCACGGTGCTTTGTGACCCGTGGCTCCCAGGAGAGCCTTTGTGATGCTGGGGAACTACAAGGAAGCCTGGCTCCTCTGTGACACCACCACAGAAGCTCAGGGGAGCCCTGGAGACCGTGCTGATGCTATGGAACCTGATGCAACCCTGCCTCCACTGTGACACCACAGAAGCTCGGGGAGCTCTGCAGACCGTGGGGATGCTGGCGAAGCTGACGGAACCCTGGGCACCACAGTGACGCTATGGAACCTGGTGGAACCGAGGGGCCACAGTGACACTGTGGGGCCTTTTGGAAGCAACAGGACCCTGGTGGGAAGCCACGGGATGATTAATCCTGCACGAACCTGCTCCAGGTGGGCTCCTCTCTCCCGGCTTCCACAGGTGCTGCTAGGATCCCACTCCGGCACTGGCTTGGCACGGGCTCACGGCTTCCTTTGGCAATGGCTCTGCTCCAGGATGGCATGCTGCAGAGAATGCAGGTAGATTTTGTGCTCACTCCTGGCATGCAGCTGGACAATAAAGCCTGATCCAGCCCCCCCTCAGCATATGTCCGGCTCTGGCATTGGGGCGGGGCAACTTTGGGAGCAGCCCCAGCCCTGCTCCTGCTCCCGGCTGGGCACCCAGCTGCTGGGACACAGGTGTGTCCTGATGCCACCGTCTACTCCTTTGAGAAGGGGAGGACAGAGTGCATCAGGGAGTTTGGTGTGGCTTACATGCGGCAAGGAGAAGGTGCAGCCCCAAACTGGCTTTCACTTCTAGAACCTTTTGCTATTGCGGGAGCAGCTGCTGGAGCTTTTCAACCAAGCTGCAAGAGTGAAAAGTGTGATGGCATGTCTATCTGAGAAGGAAGGTTCGGTGCCGCAGCCTGTTGTGCACAATTTATATGCTGATAAGAGAAGGGGGTGCTTTTGCAACGTTTTCCTTCCTGACACTTCTGTCTCTGTGAGCTTTAGCTGCTTGGACTCAGGGGTACCGAAGGTGTGTGAAAGTGACTGGGATGCGAGAATCATGTTGCACAGGGAACAGGGAAGGTCAGCAAATGTTTCCTGTCCTGGCACATCTCTCAGTCTGAACTGCAGCTGCAGATGCTTCACTTCCGCCAAGGACTCTGCCACCTTGAGAGAAGGATGCGCTCTATGGAGTTGAGAAAGAAAGTGCGTCTCACTAGCTTCTTTCCTCTACTTCATAGACAGCAAAGGGGCTATGAAAGGCAGCACTGGCTTTTTGTTCTAGGACTTCTTCTTTACAAGCAGCTGCTGGATGTTTGGAAGGGGGTTTGGGATATGCAAAAATGAGAGGCTAAGATGGTAAGAGGGTAAGATGGAAGTCATCTGGCAAAAGCAGAGCTCACAAAAGGGCCAGCTGAGAAAGCTCTTGCTGCCTACAACTTCAACTGCACCCCTCAAAGCAGCAGCACACACGCTGCTCTCGGCACTTTCCTTCTCAGCTCTACGCACCATCCTAAGCCTTGCCTCTCCCACACTCAGGATCCAAAGACAACGGCACCAGGGACTGCTCACACACTAAAGGCACCAGGAAAAAAGGCTCAGCAGCTTGGCCTTTGCATTCCCGCTGACAGCTCCACAGCTTGAACCCAGAGAACTGCCTGCTGCCAACAGCCTTTCCAATCACTCTGAGCACCTCATGACAAGGAGTGTGGGGAATGAATCTCCAGCAGCCTCCTGCCCCAGGCTGTCCCCCGGGAGCAGCCCTGCTCCAGGCCGTGACTGCCACCTGCACAGCCAAAGGACCCGGAGCCGGTGTTACACACCACGGCTGTGCCTGGCACAGAGACACCAGTGGCCACACAAGTGGCCATGGCACTGTCCACACACAGTCCCTGCTGCTGCTCCCCCAGCCGCTGGCACCAACTCCCAGCCACCCACTCCTAAAGCCACGGGGCCCACTGGGACACTGCGGGGGCTCGTGGAAGCCAGCGGCCATTGTGACACAGCGGGGCTGCACAGAGCCCACGGTGCTTTGTGACCCGTGGCTCCCAGGAGAGCCTTTGTGATGCTGGGGAACTACAAGGAAGCCTGGCTCCTCTGTGACACCACCACAGAAGCTCAGGGGAGCCCTGGAGACCGTGCTGATGCTATGGAACCTGATGCAACCCTGCCTCCTCTGTGACACCACAGAAGCTCTTGGAGCCCTGGAGACCGTGGTGATGCTATGGAACCTGATGCAACCCTGCCTCCTCTGTGACACCACAGAACCTCTGGGAGCCCTGGAGACCGTGCTGATGCTATGGAACCTGATGCAACCCTGTCTCCTCTGTGACACCACAGAAGATCAGATAGCCCTGGAGACTGTGGTGATGCTATGGAACCTGATGCAACCCTGCCTCCACTGTGACACCACAGAACCTCTGGGAGCCCTGGAGACCGTGCTGATGCTATGGAACCTGATGCAACCCTGCCTCCACTGTGACACCACAGAAGCTCGGGGAGCTCTGCAGACCGTGGGGATGCTGGCGAAGCTGACGGAACCCTGGGCACCACAGTGACGCTATGGAACCTGGTGGAACCGAGGGGCCACAGTGACACTGTGGGGCCTTTTGGAAGCAACAGGACCCTGGTGGGAAGCCACGGGATGATTAATCCTGCACGAACCTGCTCCAGGTGGGCTCCTCTCTCCCGGCTTCCACAGGTGCTGCTAGGATCCCACTCCGGCACTGGCTTGGCACGGGCTCACGGCTTCCTTTGGCAATGGCTCTGCTCCAGGATGGCATGCTGCAGAGAATGCAGGTAGATTTTGTGCTCACTCCTGGCATGCAGCTGGACAATAAAGCCTGATCCAGCCCCCCCTCAGCATATGTCCGGCTCTGGCATTGGGGCGGGGCAACTTTGGGAGCAGCCCCAGCCCTGCTCCTGCTCCCGGCTGGGCACCCAGCTGCTGGGACACAGGTGTGTCCTGATGCCACCGTCTACTCCTTTGAGAAGGGGAGGACAGAGTGCATCAGGGAGTTTGGTGTGGCTTACATGCGGCAAGGAGAAGGTGCAGCCCCAAACTGGCTTTCACTTCTAGAACCTTTTGCTATTGCGGGAGCAGCTGCTGGAGCTTTTCAACCGAGCTGCAAGAGTGAAAAGTGTGATGGCATGTCTATCTGAGAAGGAAGGTTCGGTGCCGCAGCCTGTTGTGCACAATTTATATGCTGATAAGAGAAGGGGGTGCTTTTGCAACGTTTTCCTTCCTGACACTTCTGTCTCTGTGAGCTTTAGCTGCTTGGACTCAGGGGTACCGAAGGTGTGTGAAAGTGACTGGGATGCGAGAATCATGTTGCACAGGGAACAGGGAAGGTCAGCAAATGTTTCCTGTCCTGGCACATCTCTCAGTCTGAACTGCAGCTGCAGATGCTTCACTTCCGCCAAGGACTCTGCCACCTTGAGAGAAGGATGCGCTCTATGGAGTTGAGAAAGAAAGTGCGTCTCACTAGCTTCTTTCCTCTACTTCATAGACAGCAAAGGGGCTATGAAAGGCAGCACTGGCTTTTTGTTCTAGGACTTCTTCTTTACAAGCAGCTGCTGGATGTTTGGAAGGGGGTTTGGGATATGCAAAAATGAGAGGCTAAGATGGTAAGAGGGTAAGATGGAAGTCATCTGGCAAAAGCAGAGCTCACAAAAGGGCCAGCTGAGAAAGCTCTTGCTGCCTACAACTTCAACTGCACCCCTCAAAGCAGCAGCACACACGCTGCTCTCGGCACTTTCCTTCTCAGCTCTACGCACCATCCTAAGCCTTGCCTCTCCCACACTCAGGATCCAAAGACAACGGCACCAGGGACTGCTCACACACTAAAGGCACCAGGACAAAAGGCTCACCAGCTTGGCCTTTGCATTCCCGCTGACAGCTCCACAGCTTGAACCCAGAGAACTGCCTGCTGCCAACAGCCTTTCCAATCACTCTGAGCACCTCATGACAAGGAGTGTGGGGAATGAATCTCCAGCAGCCTCCTGCCCCAGGCTGTCCCCCGGGAGCAGCCCTGCTCCAGGCCGTGACTGCCACCTGCACAGCCAAAGGACCCAGAGCCGGTGTTACACACCACGGCTGTGCCTGGCACAGAGACACCAGTGGCCACACAAGTGGCCATGGCACTGTCCACACACAGTCCCTGCTGCTGCTCCCCCAGCCGCTGGCACCAACTCCCAGCCACCCACTCCTAAAGCCACGGGGCCCACTGGGACACTGCGGGGGCTCGTGGAAGCCAGCGGCCATTGTGACACAGCGGGGCTGCACAGAGCCCACGGTGCTTTGTGACCCGTGGCTCCCAGGAGAGCCTTTGTGATGCTGGGGAACTACAAGGAAGCCTGGCTCCTCTGTGACACCACCACAGAAGCTCAGGGGAGCCCTGGAGACCGTGCTGATGCTATTGAACCTGATGCAACCCTGCCTCCTCTGTGACACCACAGAAGCTCTTGGAGCCCTGGAGACCGTGGTGATGCTATGGAACCTGATGCAACCCTGCCTCCTCTGTGACACCACAGAACCTCTGGGAGCCCTGGAGACCGTGCTGATGCTATGGAACCTGATGCAACCCTGCCTCCACTGTGACACCACAGAAGCTCAGGGAGCCCTGGAGACTGTGGTGATGCTATGGAACCTGATGCAACCCTGCCTCCACTGTGACACCACAGAACCTCTGGGAGCCCTGGAGACCGTGCTGATGCTATGGAACCTGATGCAACCCTGCCTCCACTGTGACACCACAGAAGCTCGGGGAGCTCTGCAGACCGTGGGGATGCTGGCGAAGCTGACGGAACCCTGGGCACCACAGTGACGCTATGGAACCTGGTGGAACCGAGGGGCCACAGTGACACTGTGGGGCCTTTTGGAAGCAACAGGACCCTGGTGGGAAGCCACGGGATGATTAATCCTGCACGAACCTGCTCCAGGTGGGCTCCTCTCTCCCGGCTTCCACAGGTGCTGCTAGGATCCCACTCCGGCACTGGCTTGGCACGGGCTCACGGCTTCCTTTGGCAATGGCTCTGCTCCAGGATGGCATGCTGCAGAGAATGCAGGTAGATTTTGTGCTCACTCCTGGCATGCAGCTGGACAATAAAGCCTGATCCAGCCCCCCCTCAGCATATGTCCGGCTCTGGCATTGGGGCGGGGCAACTTTGGGAGCAGCCCCAGCCCTGCTCCTGCTCCCGGCTGGGCACCCAGCTGCTGGGACACAGGTGTGTCCTGATGCCACTGTCTACTCCTTTGAGAAGGGGAGGACAGAGTGCATCAGGGAGTTTGGTGTGGCTTACATGCGGCAAGGAGAAGGTGCAGCCCCAAACTGGCTTTCACTTCTAGAACCTTTTGCTATTGCGGGAGCAGCTGCTGGAGCTTTTCAACCGAGCTGCAAGAGTGAAAAGTGTGATGGCATGTCTATCTGAGAAGGAAGGTTCGGTGCCGCAGCCTGTTGTGCACAATTTATATGCTGATAAGAGAAGGGGGTGCTTTTGGAACGTTTTCCTTCCTGACACTTCTGTCTCTGTGAGCTTTAGCTGCTTGGACTCAGGGATACCGAAGGTATGTGAAAGTGACTGGGATGCGAGAATCATGTTGCACAGGGAACAGGGAAGGTCAGCAAATGTTTCCTGTCCTGGCACATCTCTCAGTCTGAACTGCAGCTGCAGATGCTTCACTTCCGCCAAGGACTCTGCCACCTTGAGAGAAGGATGCGCTCTATGGAGTTGAGAAAGAAAGTGCGTCTCACTAGCTTCTTTCCTCTACTTCATAGACAGCAAAGGGGCTATGAAAGGCAGCACTGGCTTTTTGTTCTAGGACTTCTTCTTTACAAGCAGCTGCTGGATGTTTGGAAGGGGGTTTGGGATATGCAAAAATGAGAGGCTAAGATGGTAAGAAGGTAAGATGGAAGTCATCTGGCAAAAGCAGAGCTCACAAAAGGGCCAGCTGAGAAAGCTCTTGCTGCCTACAACTTCAACTGCACCCCTCAAAGCAGCAGCACACACGCTGCTCTCGGCACTTTCCTTCTCAGCTCTACGCACCATCCTAAGCCTTGCCTCTCCCACACTCAGGATCCAAAGACAACGGCACCAGGGACTGCTCACACACTAAAGGCACCAGGACAAAAGGCTCACCAGCTTGGCCTTTGCATTCCCGCTGACAGCTCCACAGCTTGAACCCAGAGAACTGCCTGCTGCCAACAGCCTTTCCAATCACTCTGAGCACCTCATGACAAGGAGTGTGGGGAATGAATCTCCAGCAGCCTCCTGCCCCAGGCTGTCCCCCGGGAGCAGCCCTGCTCCAGGCCGTGACTGCCACCTGCACAGCCAAAGGACCCAGAGCCGGTGTTACACACCACGGCTGTGCCTGGCACAGAGACACCAGTGGCCACACAAGTGGCCATGGCACTGTCCACACACAGTCCCTGCTGCTGCTCCCCCAGCTGCTGGCACCAACTCCCAGCCACCCACTCCTAAAGCCACGGGGCCCACTGGGACACTGCGGGGGCTCGTGGAAGCCAGCGGCCATTGTGACACAGCGGGGCTGCACAGAGCCCACGGTGCTTTGTGACCCGTGGCTCCCAGGAGAGCCTTTGTGATGCTGGGGAACTACAAGGAAGCCTGGCTCCTCTGTGACACCACCACAGAAGCTCAGGGGAGCCCTGGAGACCGTGCTGATGCTATTGAACCTGATGCAACCCTGCCTCCTCTGTGACACCACAGAAGCTCTTGGAGCCCTGGAGACCGTGGTGATGCTATGGAACCTGATGCAACCCTGCCTCCTCTGTGACACCACAGAACCTCTGGGAGCTCTGGAGACCGTGCTGATGCTATGGAACCTGATGCAACCCTGCCTCCACTGTGACACCACAGAAGCTCAGGGAGCCCTGGAGACTGTGGTGATGCTATGGAACCTGATGCAACCCTGCCTCCACTGTGACACCACAGAACCTCTGGGAGCCCTGGAGACCGTGCTGATGCTATGGAACCTGATGCAACCCTGCCTCCACTGTGACACCACAGAAGCTCGGGGAGCTCTGCAGACCGTGGGGATGCTGGCGAAGCTGACGGAACCCTGGGCACCACAGTGACGCTATGGAACCTGGTGGAACCGAGGGGCCACAGTGACACTGTGGGGCCTTTTGGAAGCAACAGGACCCTGGTGGGAAGCCACGGGATGATTAATCCTGCACGAACCTGCTCCAGGTGGGCTCCTCTCTCCCGGCTTCCACAGGTGCTGCTAGGATCCCACTCCGGCACTGGCTTGGCACGGGCTCACGGCTTCCTTTGGCAATGGCTCTGCTCCAGGATGGCATGCTGCAGAGAATGCAGGTAGATTTTGTGCTCACTCCTGGCATGCAGCTGGACAATAAAGCCTGATCCAGCCCCCCCTCAGCATATGTCCGGCTCTGGCATTGGGGCGGGGCAACTTTGGGAGCAGCCCCAGCCCTGCTCCTGCTCCCGGCTGGGCACCCAGCTGCTGGGACACAGGTGTGTCCTGATGCCACCGTCTACTCCTTTGAGAAGGGGAGGACAGAGTGCATCAGGGAGTTTGGTGTGGCTTACATGCGGCAAGGAGAAGGTGCAGCCCCAAACTGGCTTTCACTTCTAGAACCTTTTGCTATTGCGGGAGCAGCTGCTGGAGCTTTTCAACCGAGCTGCAAGAGTGAAAAGTGTGATGGCATGTCTATCTGAGAAGGAAGGTTCGGTGCCGCAGCCTGTTGTGCACAATTTATATGCTGATAAGAGAAGGGGGTGCTTTTGCAACGTTTTCCTTCCTGACACTTCTGTCTCTGTGAGCTTTAGCTGCTTGGACTCAGGGGTACCGAAGGTGTGTGAAAGTGACTGGGATGCGAGAATCATGTTGCACAGGGAACAGGGAAGGTCAGCAAATGTTTCCTGTCCTGGCACATCTCTCAGTCTGAACTGCAGCTGCAGATGCTTCACTTCCGCCAAGGACTCTGCCACCTTGAGAGAAGGATGCGCTCTATGGAGTTGAGAAAGAAAGTGCGTCTCACTAGCTTCTTTCCTCTACTTCATAGACAGCAAAGGGGCTATGAAAGGCAGCACTGGCTTTTTGTTCTAGGACTTCTTCTTTACAAGCAGCTGCTGGATGTTTGGAAGGGGGTTTGGGATATGCAAAAATGAGAGGCTAAGATGGTAAGAGGGTAAGATGGAAGTCATCTGGCAAAAGCAGAGCTCACAAAAGGGCCAGCTGAGAAAGCTCTTGCTGCCTACAACTTCAACTGCACCCCTCAAAGCAGCAGCACACACGCTGCTCTCGGCACTTTCCTTCTCAGCTCTACGCACCATCCTAAGCCTTGCCTCTCCCACACTCAGGATCCAAAGACAACGGCACCAGGGACTGCTCACACACTAAAGGCACCAGGAAAAAAGGCTCAGCAGCTTGGCCTTTGCATTCCCGCTGACAGCTCCACAGCTTGAACCCAGAGAACTGCCTGCTGCCAACAGCCTTTCCAATCACTCTGAGCACCTCATGACAAGGAGTGTGGGGAATGAATCTCCAGCAGCCTCCTGCCCCAGGCTGTCCCCCGGGAGCAGCCCTGCTCCAGGCCGTGACTGCCACCTGCACAGCCAAAGGACCTGGAGCCGGTGTTACACACCACGGCTGTGCCTGGCACAGAGACACCAGTGGCCACACAAGTGGCCATGGCACTGTCCACACACAGTCCCTGCTGCTGCTCCCCCAGCCGCTGGCACCAACTCCCAGCCACCCACTCCTAAAGCCACGGGGCCCACTGGGACACTGCGGGGGCTCGTGGAAGCCAGCGGCCATTGTGACACAGCGGGGCTGCACAGAGCCCACGGTGCTTTGTGACCCGTGGCTCCCAGGAGAGCCTTTGTGATGCTGGGGAACTACAAGGAAGCCTGGCTCCTCTGTGACACCACCACAGAAGCTCAGGGGAGCCCTGGAGACCGTGCTGATGCTATGGAACCTGATGCAACCCTGCCTCCACTGTGACACCACAGAAGCTCGGGGACCTCTGCAGACCGTGGGGATGCTGGCGAAGCTGACGGAACCCTGGGCACCACAGTGACGCTATGGAACCTGGTGGAACCGAGGGGCCACAGTGACACTGTGGGGCCTTTTGGAAGCAACAGGACCCTGGTGGGAAGCCACGGGATGATTAATCCTGCACGAACCTGCTCCAGGTGGGCTCCTCTCTCCCGGCTTCCACAGGTGCTGCTAGGATCCCACTCCGGCACTGGCTTGGCACGGGCTCACGGCTTCCTTTGGCAATGGCTCTGCTCCAGGATGGCATGCTGCAGAGAATGCAGGTAGATTTTGTGCTCACTCCTGGCATGCAGCTGGACAATAAAGCCTGATCCAGCCCCCCCTCAGCATATGTCCGGCTCTGGCATTGGGGCGGGGCAACTTTGGGAGCAGCCCCAGCCCTGCTCCTGCTCCCGGCTGGGCACCCAGCTGCTGGGACACAGGTGTGTCCTGATGCCACCGTCTACTCCTTTGAGAAGGGGAGGACAGAGTGCATCAGGGAGTTTGGTGTGGCTTACATGCGGCAAGGAGAAGGTGCAGCCCCAAACTGGCTTTCACTTCTAGAACCTTTTGCTATTGCGGGAGCAGCTGCTGGAGCTTTTCAACCAAGCTGCAAGAGTGAAAAGTGTGATGGCATGTCTATCTGAGAAGGAAGGTTCGGTGCCGCAGCCTGTTGTGCACAATTTATATGCTGATAAGAGAAGGGGGTGCTTTTGCAACGTTTTCCTTCCTGACACTTCTGTCTCTGTGAGCTTTAGCTGCTTGGACTCAGGGGTACCGAAGGTGTGTGAAAGTGACTGGGATGCGAGAATCATGTTGCACAGGGAACAGGGAAGGTCAGCAAATGTTTCCTGTCCTGGCACATCTCTCAGTCTGAACTGCAGCTGCAGATGCTTCACTTCCGCCAAGGACTCTGCCACCTTGAGAGAAGGATGCGCTCTATGGAGTTGAGAAAGAAAGTGCGTCTCACTAGCTTCTTTCCTCTACTTCATAGACAGCAAAGGGGCTATGAAAGGCAGCACTGGCTTTTTGTTCTAGGACTTCTTCTTTACAAGCAGCTGCTGGATGTTTGGAAGGGGGTTTGGGATATGCAAAAATGAGAGGCTAAGATGGTAAGAGGGTAAGATGGAAGTCATCTGGCAAAAGCAGAGCTCACAAAAGGGCCAGCTGAGAAAGCTCTTGCTGCCTACAACTTCAACTGCACCCCTCAAAGCAGCAGCACACACGCTGCTCTCGGCACTTTCCTTCTCAGCTCTACGCACCATCCTAAGCCTTGCCTCTCCCACACTCAGGATCCAAAGACAACGGCACCAGGGACTGCTCACACACTAAAGGCACCAGGACAAAAGGCTCAGCAGCTTGGCCTTTGCATTCCCGCTGACAGCTCCACAGCTTGAACCCAGAGAACTGCCTGCTGCCAACAGCCTTTCCAATCACTCTGAGCACCTCATGACAAGGAGTGTGGGGAATGAATCTCCAGCAGTCTCCTGCCCCAGGCTGTCCCCCGGGAGCAGCCCTGCTCCAGGCCGTGACTGCCACCTGCACAGCCAAAGGACCCAGAGCCGGTGTTACACACCACGGCTGTGCCTGGCACAGAGACACCAGTGGCCACACAAGTGGCCATGGCACTGTCCACACACAGTCCCTGCTGCTGCTCCCCCAGCCGCTGGCACCAACTCCCAGCCACCCACTCCTAAAGCCACGGGGCCCACTGGGACACTGCGGGGGCTCGTGGAAGCCAGCGGCCATTGTGACACAGCGGGGCTGCACAGAGCCCACGGTGCTTTGTGACCCGTGGCTCCCAGGAGAGCCTTTGTGATGCTGGGGAACTACAAGGAAGCCTGGCTCCTCTGTGACACCACCACAGAAGCTCAGGGGAGCCCTGGAGACCGTGCTGATGCTATGGAACCTGATGCAACCCTGCCTCCACTGTGACACCACAGAAGCTCGGGGAGCTCTGCAGACCGTGGGGATGCTGGCGAAGCTGACGGAACCCTGGGCACCACAGTGACGCTATGGAACCTGGTGGAACCGAGGGGCCACAGTGACACTGTGGGGCCTTTTGGAAGCAACAGGACCCTGGTGGGAAGCCACGGGATGATTAATCCTGCACGAACCTGCTCCAGGTGGGCTCCTCTCTCCCGGCTTCCACAGGTGCTGCTAGGATCCCACTCCGGCACTGGCTTGGCACGGGCTCACGGCTTCCTTTGGCAATGGCTCTGCTCCAGGATGGCATGCTGCAGAGAATGCAGGTAGATTTTGTGCTCACTCCTGGCATGCAGCTGGACAATAAAGCCTGATCCAGCCCCCCCTCAGCATATGTCCGGCTCTGGCATTGGGGCCGGGCAACTTTGGGAGCAGCCCCAGCCCTGCTCCTGCTCCCGGCTGGGCACCCAGCTGCTGGGACACAGGTGTGTCCTGATGCCACCGTCTACTCCTTTGAGAAGGGGAGGACAGAGTGCATCAGGGAGTTTGGTGTGGCTTACATGCGGCAAGGAGAAGGTGCAGCCCCAAACTGGCTTTCACTTCTAGAACCTTTTGCTATTGCGGGAGCAGCTGCTGGAGCTTTTCAACCAAGCTGCAAGAGTGAAAAGTGTGATGGCATGTCTATCTGAGAAGGAAGGTTCGGTGCCGCAGCCTGTTGTGCACAATTTATATGCTGATAAGAGAAGGGGGTGCTTTTGCAACGTTTTCCTTCCTGACACTTCTGTCTCTGTGAGCTTTAGCTGCTTGGACTCAGGGGTACCGAAGGTGTGTGAAAGTGACTGGGATGCGAGAATCATGTTGCACAGGGAACAGGGAAGGTCAGCAAATGTTTCCTGTCCTGGCACATCTCTCAGTCTGAACTGCAGCTGCAGATGCTTCACTTCCGCCAAGGACTCTGCCACCTTGAGAGAAGGATGCGCTCTATGGAGTTGAGAAAGAAAGTGCGTCTCACTAGCTTCTTTCCTCTACTTCATAGACAGCAAAGGGGCTATGAAAGGCAGCACTGGCTTTTTGTTCTAGGACTTCTTCTTTACAAGCAGCTGCTGGATGTTTGGAAGGGGGTTTGGGATATGCAAAAATGAGAGGCTAAGATGGTAAGAGGGTAAGATGGAAGTCATCTGGCAAAAGCAGAGCTCACAAAAGGGCCAGCTGAGAAAGCTCTTGCTGCCTACAACTTCAACTGCACCCCTCAAAGCAGCAGCACACACGCTGCTCTCGGCACTTTCCTTCTCAGCTCTACGCACCATCCTAAGCCTTGCCTCTCCCACACTCAGGATCCAAAGACAACGGCACCAGGGACTGCTCACACACTAAAGGCACCAGGAAAAAAGGCTCACCAGCTTGGCCTTTGCATTCCCGCTGACAGCTCCACAGCTTGAACCCAGAGAACTGCCTGCTGCCAACAGCCTTTCCAATCACTCTGAGCACCTCATGACAAGGAGTGTGGGGAATGAATCTCCAGCAGCCTCCTGCCCCAGGCTGTCCCCCGGGAGCAGCCCTGCTCCAGGCCGTGACTGCCACCTGCACAGCCAAAGGACCCGGAGCCGGTGTTACACACCACGGCTGTGCCTGGCACAGAGACACCAGTGGCCACACAAGTGGCCATGGCACTGTCCACACACAGTCCCTGCTGCTGCTCCCCCAGCCGCTGGCACCAACTCCCAGCCACCCACTCCTAAAGCCACGGGGCCCACTGGGACACTGCGGGGGCTCGTGGAAGCCAGCGGCCATTGTGACACAGCGGGGCTGCACAGAGCCCACGGTGCTTTGTGACCCGTGGCTCCCAGGAGAGCCTTTGTGATGCTGGGGAACTACAAGGAAGCCTGGCTCCTCTGTGACACCACCACAGAAGCTCAGGGGAGCCCTGGAGACCGTGCTGATGCTATGGAACCTGATGCAACCCTGCCTCCACTGTGACACCACAGAAGCTCGGGGAGCTCTGCAGACCGTGGGGATGCTGGCGAAGCTGACGGAACCCTGGGCACCACAGTGACGCTATGGAACCTGGTGGAACCGAGGGGCCACAGTGACACTGTGGGGCCTTATGGAAGCAACAGGACCCTGGTGGGAAGCCACGGGATGATTAATCCTGCACGAACCTGCTCCAGGTGGGCTCCTCTCTCCCGGCTTCCACAGGTGCTGCTAGGATCCCACTCCGGCACTGGCTTGGCACGGGCTCACGGCTTCCTTTGGCAATGGCTCTGCTCCAGGATGGCATGCTGCAGAGAATGCAGGTAGATTTTGTGCTCACTCCTGGCATGCAGCTGGACAATAAAGCCTGATCCAGCCCCCCCTCAGCATATGTCCGGCTCTGGCATTGGGGCGGGGCAACTTTGGGAGCAGCCCCAGCCCTGCTCCTGCTCCCGGCTGGGCACCCAGCTGCTGGGACACAGGTGTGTCCTGATGCCACCGTCTACTCCTTTGAGAAGGGGAGGACAGAGTGCATCAGGGAGTTTGGTGTGGCTTACATGCGGCAAGGAGAAGGTGCAGCCCCAAACTGGCTTTCACTTCTAGAACCTTTTGCTATTGCGGGAGCAGCTGCTGGAGCTTTTCAACCAAGCTGCAAGAGTGAAAAGTGTGATGGCATGTCTATCTGAGAAGGAAGGTTCGGTGCCGCAGCCTGTTGTGCACAATTTATATGCTGATAAGAGAAGGGGGTGCTTTTGGAACGTTTTCCTTCCTGACACTTCTGTCTCTGTGAGCTTTAGCTGCTTGGACTCAGGGATACCGAAGGTGTGTGAAAGTGACTGGGATGCGAGAATCATGTTGCACAGGGAACAGGGAAGGTCAGCAAATGTTTCCTGTCCTGGCACATCTCTCAGTCTGAACTGCAGCTGCAGATGCTTCACTTCCGCCAAGGACTCTGCCACCTTGAGAGAAGGATGCGCTCTATGGAGTTGAGAAAGAAAGTGCGTCTCACTAGCTTCTTTCCTCTACTTCATAGACAGCAAAGGGGCTATGAAAGGCAGCACTGGCTTTTTGTTCTAGGACTTCTTCTTTACAAGCAGCTGCTGGATGTTTGGAAGGGGGTTTGGGATATGCAAAAATGAGAGGCTAAGATGGTAAGAGGGTAAGATGGAAGTCATCTGGCAAAAGCAGAGCTCACAAAAGGGCCAGCTGAGAAAGCTCTTGCTGCCTACAACTTCAACTGCACCCCTCAAAGCAGCAGCACACACGCTGCTCTCGGCACTTTCCTTCTCAGCTCTACGCACCATCCTAAGCCTTGCCTCTCCCACACTCAGGATCCAAAGACAACGGCACCAGGGACTGCTCACACACTAAAGGCACCAGGACAAAAGGCTCACCAGCTTGGCCTTTGCATTCCCGCTGACAGCTCCACAGCTTGAACCCAGAGAACTGCACGCTGGCAACAGCCTTTCCAATCACTCTGAGCACCTCATGACAAGGAGCTGCAGCGTGTGGGGAATGAATCTCCAGCAGCCTCCTGCCCCAGGCTGTCCCCCGGGAGCAGCCCTGCTCCAGGCCGTGACTGCCACCTGCACAGCCAAAGGACCCGGAGCCGGTGTTACACACCACGGCTGTGCCTGGCACAGAGACACCAGTGGCCACACAAGTGGCCATGGCACTGTCCACACACAGTCCCTGCTGCTGCTCCCCCAGCCGCTGGCACCAACTCCCAGCCACCCACTCCTAAAGCCACGGGGCCCACTGGGACACTGCGGGGGCTCGTGGAAGCCAGCGGCCATTGTGACACAGCGGGGCTGCACAGAGCCCACGGTGCTTTGTGACCCGTGGCTCCCAGGAGAGCCTTTGTGATGCTGGGGAACTACAAGGAAGCCTGGCTCCTCTGTGACACCACCACAGAAGCTCAGGGGAGCCCTGGAGACCGTGCTGATGCTATGGAACCTGATGCAACCCTGCCTCCTCTGTGACACCACAGAAGCTCTTGGAGCCCTGGAGACCGTGCTGATGCTATGGAACCTGATGCAACCCTGCCTCCACTGTGACACCACAGAAGCTCGGGGAGCTCTGCAGACCGTGGGGATGCTGGCGAAGCTGACGGAACCCTGGGCACCACAGTGACGCTATGGAACCTGGTGGAACCGAGGGGCCACAGTGACACTGTGGGGCCTTTTGGAAGCAACAGGACCCTGGTGGGAAGCCACGGGATGATTAATCCTGCACGAACCTGCTCCAGGTGGGCTCCTCTCTCCCGGCTTCCACAGGTGCTGCTAGGATCCCACTCCGGCACTGGCTTGGCACGGGCTCACGGCTTCCTTTGGCAATGGCTCTGCTCCAGGATGGCATGCTGCAGAGAATGCAGGTAGATTTTGTGCTCACTCCTGGCATGCAGCTGGACAATAAAGCCTGATCCAGCCCCCCCTCAGCATATGTCCGGCTCTGGCATTGGGGCGGGGCAACTTTGGGAGCAGCCCCAGCCCTGCTCCTGCTCCCGGCTGGGCACCCAGCTGCTGGGACACAGGTGTGTCCTGATGCCACCGTCTACTCCTTTGAGAAGGGGAGGACAGAGTGCATCAGGGAGTTTGGTGTGGCTTACATGCGGCAAGGAGAAGGTGCAGCCCCAAACTGGCTTTCACTTCTAGAACCTTTTGCTATTGCGGGAGCAGCTGCTGGAGCTTTTCAACCGAGCTGCAAGAGTGAAAAGTGTGATGGCATGTCTATCTGAGAAGGAAGGTTCGGTGCCGCAGCCTGTTGTGCACAATTTATATGCTGATAAGAGAAGGGGGTGCTCTTGGAACGTTTTCCTTCCTGACACTTCTGTCTCTGTGAGCTTTAGCTGCTTGGACTCAGGGATACCGAAGGTGTGTGAAAGTGACTGGGATGCGAGAATCATGTTGCACAGGGAACAGGGAAGGTCAGCAAATGTTTCCTGTCCTGGCACATCTCTCAGTCTGAACTGCAGCTGCAGATGCTTCACTTCCGCCAAGGACTCTGCCACCTTGAGAGAAGGATGCGCTCTATGGAGTTGAGAAAGAAAGTGCGTCTCACTAGCTTCTTTCCTCTACTTCATAGACAGCAAAGGGGCTATGAAAGGCAGCACTGGCTTTTTGTTCTAGGACTTCTTCTTTACAAGCAGCTGCTGGATGTTTGGAAGGGGGTTTGGGATATGCAAAAATGAGAGGCTAAGATGGTAAGAGGGTAAGATGGAAGTCATCTGGCAAAAGCAGAGCTCACAAAAGGGCCAGCTGAGAAAGCTCTTGCTGCCTACAACTTCAACTGCACCCCTCAAAGCAGCAGCACACACGCTGCTCTCGGCACTTTCCTTCTCAGCTCTACGCACCATCCTAAGCCTTGCCTCTCCCACACTCAGGATCCAAAGACAACGGCACCAGGGACTGCTCACACACTAAAGGCACCAGGACAAAAGGCTCACCAGCTTGGCCTTTGCATTCCCGCTGACAGCTCCACAGCTTGAACCCAGAGAACTGCACGCTGGCAACAGCCTTTCCAATCACTCTGAGCACCTCATGACAAGGAGCTGCAGCGTGTGGGGAATGAATCTCCAGCAGCCTCCTGCCCCAGGCTGTCCCCCGGGAGCAGCCCTGCTCCAGGCCGTGACTGCCACCTGCACAGCCAAAGGACCCGGAGCCGGTGTTACACACCACGGCTGTGCCTGGCACAGAGACACCAGTGGCCACACAAGTGGCCATGGCACTGTCCACACACAGTCCCTGCTGCTGCTCCCCCAGCCGCTGGCACCAACTCCCAGCCACCCACTCCTAAAGCCACGGGGCCCACTGGGACACTGCGGGGGCTCGTGGAAGCCAGCGGCCATTGTGACACAGCGGGGCTGCACAGAGCCCACGGTGCTTTGTGACCCGTGGCTCCCAGGAGAGCCTTTGTGATGCTGGGGAACTACAAGGAAGCCTGGCTCCTCTGTGACACCACCACAGAAGCTCAGGGGAGCCCTGGAGACCGTGCTGATGCTATGGAACCTGATGCAACCCTGCCTCCTCTGTGACACCACAGAAGCTCTTGGAGCCCTGGAGACCGTGCTGATGCTATGGAACCTGATGCAACCCTGCCTCCACTGTGACACCACAGAAGCTCGGGGAGCTCTGCAGACCGTGGGGATGCTGGCGAAGCTGACGGAACCCTGGGCACCACAGTGACGCTATGGAACCTGGTGGAACCGAGGGGCCACAGTGACACTGTGGGGCCTTTTGGAAGCAACAGGACCCTGGTGGGAAGCCACGGGATGATTAATCCTGCACGAACCTGCTCCAGGTGGGCTCCTCTCTCCCGGCTTCCACAGGTGCTGCTAGGATCCCACTCCGGCACTGGCTTGGCACGGGCTCACGGCTTCCTTTGGCAATGGCTCTGCTCCAGGATGGCATGCTGCAGAGAATGCAGGTAGATTTTGTGCTCACTCCTGGCATGCAGCTGGACAATAAAGCCTGATCCAGCCCCCCCTCAGCATATGTCCGGCTCTGGCATTGGGGCGGGGCAACTTTGGGAGCAGCCCCAGCCCTGCTCCTGCTCCCGGCTGGGCACCCAGCTGCTGGGACACAGGTGTGTCCTGATGCCACCGTCTACTCCTTTGAGAAGGGGAGGACAGAGTGCATCAGGGAGTTTGGTGTGGCTTACATGCGGCAAGGAGAAGGTGCAGCCCCAAACTGGCTTTCACTTCTAGAACCTTTTGCTATTGCGGGAGCAGCTGCTGGAGCTTTTCAACCGAGCTGCAAGAGTGAAAAGTGTGATGGCATGTCTATCTGAGAAGGAAGGTTCGGTGCCGCAGCCTGTTGTGCACAATTTATATGCTGATAAGAGAAGGGGGTGCTTTTGGAACGTTTTCCTTCCTGACACTTCTGTCTCTGTGAGCTTTAGCTGCTTGGACTCAGGGATACCGAAGGTATGTGAAAGTGACTGGGATGCGAGAATCATGTTGCACAGGGAACAGGGAAGGTCAGCAAATGTTTCCTGTCCTGGCACATCTCTCAGTCTGAACTGCAGCTGCAGATGCTTCACTTCCGCCAAGGACTCTGCCACCTTGAGAGAAGGATGCGCTCTATGGAGTTGAGAAAGAAAGTGCATCTCACTAGCTTCTTTCCTCTACTTCATAGACAGCAAAGGGGCTATGAAAGGCAGCACTGGCTTTTTGTTCTAGGACTTCTTCTTTACAAGCAGCTGCTGGATGTTTGGAAGGGGGTTTGGGATATGCAAAAATGAGAGGCTAAGATGGTAAGAGGGTAAGATGGAAGTCATCTGGCAAAAGCAGAGCTCACAAAAGGGCCAGCTGAGAAAGCTCTTGCTGCCTACAACTTCAACTGCACCCCTCAAAGCAGCAGCACACACGCTGCTCTCGGCACTTTCCTTCTCAGCTCTACGCACCATCCTAAGCCTTGCCTCTCCCACACTCAGGATCCAAAGACAACGGCACCAGGGACTGCTCACACACTAAAGGCACCAGGACAAAAGGCTCAGCAGCTTGGCCTTTGCATTCCCGCTGACAGCTCCACAGCTTGAACCCAGAGAACTGCCTGCTGCCAACAGCCTTTCCAATCACTCTGAGCACCTCATGACAAGGAGTGTGGGGAATGAATCTCCAGCAGCCTCCTGCCCCAGGCTGTCCCCCGGGAGCAGCCCTGCTCCAGGCCGTGACTGCCACCTGCACAGCCAAAGGACCCGGAGCCGGTGTTACACACCACGGCTGTGCCTGGCACAGAGACACCAGTGGCCACACAAGTGGCCATGGCACTGTCCACACACAGTCCCTGCTGCTGCTCCCCCAGCCGCTGGCACCAACTCCCAGCCACCCACTCCTAAAGCCACGGGGCCCACTGGGACACTGCGGGGGCTTGTGGAAGCCAGCGGCCATTGTGACACAGCGGGGCTGCACAGAGCCCACGGTGCTTTGTGACCCGTGGCTCCCAGGAGAGCCTTTGTGATGCTGGGGAACTACAAGGAAGCCTGGCTCCTCTGTGACACCACCACAGAAGCTCAGGGGAGCCCTGGAGACCGTGCTGATGCTATGGAACCTGATGCAACCCTGCCTCCTCTGTGACACCACAGAAGCTCTTGGAGCCCTGGAGACCGTGGTGATGCTATGGAACCTGATGCAACCCTGCCTCCTCTGTGACACCACAGAACCTCTGGGAGCCCTGGAGACCGTGCTGATGCTATGGAACCTGATGCAACCCTGTCTCCTCTGTGACACCACAGAAGATCAGATAGCCCTGGAGACTGTGGTGATGCTATGGAACCTGATGCAACCCTGCCTCCACTGTGACACCACAGAACCTCTGGGAGCCCTGGAGACCGTGCTGATGCTATGGAACCTGATGCAACCCTGCCTCCACTGTGACACCACAGAAGCTCGGGGAGCTCTGCAGACCGTGGGGATGCTGGCGAAGCTGACGGAACCCTGGGCACCACAGTGACGCTATGGAACCTGGTGGAACCGAGGGGCCACAGTGACACTGTGGGGCCTTTTGGAAGCAACAGGACCCTGGTGGGAAGCCACGGGATGATTAATCCTGCACGAACCTGCTCCAGGTGGGCTCCTCTCTCCCGGCTTCCACAGGTGCTGCTAGGATCCCACTCCGGCACTGGCTTGGCACGGGCTCACGGCTTCCTTTGGCAATGGCTCTGCTCCAGGATGGCATGCTGCAGAGAATGCAGGTAGATTTTGTGCTCACTCCTGGCATGCAGCTGGACAATAAAGCCTGATCCAGCCCCCCCTCAGCATATGTCCGGCTCTGGCATTGGGGCGGGGCAACTTTGGGAGCAGCCCCAGCCCTGCTCCTGCTCCCGGCTGGGCACCCAGCTGCTGGGACACAGGTGTGTCCTGATGCCACCGTCTACTCCTTTGAGAAGGGGAGGACAGAGTGCATCAGGGAGTTTGGTGTGGCTTACATGCGGCAAGGAGAAGGTGCAGCCCCAAACTGGCTTTCACTTCTAGAACCTTTTGCTATTGCGGGAGCAGCTGCTGGAGCTTTTCAACCGAGCTGCAAGAGTGAAAAGTGTGATGGCATGTCTATCTGAGAAGGAAGGTTCGGTGCCGCAGCCTGTTGTGCACAATTTATATGCTGATAAGAGAAGGGGGACTTTTGCAACGTTTTCCTTCCTGACACTTCTGTCTCTGTGAGCTTTAGCTGCTTGGACTCAGGGGTACCGAAGGTGTGTGAAAGTGACTGGGATGCGAGAATCATGTTGCACAGGGAACAGGGAAGGTCAGCAAATGTTTCCTGTCCTGGCACATCTCTCAGTCTGAACTGCAGCTGCAGATGCTTCACTTCCGCCAAGGACTCTGCCACCTTGAGAGAAGGATGCGCTCTATGGAGTTGAGAAAGAAAGTGCGTCTCACTAGCTTCTTTCCTCTACTTCATAGACAGCAAAGGGGCTATGAAAGGCAGCACTGGCTTTTTGTTCTAGGACTTCTTCTTTACAAGCAGCTGCTGGATGTTTGGAAGGGGGTTTGGGATATGCAAAAATGAGAGGCTAAGATGGTAAGAGGGTAAGATGGAAGTCATCTGGCAAAAGCAGAGCTCACAAAAGGGCCAGCTGAGAAAGCTCTTGCTGCCTACAACTTCAACTGCACCCCTCAAAGCAGCAGCACACACGCTGCTCTCGGCACTTTCCTTCTCAGCTCTACGCACCATCCTAAGCCTTGCCTCTCCCACACTCAGGATCCAAAGACAACGGCACCAGGGACTGCTCACACACTAAAGGCACCAGGACAAAAGGCTCAGCAGCTTGGCCTTTGCATTCCCGCTGACAGCTCCACAGCTTGAACCCAGAGAACTGCCTGCTGCCAACAGCCTTTCCAATCACTCTGAGCACCTCATGACAAGGAGTGTGGGGAATGAATCTCCAGCAGCCTCCTGCCCCAGGCTGTCCCCCGGGAGCAGCCCTGCTCCAGGCCGTGACTGCCACCTGCACAGCCAAAGGACCCAGAGCCGGTGTTACACACCACGGCTGTGCCTGGCACAGAGACACCAGTGGCCACACAAGGGGCCATGGCACTGTCCACACACAGTCCCTGCTGCTGCTCCCCCAGCCGCTGGCACCAACTCCCAGCCACCCACTCCTAAAGCCACGGGGCCCACTGGGACACTGCGGGGGCTCGTGGAAGCCAGCGGCCATTGTGACACAGCGGGGCTGCACAGAGCCCACGGTGCTTTGTGACCCGTGGCTCCCAGGAGAGCCTTTGTGATGCTGGGGAACTACAAGGAAGCCTGGCTCCACTGTGACACCACCACAGAAGCTCAGGGGAGCCCTGGAGACCGTGCTGATGCTATGGAACCTGATGCAACCCTGCCTCCACTGTGACACCACAGAAGCTCGGGGAGCTCTGCAGACCGTGGGGATGCTGGCGAAGCTGACGGAACCCTGGGCACCACAGTGACGCTATGGAACCTGGTGGAACCGAGGGGCCACAGTGACACTGTGGGGCCTTTTGGAAGCAACAGGACCCTGGTGGGAAGCCACGGGATGATTAATCCTGCACGAACCTGCTCCAGGTGGGCTCCTCTCTCCCGGCTTCCACAGGTGCTGCTAGGATCCCACTCCGGCACTGGCTTGGCACGGGCTCACGGCTTCCTTTGGCAATGGCTCTGCTCCAGGATGGCATGCTGCAGAGAATGCAGGTAGATTTTGTGCTCACTCCTGGCATGCAGCTGGACAATAAAGCCTGATCCAGCCCCCCCTCAGCATATGTCCGGCTCTGGCATTGGGGCGGGGCAACTTTGGGAGCAGCCCCAGCCCTGCTCCTGCTCCCGGCTGGGCACTCAGCTGCTGGGACACAGGTGTGTCCTGATGCCACCGTCTACTCCTTTGAGAAGGGGAGGACAGAGTGCATCAGGGAGTTTGGTGTGGCTTACATGCGGCAAGGAGAAGGTGCAGCCCCAAACTGGCTTTCACTTCTAGAACCTTTTGCTATTGCGGGAGCAGCTGCTGGAGCTTTTCAACCGAGCTGCAAGAGTGAAAAGTGTGATGGCATGTCTATCTGAGAAGGAAGGTTCGGTGCCGCAGCCTGTTGTGCACAATTTATATGCTGATAAGAGAAGGGGGTGCTTTTGCAACGTTTTCCTTCCTGACACTTCTGTCTCTGTGAGCTTTAGCTGCTTGGACTCAGGGGTACCGAAGGTGTGTGAAAGTGACTGGGATGCGAGAATCATGTTGCACAGGGAACAGGGAAGGTCAGCAAATGTTTCCTGTCCTGGCACATCTCTCAGTCTGAACTGCAGCTGCAGATGCTTCACTTCCGCCAAGGACTCTGCCACCTTGAGAGAAGGATGCGCTCTATGGAGTTGAGAAAGAAAGTGCGTCTCACTAGCTTCTTTCCTCTACTTCATAGACAGCAAAGGGGCTATGAAAGGCAGCACTGGCTTTTTGTTCTAGGACTTCTTCTTTACAAGCAGCTGCTGGATGTTTGGAAGGGGGTTTGGGATATGCAAAAATGAGAGGCTAAGATGGTAAGAGGGTAAGATGGAAGTCATCTGGCAAAAGCAGAGCTCACAAAAGGGCCAGCTGAGAAAGCTCTTGCTGCCTACAACTTCAACTGCACCCCTCAAAGCAGCAGCACACACGCTGCTCTCGGCACTTTCCTTCTCAGCTCTACGCACCATCCTAAGCCTTGCCTCTCCCACACTCAGGATCCAAAGACAACGGCACCAGGGACTGCTCACACACTAAAGGCACCAGGACAAAAGGCTCAGCAGCTTGGCCTTTGCATTCCCGCTGACAGCTCCACAGCTTGAACCCAGAGAACTGCCTGCTGCCAACAGCCTTTCCAATCACTCTGAGCACCTCATGACAAGGAGTGTGGGGAATGAATCTCCAGCAGCCTCCTGCCCCAGGCTGTCCCCCGGGAGCAGCCCTGCTCCAGGCCGTGACTGCCACCTGCACAGCCAAAGGACCCAGAGCCGGTGTTACACACCACGGCTGTGCCTGGCACAGAGACACCAGTGGCCACACAAGTGGCCATGGCACTGTCCACACACAGTCCCTGCTGCTGCTCCCCCAGCCGCTGGCACCAACTCCCAGCCACCCACTCCTAAAGCCACGGGGCCCACTGGGACACTGCGGGGGCTCGTGGAAGCCAGCGGCCATTGTGACACAGCGGGGCTGCACAGAGCCCACGGTGCTTTGTGACCCGTGGCTCCCAGGAGAGCCTTTGTGATGCTGGGGAACTACAAGGAAGCCTGGCTCCACTGTGACACCACCACAGAAGCTCAGGGGAGCCCTGGAGACCGTGCTGATGCTATGGAACCTGATGCAACCCTGCCTCCACTGTGACACCACAGAAGCTCGGGGAGCTCTGCAGACCGTGGGGATGCTGGCGAAGCTGACGGAACCCTGGGCACCACAGTGACGCTATGGAACCTGGTGGAACCGAGGGGCCACAGTGACACTGTGGGGCCTTTTGGAAGCAACAGGACCCTGGTGGGAAGCCACGGGATGATTAATCCTGCACGAACCTGCTCCAGGTGGGCTCCTCTCTCCCGGCTTCCACAGGTGCTGCTAGGATCCCACTCCGGCACTGGCTTGGCACGGGCTCACGGCTTCCTTTGGCAATGGCTCTGCTCCAGGATGGCATGCTGCAGAGAATGCAGGTAGATTTTGTGCTCACTCCTGGCATGCAGCTGGACAATAAAGCCTGATCCAGCCCCCCCTCAGCATATGTCCGGCTCTGGCATTGGGGCGGGGCAACTTTGGGAGCAGCCCCAGCCCTGCTCCTGCTCCCGGCTGGGCACCCAGCTGCTGGGACACAGGTGTGTCCTGATGCCACCGTCTACTCCTTTGAGAAGGGGAGGACAGAGTGCATCAGGGAGTTTGGTGTGGCTTACATGCGGCAAGGAGAAGGTGCAGCCCCAAACTGGCTTTCACTTCTAGAACCTTTTGCTATTGCGGGAGCAGCTGCTGGAGCTTTTCAACCGAGCTGCAAGAGTGAAAAGTGTGATGGCATGTCTATCTGAGAAGGAAGGTTCGGTGCCGCAGCCTGTTGTGCACAATTTATATGCTGATAAGAGAAGGGGGTGCTTTTGCAACGTTTTCCTTCCTGACACTTCTGTCTCTGTGAGCTTTAGCTGCTTGGACTCAGGGGTACCGAAGGTGTGTGAAAGTGACTGGGATGCGAGAATCATGTTGCACAGGGAACAGGGAAGGTCAGCAAATGTTTCCTGTCCTGGCACATCTCTCAGTCTGAACTGCAGCTGCAGATGCTTCACTTCCGCCAAGGACTCTGCCACCTTGAGAGAAGGATGCGCTCTATGGAGTTGAGAAAGAAAGTGCGTCTCACTAGCTTCTTTCCTCTACTTCATAGACAGCAAAGGGGCTATGAAAGGCAGCACTGGCTTTTTGTTCTAGGACTTCTTCTTTACAAGCAGCTGCTGGATGTTTGGAAGGGGGTTTGGGATATGCAAAAATGAGAGGCTAAGATGGTAAGAGGGTAAGATGGAAGTCATCTGGCAAAAGCAGAGCTCACAAAAGGGCCAGCTGAGAAAGCTCTTGCTGCCTACAACTTCAACTGCACCCCTCAAAGCAGCAGCACACACGCTGCTCTCGGCACTTTCCTTCTCAGCTCTACGCACCATCCTAAGCCTTGCCTCTCCCACACTCAGGATCCAAAGACAACGGCACCAGGGACTGCTCACACACTAAAGGCACCAGGAAAAAAGGCTCACCAGCTTGGCCTTTGAATTCCCGCTGACAGCTCCACAGCTTGAACCCAGAGAACTGCACGCTGGCAACAGCCTTTCCAATCACTCTGAGCACCTCATGACAAGGAGCTGCAGCGTGTGGGGAATGAATCTCCAGCAGCCTCCTGCCCCAGGCTGTCCCCCGGGAGCAGCCCTGCTCCAGGCCGTGACTGCCACCTGCACAGCCAAAGGACCCAGAGCCGGTGTTACACACCACGGCTGTGCCTGGCACAGAGACACCAGTGGCCACACAAGTGGCCATGGCACTGTCCACACACAGTCCCTGCTGCTGCTCCCCCAGCCGCTGGCACCAACTCCCAGCCACCCACTCCTAAAGCCACGGGGCCCACTGGGACACTGCGGGGGCTTGTGGAAGCCAGCGGCCATTGTGACACAGCGGGGCTGCACAGAGCCCACGGTGCTTTGTGACCCGTGGCTCCCAGGAGAGCCTTTGTGATGCTGGGGAACTACAAGGAAGCCTGGCTCCTCTGTGACACCACCACAGAAGCTCAGGGGAGCCCTGGAGACCGTGCTGATGCTATGGAACCTGATGCAACCCTGCCTCCACTGTGACACCACAGAAGCTCTTGGAGCCCTGGAGACCGTGCTGATGCTATGGAACCTGATGCAACCCTGCCTCCACTGTGACACCACAGAAGCTCGGGGACCTCTGCAGACCGTGGGGATGCTGGCGAAGCTGACGGAACCCTGGGCACCACAGTGACGCTATGGAACCTGGTGGAACCAAGGGGCCACAGTGACACTGTGGGACCTTTTGGAAGCAACAGGACCCTGGTGGGAAGCCACGGGATGATTAATCCTGCACGAACCTGCTCCAGGTGGGCTCCTCTCTCCCGGCTTCCACAGGTGCTGCTAGGATCCCACTCCGGCACTGGCTTGGCACGGGCTCACGGCTTCCTTTGGCAATGGCTCTGCTCCAGGATGGCATGCTGCAGAGAATGCAGGTAGATTTTGTGCTCACTCCTGGCATGCAGCTGGACAATAAAGCCTGATCCAGCCCCCCCTCAGCATATGTCCGGCTCTGGCATTGGGGCGGGGCAACTTTGGGAGCAGCCCCAGCCCTGCTCCTGCTCCCAGCTGGGCACCCAGCTGCTGGGACACAGGTGTGTCCTGATGCCACCGTCTACTCCTTTGAGAAGGGGAGGACAGAGTGCATCAGGGAGTTTGGTGTGGCTTACATGCGGCAAGGAGAAGGTGCAGCCCCAAACTGGCTTTCACTTCTAGAACCTTTTGCTATTGCGGGAGCAGCTGCTGGAGCTTTTCAACCGAGCTGCAAGAGTGAAAAGTGTGATGGCATGTCTATCTGAGAAGGAAGGTTCGGTGCCGCAGCCTGTTGTGCACAATTTATATGCTGATAAGAGAAGGGGGTGCTTTTGCAACGTTTTCCTTCCTGACACTTCTGTCTCTGTGAGCTTTAGCTGCTTGGACTCAGGGGTACCGAAGGTATGTGAAAGTGACTGGAATGCGAGAATCATGTTGCACAGGGAACAGGGAAGGTCAGCAAATGTTTCCTGTCCTGGCACATCTCTCAGTCTGAACTGCAGCTGCAGATGCTTCACTTCCGCCAAGGACTCTGCCACCTTGAGAGAAGGATGCGCTCTATGGAGTTGAGAAAGAAAGTGCATCTCACTAGCTTCTTTCCTCTACTTCATAGACAGCAAAGGGGCTATGAAAGGCAGCACTGGCTTTTTGTTCTAGGACTTCTTCTTTACAAGCAGCTGCTGGATGTTTGGAAGGGGGTTTGGGATATGCAAAAATGAGAGGCTAAGATGGTAAGAGGGTAAGATGGAAGTCATCTGGCAAAAGCAGAGCTCACAAAAGGGCCAGCTGAGAAAGCTCTTGCTGCCTACAACTTCAACTGCACCCCTCAAAGCAGCAGCACACACGCTGCTCTCGGCACTTTCCTTCTCAGCTCTACGCACCATCCTAAGCCTTGCCTCTCCCACACTCAGGATCCAAAGACAACGGCACCAGGGACTGCTCACACACTAAAGGCACCAGGACAAAAGGCTCAGCAGCTTGGCCTTTGCATTCCCGCTGACAGCTCCACAGCTTGAACCCAGAGAACTGCCTGCTGCCAACAGCCTTTCCAATCACTCTGAGCACCTCATGACAAGGAGTGTGGGGAATGAATCTCCAGCAGCCTCCTGCCCCAGGCTGTCCCCCGGGAGCAGCCCTGCTCCAGGCCGTGACTGCCACCTGCACAGCCAAAGGACCCGGAGCCGGTGTTACACACCACGGCTGTGCCTGGCACAGAGACACCAGTGGCCACACAAGTGGCCATGGCACTGTCCACACACAGTCCCTGCTGCTGCTCCCCCAGCCGCTGGCACCAACTCCCAGCCACCCACTCCTAAAGCCACGGGGCCCACTGGGACACTGCGGGGGCTCGTGGAAGCCAGCGGCCATTGTGACACAGCGGGGCTGCACAGAGCCCACGGTGCTTTGTGACCCGTGGCTCCCAGGAGAGCCTTTGTGATGCTGGGGAACTACAAGGAAGCCTGGCTCCTCTGTGACACCACCACAGAAGCTCAGGGGAGCCCTGGAGACCGTGCTGATGCTATGGAACCTGATGCAACCCTGCCTCCTCTGTGACACCACAGAAGCTCTTGGAGCCCTGGAGACCGTGGTGATGCTATGGAACCTGATGCAACCCTGCCTCCTCTGTGACACCACAGAACCTCTGGGAGCCCTGGAGACCGTGCTGATGCTATGGAACCTGATGCAACCCTGTCTCCTCTGTGACACCACAGAAGATCAGATAGCCCTGGAGACTGTGGTGATGCTATGGAACCTGATGCAACCCTGCCTCCACTGTGACACCACAGAACCTCTGGGAGCCCTGGAGACCGTGCTGATGCTATGGAACCTGATGCAACCCTGCCTCCACTGTGACACCACAGAAGCTCGGGGAGCTCTGCAGACCGTGGGGATGCTGGCGAAGCTGACGGAACCCTGGGCACCACAGTGACGCTATGGAACCTGGTGGAACCGAGGGGCCACAGTGACACTGTGGGGCCTTTTGGAAGCAACAGGACCCTGGTGGGAAGCCACGGGATGATTAATCCTGCACGAACCTGCTCCAGGTGGGCTCCTCTCTCCCGGCTTCCACAGGTGCTGCTAGGATCCCACTCCGGCACTGGCTTGGCACGGGCTCACGGCTTCCTTTGGCAATGGCTCTGCTCCAGGATGGCATGCTGCAGAGAATGCAGGTAGATTTTGTGCTCACTCCTGGCATGCAGCTGGACAATAAAGCCTGATCCAGCCCCCCCTCAGCATATGTCCGGCTCTGGCATTGGGGCGGGGCAACTTTGGGAGCAGCCCCAGCCCTGCTCCTGCTCCCGGCTGGGCACCCAGCTGCTGGGACACAGGTGTGTCCTGATGCCACCGTCTACTCCTTTGAGAAGGGGAGGACAGAGTGCATCAGGGAGTTTGGTGTGGCTTACATGCGGGAAGGAGAAGGTGCAGCCCCAAACTGGCTTTCACTTCTAGAACCTTTTGCTATTGCGGGAGCAGCTGCTGGAGCTTTTCAACCGAGCTGCAAGAGTGAAAAGTGTGATGGCATGTCTATCTGAGAAGGAAGGTTCGGTGCCGCAGCCTGTTGTGCACAATTTATATGCTGATAAGAGAAGGGGGTGCTTTTGCAACGTTTTCCTTCCTGACACTTCTGTCTCTGTGAGCTTTAGCTGCTTGGACTCAGGGGTACCGAAGGTGTGTGAAAGTGACTGGGATGCGAGAATCATGTTGCACAGGGAACAGGGAAGGTCAGCAAATGTTTCCTGTCCTGGCACATCTCTCAGTCTGAACTGCAGCTGCAGATGCTTCACTTCCGCCAAGGACTCTGCCACCTTGAGAGAAGGATGCGCTCTATGGAGTTGAGAAAGAAAGTGCGTCTCACTAGCTTCTTTCCTCTACTTCATAGACAGCAAAGGGGCTATGAAAGGCAGCACTGGCTTTTTGTTCTAGGACTTCTTCTTTACAAGCAGCTGCTGGATGTTTGGAAGGGGGTTTGGGATATGCAAAAATGAGAGGCTAAGATGGTAAGAGGGTAAGATGGAAGTCATCTGGCAAAAGCAGAGCTCACAAAAGGGCCAGCTGAGAAAGCTCTTGCTGCCTACAACTTCAACTGCACCCCTCAAAGCAGCAGCACACACGCTGCTCTCGGCACTTTCCTTCTCAGCTCTACGCACCATCCTAAGCCTTGCCTCTCCCACACTCAGGATCCAAAGACAACGGCACCAGGGACTGCTCACACACTAAAGGCACCAGGAAAAAAGGCTCACCAGCTTGGCCTTTGCATTCCCGCTGACAGCTCCACAGCTTGAACCCAGAGAACTGCCTGCTGCCAACAGCCTTTCCAATCACTCTGAGCACCTCATGACAAGGAGTGTGGGGAATGAATCTCCAGCAGCCTCCTGCCCCAGGCTGTCCCCCGGGAGCAGCCCTGCTCCAGGCCGTGACTGCCACCTGCACAGCCAAAGGACCCGGAGCCGGTGTTACACACCACGGCTGTGCCTGGCACAGAGACACCAGTGGCCACACAAGTGGCCATGGCACTGTCCACACACAGTCCCTGCTGCTGCTCCCCCAGCCGCTGGCACCAACTCCCAGCCACCCACTCCTAAAGCCACGGGGCCCACTGGGACACTGCGGGGGCTCGTGGAAGCCAGCGGCCATTGTGACACAGCGGGGCTGCACAGAGCCCACGGTGCTTTGTGACCCGTGGCTCCCAGGAGAGCCTTTGTGATGCTGGGGAACTACAAGGAAGCCTGGCTCCTCTGTGACACCACCACAGAAGCTCAGGGGAGCCCTGGAGACCGTGCTGATGCTATGGAACCTGATGCAACCCTGCCTCCACTGTGACACCACAGAAGCTCGGGGAGCTCTGCAGACCGTGGGGATGCTGGCGAAGCTGACGGAACCCTGGGCACCACAGTGACGCTATGGAACCTGGTGGAACCGAGGGGCCACAGTGACACTGTGGGGCCTTTTGGAAGCAACAGGACCCTGGTGGGAAGCCACGGGATGATTAATCCTGCACGAACCTGCTCCAGGTGGGCTCCTCTCTCCCGGCTTCCACAGGTGCTGCTAGGATCCCACTCCGGCACTGGCTTGGCACGGGCTCACGGCTTCCTTTGGCAATGGCTCTGCTCCAGGATGGCATGCTGCAGAGAATGCAGGTAGATTTTGTGCTCACTCCTGGCATGCAGCTGGACAATAAAGCCTGATCCAGCCCCCCCTCAGCATATGTCCGGCTCTGGCATTGGGGCGGGGCAACTTTGGGAGCAGCCCCAGCCCTGCTCCTGCTCCCGGCTGGGCACCCAGCTGCTGGGACACAGGTGTGTCCTGATGCCACCGTCTACTCCTTTGAGAAGGGGAGGACAGAGTGCATCAGGGAGTTTGGTGTGGCTTACATGCGGCAAGGAGAAGGTGCAGCCCCAAACTGGCTTTCACTTCTAGAACCTTTTGCTATTGCGGGAGCAGCTGCTGGAGCTTTTCAACCAAGCTGCAAGAGTGAAAAGTGTGATGGCATGTCTATCTGAGAAGGAAGGTTCGGTGCCGCAGCCTGTTGTGCACAATTTATATGCTGATAAGAGAAGGGGGTGCTTTTGCAACGTTTTCCTTCCTGACACTTCTGTCTCTGTGAGCTTTAGCTGCTTGGACTCAGGGGTACCGAAGGTGTGTGAAAGTGACTGGGATGCGAGAATCATGTTGCACAGGGAACAGGGAAGGTCAGCAAATGTTTCCTGTCCTGGCACATCTCTCAGTCTGAACTGCAGCTGCAGATGCTTCACTTCCGCCAAGGACTCTGCCACCTTGAGAGAAGGATGCGCTCTATGGAGTTGAGAAAGAAAGTGCGTCTCACTAGCTTCTTTCCTCTACTTCATAGACAGCAAAGGGGCTATGAAAGGCAGCACTGGCTTTTTGTTCTAGGACTTCTTCTTTACAAGCAGCTGCTGGATGTTTGGAAGGGGGTTTGGGATATGCAAAAATGAGAGGCTAAGATGGTAAGAGGGTAAGATGGAAGTCATCTGGCAAAAGCAGAGCTCACAAAAGGGCCAGCTGAGAAAGCTCTTGCTGCCTACAACTTCAACTGCACCCCTCAAAGCAGCAGCACACACGCTGCTCTCGGCACTTTCCTTCTCAGCTCTACGCACCATCCTAAGCCTTGCCTCTCCCACACTCAGGATCCAAAGACAACGGCACCAGGGACTGCTCACACACTAAAGGCACCAGGACAAAAGGCTCACCAGCTTGGCCTTTGCATTCCCGCTGACAGCTCCACAGCTTGAACCCAGAGAACTGCCTGCTGCCAACAGCCTTTCCAATCACTCTGAGCACCTCATGACAAGGAGTGTGGGGAATGAATCTCCAGCAGTCTCCTGCCCCAGGCTGTCCCCCGGGAGCAGCCCTGCTCCAGGCCGTGACTGCCACCTGCACAGCCAAAGGACCCAGAGCCGGTGTTACACACCACGGCTGTGCCTGGCACAGAGACACCAGTGGCCACACAAGTGGCCATGGCACTGTCCACACACAGTCCCTGCTGCTGCTCCCCCAGCCGCTGGCACCAACTCCCAGCCACCCACTCCTAAAGCCACGGGGCCCACTGGGACACTGCGGGGGCTTGTGGAAGCCAGCGGCCATTGTGACACAGCGGGGCTGCACAGAGCCCACGGTGCTTTGTGACCCGTGGCTCCCAGGAGAGCCTTTGTGATGCTGGGGAACTACAAGGAAGCCTGGCTCCTCTGTGACACCACCACAGAAGCTCAGGGGAGCCCTGGAGACCGTGCTGATGCTATGGAACCTGATGCAACCCTGCCTCCTCTGTGACACCACAGAAGCTCTTGGAGCCCTGGAGACCGTGGTGATGCTATGGAACCTGATGCAACCCTGCCTCCTCTGTGACACCACAGAACCTCTGGGAGCCCTGGAGACCGTGCTGATGCTATGGAACCTGATGCAACCCTGCCTCCTCTGTGACACCACAGAACCTCTGGGAGCCCTGGAGACCGTGCTGATGCTATGGAACCTGATGCAACCCTGTCTCCTCTGTGACACCACAGAAGATCAGATAGCCCTGGAGACTGTGGTGATGCTATGGAACCTGATGCAACCCTGCCTCCACTGTGACACCACAGAACCTCTGGGAGCCCTGGAGACCGTGCTGATGCTATGGAACCTGATGCAACCCTGCCTCCACTGTGACACCACAGAAGCTCGGGGAGCTCTGCAGACCGTGGGGATGCTGGCGAAGCTGACGGAACCCTGGGCACCACAGTGACGCTATGGAACCTGGTGGAACCGAGGGGCCACAGTGACACTGTGGGGCCTTTTGGAAGCAACAGGACCCTGGTGGGAAGCCACGGGATGATTAATCCTGCACGAACCTGCTCCAGGTGGGCTCCTCTCTCCCGGCTTCCACAGGTGCTGCTAGGATCCCACTCCGGCACTGGCTTGGCACGGGCTCACGGCTTCCTTTGGCAATGGCTCTGCTCCAGGATGGCATGCTGCAGAGAATGCAGGTAGATTTTGTGCTCACTCCTGGCATGCAGCTGGACAATAAAGCCTGATCCAGCCCCCCCTCAGCATATGTCCGGCTCTGGCATTGGGGCGGGGCAACTTTGGGAGCAGCCCCAGCCCTGCTCCTGCTCCCGGCTGGGCACCCAGCTGCTGGGACACAGGTGTGTCCTGATGCCACCGTCTACTCCTTTGAGAAGGGGAGGACAGAGTGCATCAGGGAGTTTGGTGTGGCTTACATGCGGCAAGGAGAAGGTGCAGCCCCAAACTGGCTTTCACTTCTAGAACCTTTTGCTATTGCGGGAGCAGCTGCTGGAGCTTTTCAACCGAGCTGCAAGAGTGAAAAGTGTGATGGCATGTCTATCTGAGAAGGAAGGTTCGGTGCCGCAGCCTGTTGTGCACAATTTATATGCTGATAAGAGAAGGGGGTGCTTTTGCAACGTTTTCCTTCCTGACACTTCTGTCTCTGTGAGCTTTAGCTGCTTGGACTCAGGGGTACCGAAGGTGTGTGAAAGTGACTGGGATGCGAGAATCATGTTGCACAGGGAACAGGGAAGGTCAGCAAATGTTTCCTGTCCTGGCACATCTCTCAGTCTGAACTGCAGCTGCAGATGCTTCACTTCCGCCAAGGACTCTGCCACCTTGAGAGAAGGATGCGCTCTATGGAGTTGAGAAAGAAAGTGCGTCTCACTAGCTTCTTTCCTCTACTTCATAGACAGCAAAGGGGCTATGAAAGGCAGCACTGGCTTTTTGTTCTAGGACTTCTTCTTTACAAGCAGCTGCTGGATGTTTGGAAGGGGGTTTGGGATATGCAAAAATGAGAGGCTAAGATGGTAAGAGGGTAAGATGGAAGTCATCTGGCAAAAGCAGAGCTCACAAAAGGGCCAGCTGAGAAAGCTCTTGCTGCCTACAACTTCAACTGCACCCCTCAAAGCAGCAGCACACACGCTGCTCTCGGCACTTTCCTTCTCAGCTCTACGCACCATCCTAAGCCTTGCCTCTCCCACACTCAGGATCCAAAGACAACGGCACCAGGGACTGCTCACACACTAAAGGCACCAGGACAAAAGGCTCAGCAGCTTGGCCTTTGCATTCCCGCTGACAGCTCCACAGCTTGAACCCAGAGAACTGCCTGCTGCCAACAGCCTTTCCAATCACTCTGAGCACCTCATGACAAGGAGTGTGGGGAATGAATCTCCAGCAGCCTCCTGCCCCAGGCTGTCCCCCGGGAGCAGCCCTGCTCCAGGCCGTGACTGCCACCTGCACAGCCAAAGGACCCAGAGCCGGTGTTACACACCACGGCTGTGCCTGGCACAGAGACACCAGTGGCCACACAAGTGGCCATGGCACTGTCCACACACAGTCCCTGCTGCTGCTCCCCCAGCCGCTGGCACCAACTCCCAGCCACCCACTCCTAAAGCCACGGGGCCCACTGGGACACTGCGGGGGCTCGTGGAAGCCAGCGGCCATTGTGACACAGCGGGGCTGCACAGAGCCCACGGTGCTTTGTGACCCGTGGCTCCCAGGAGAGCCTTTGTGATGCTGGGGAACTACAAGGAAGCCTGGCTCCACTGTGACACCACCACAGAAGCTCAGGGGAGCCCTGGAGACCGTGCTGATGCTATGGAACCTGATGCAACCCTGCCTCCACTGTGACACCACAGAAGCTCGGGGAGCTCTGCAGACCGTGGGGATGCTGGCGAAGCTGACGGAACCCTGGGCACCACAGTGACGCTATGGAACCTGGTGGAACCGAGGGGCCACAGTGACACTGTGGGGCCTTTTGGAAGCAACAGGACCCTGGTGGGAAGCCACGGGATGATTAATCCTGCACGAACCTGCTCCAGGTGGGCTCCTCTCTCCCGGCTTCCACAGGTGCTGCTAGGATCCCACTCCGGCACTGGCTTGGCACGGGCTCACGGCTTCCTTTGGCAATGGCTCTGCTCCAGGATGGCATGCTGCAGAGAATGCAGGTAGATTTTGTGCTCACTCCTGGCATGCAGCTGGACAATAAAGCCTGATCCAGCCCCCCCTCAGCATATGTCCGGCTCTGGCATTGGGGCGGGGCAACTTTGGGAGCAGCCCCAGCCCTGCTCCTGCTCCCGGCTGGGCACTCAGCTGCTGGGACACAGGTGTGTCCTGATGCCACCGTCTACTCCTTTGAGAAGGGGAGGACAGAGTGCATCAGGGAGTTTGGTGTGGCTTACATGCGGCAAGGAGAAGGTGCAGCCCCAAACTGGCTTTCACTTCTAGAACCTTTTGCTATTGCGGGAGCAGCTGCTGGAGCTTTTCAACCGAGCTGCAAGAGTGAAAAGTGTGATGGCATGTCTATCTGAGAAGGAAGGTTCGGTGCCGCAGCCTGTTGTGCACAATTTATATGCTGATAAGAGAAGGGGGTGCTTTTGCAACGTTTTCCTTCCTGACACTTCTGTCTCTGTGAGCTTTAGCTGCTTGGACTCAGGGGTACCGAAGGTGTGTGAAAGTGACTGGGATGCGAGAATCATGTTGCACAGGGAACAGGGAAGGTCAGCAAATGTTTCCTGTCCTGGCACATCTCTCAGTCTGAACTGCAGCTGCAGATGCTTCACTTCCGCCAAGGACTCTGCCACCTTGAGAGAAGGATGCGCTCTATGGAGTTGAGAAAGAAAGTGCGTCTCACTAGCTTCTTTCCTCTACTTCATAGACAGCAAAGGGGCTATGAAAGGCAGCACTGGCTTTTTGTTCTAGGACTTCTTCTTTACAAGCAGCTGCTGGATGTTTGGAAGGGGGTTTGGGATATGCAAAAATGAGAGGCTAAGATGGTAAGAGGGTAAGATGGAAGTCATCTGGCAAAAGCAGAGCTCACAAAAGGGCCAGCTGAGAAAGCTCTTGCTGCCTACAACTTCAACTGCACCCCTCAAAGCAGCAGCACACACGCTGCTCTCGGCACTTTCCTTCTCAGCTCTACGCACCATCCTAAGCCTTGCCTCTCCCACACTCAGGATCCAAAGACAACGGCACCAGGGACTGCTCACACACTAAAGGCACCAGGACAAAAGGCTCAGCAGCTTGGCCTTTGCATTCCCGCTGACAGCTCCACAGCTTGAACCCAGAGAACTGCCTGCTGCCAACAGCCTTTCCAATCACTCTGAGCACCTCATGACAAGGAGTGTGGGGAATGAATCTCCAGCAGCCTCCTGCCCCAGGCTGTCCCCCGGGAGCAGCCCTGCTCCAGGCCGTGACTGCCACCTGCACAGCCAAAGGACCCAGAGCCGGTGTTACACACCACGGCTGTGCCTGGCACAGAGACACCAGTGGCCACACAAGTGGCCATGGCACTGTCCACACACAGTCCCTGCTGCTGCTCCCCCAGCCGCTGGCACCAACTCCCAGCCACCCACTCCTAAAGCCACGGGGCCCACTGGGACACTGCGGGGGCTCGTGGAAGCCAGCGGCCATTGTGACACAGCGGGGCTGCACAGAGCCCACGGTGCTTTGTGACCCGTGGCTCCCAGGAGAGCCTTTGTGATGCTGGGGAACTACAAGGAAGCCTGGCTCCTCTGTGACACCACCACAGAAGCTCAGGGGAGCCCTGGAGACCGTGCTGATGCTATGGAACCTGATGCAACCCTGCCTCCACTGTGACACCACAGAAGCTCGGGGAGCTCTGCAGACCGTGGGGATGCTGGCGAAGCTGACGGAACCCTGGGCACCACAGTGACGCTATGGAACCTGGTGGAACCGAGGGGCCACAGTGACACTGTGGGGCCTTTTGGAAGCAACAGGACCCTGGTGGGAAGCCACGGGATGATTAATCCTGCACGAACCTGCTCCAGGTGGGCTCCTCTCTCCCGGCTTCCACAGGTGCTGCTAGGATCCCACTCCGGCACTGGCTTGGCACGGGCTCACGGCTTCCTTTGGCAATGGCTCTGCTCCAGGATGGCATGCTGCAGAGAATGCAGGTAGATTTTGTGCTCACTCCTGGCATGCAGCTGGACAATAAAGCCTGATCCAGCCCCCCCTCAGCATATGTCCGGCTCTGGCATTGGGGCGGGGCAACTTTGGGAGCAGCCCCAGCCCTGCTCCTGCTCCCGGCTGGGCACTCAGCTGCTGGGACACAGGTGTGTCCTGATGCCACCGTCTACTCCTTTGAGAAGGGGAGGACAGAGTGCATCAGGGAGTTTGGTGTGGCTTACATGCGGCAAGGAGAAGGTGCAGCCCCAAACTGGCTTTCACTTCTAGAACCTTTTGCTATTGCGGGAGCAGCTGCTGGAGCTTTTCAACCGAGCTGCAAGAGTGAAAAGTGTGATGGCATGTCTATCTGAGAAGGAAGGTTCGGTGCCGCAGCCTGTTGTGCACAATTTATATGCTGATAAGAGAAGGGGGTGCTTTTGCAACGTTTTCCTTCCTGACACTTCTGTCTCTGTGAGCTTTAGCTGCTTGGACTCAGGGGTACCGAAGGTGTGTGAAAGTGACTGGGATGCGAGAATCATGTTGCACAGGGAACAGGGAAGGTCAGCAAATGTTTCCTGTCCTGGCACATCTCTCAGTCTGAACTGCAGCTGCAGATGCTTCACTTCCGCCAAGGACTCTGCCACCTTGAGAGAAGGATGCGCTCTATGGAGTTGAGAAAGAAAGTGCGTCTCACTAGCTTCTTTCCTCTACTTCATAGACAGCAAAGGGGCTATGAAAGGCAGCACTGGCTTTTTGTTCTAGGACTTCTTCTTTACAAGCAGCTGCTGGATGTTTGGAAGGGGGTTTGGGATATGCAAAAATGAGAGGCTAAGATGGTAAGAGGGTAAGATGGAAGTCATCTGGCAAAAGCAGAGCTCACAAAAGGGCCAGCTGAGAAAGCTCTTGCTGCCTACAACTTCAACTGCACCCCTCAAAGCAGCAGCACACACGCTGCTCTCGGCACTTTCCTTCTCAGCTCTACGCACCATCCTAAGCCTTGCCTCTCCCACACTCAGGATCCAAAGACAACGGCACCAGGGACTGCTCACACACTAAAGGCACCAGGAAAAAAGGCTCACCAGCTTGGCCTTTGCATTCCCGCTGACAGCTCCACAGCTTGAACCCAGAGAACTGCACGCTGGCAACAGCCTTTCCAATCACTCTGAGCACCTCATGACAAGGAGCTGCAGCGTGTGGGGAATGAATCTCCAGCAGCCTCCTGCCCCAGGCTGTCCCCCGGGAGCAGCCCTGCTCCAGGCCGTGACTGCCACCTGCACAGCCAAAGGACCCGGAGCCGGTGTTACACACCACGGCTGTGCCTGGCACAGAGACACCAGTGGCCACACAAGTGGCCATGGCACTGTCCACACACAGTCCCTGCTGCTGCTCCCCCAGCCGCTGGCACCAACTCCCAGCCACCCACTCCTAAAGCCACGGGGCCCACTGGGACACTGCGGGGGCTTGTGGAAGCCAGCGGCCATTGTGACACAGCGGGGCTGCACAGAGCCCACGGTGCTTTGTGACCCGTGGCTCCCAGGAGAGCCTTTGTGATGCTGGGGAACTACAAGGAAGCCTGGCTCCTCTGTGACACCACCACAGAAGCTCAGGGGAGCCCTGGAGACCGTGCTGATGCTATGGAACCTGATGCAACCCTGCCTCCACTGTGACACCACAGAAGCTCTTGGAGCCCTGGAGACCGTGCTGATGCTATGGAACCTGATGCAACCCTGCCTCCACTGTGACACCACAGAAGCTCGGGGACCTCTGCAGACCGTGGGGATGCTGGCGAAGCTGACGGAACCCTGGGCACCACAGTGACGCTATGGAACCTGGTGGAACCAAGGGGCCACAGTGACACTGTGGGACCTTTTGGAAGCAACAGGACCCTGGTGGGAAGCCACGGGATGATTAATCCTGCACGAACCTGCTCCAGGTGGGCTCCTCTCTCCCGGCTTCCACAGGTGCTGCTAGGATCCCACTCCGGCACTGGCTTGGCACGGGCTCACGGCTTCCTTTGGCAATGGCTCTGCTCCAGGATGGCATGCTGCAGAGAATGCAGGTAGATTTTGTGCTCACTCCTGGCATGCAGCTGGACAATAAAGCCTGATCCAGCCCCCCCTCAGCATATGTCCGGCTCTGGCATTGGGGCGGGGCAACTTTGGGAGCAGCCCCAGCCCTGCTCCTGCTCCCAGCTGGGCACCCAGCTGCTGGGACACAGGTGTGTCCTGATGCCACCGTCTACTCCTTTGAGAAGGGGAGGACAGAGTGCATCAGGGAGTTTGGTGTGGCTTACATGCGGCAAGGAGAAGGTGCAGCCCCAAACTGGCTTTCACTTCTAGAACCTTTTGCTATTGCGGGAGCAGCTGCTGGAGCTTTTCAACCGAGCTGCAAGAGTGAAAAGTGTGATGGCATGTCTATCTGAGAAGGAAGGTTCGGTGCCGCAGCCTGTTGTGCACAATTTATATGCTGATAAGAGAAGGGGGTGCTTTTGCAACGTTTTCCTTCCTGACACTTCTGTCTCTGTGAGCTTTAGCTGCTTGGACTCAGGGGTACCGAAGGTATGTGAAAGTGACTGGAATGCGAGAATCATGTTGCACAGGGAACAGGGAAGGTCAGCAAATGTTTCCTGTCCTGGCACATCTCTCAGTCTGAACTGCAGCTGCAGATGCTTCACTTCCGCCAAGGACTCTGCCACCTTGAGAGAAGGATGCGCTCTATGGAGTTGAGAAAGAAAGTGCATCTCACTAGCTTCTTTCCTCTACTTCATAGACAGCAAAGGGGCTATGAAAGGCAGCACTGGCTTTTTGTTCTAGGACTTCTTCTTTACAAGCAGCTGCTGGATGTTTGGAAGGGGGTTTGGGATATGCAAAAATGAGAGGCTAAGATGGTAAGAGGGTAAGATGGAAGTCATCTGGCAAAAGCAGAGCTCACAAAAGGGCCAGCTGAGAAAGCTCTTGCTGCCTACAACTTCAACTGCACCCCTCAAAGCAGCAGCACACACGCTGCTCTCGGCACTTTCCTTCTCAGCTCTACGCACCATCCTAAGCCTTGCCTCTCCCACACTCAGGATCCAAAGACAACGGCACCAGGGACTGCTCACACACTAAAGGCACCAGGACAAAAGGCTCACCAGCTTGGCCTTTGCATTCCCGCTGACAGCTCCACAGCTTGAACCCAGAGAACTGCCTGCTGCCAACAGCCTTTCCAATCACTCTGAGCACCTCATGACAAGGAGTGTGGGGAATGAATCTCCAGCAGCCTCCTGCCCCAGGCTGTCCCCCGGGAGCAGCCCTGCTCCAGGCCGTGACTGCCACCTGCACAGCCAAAGGACCCGGAGCCGGTGTTACACACCACGGCTGTGCCTGGCACAGAGACACCAGTGGCCACACAAGTGGCCATGGCACTGTCCACACACAGTCCCTGCTGCTGCTCCCCCAGCCGCTGGCACCAACTCCCAGCCACCCACTCCTAAAGCCACGGGGCCCACTGGGACACTGCGGGGGCTCGTGGAAGCCAGCGGCCATTGTGACACAGCGGGGCTGCACAGAGCCCACGGTGCTTTGTGACCCGTGGCTCCCAGGAGAGCCTTTGTGATGCTGGGGAACTACAAGGAAGCCTGGCTCCTCTGTGACACCACCACAGAAGCTCAGGGGAGCCCTGGAGACCGTGCTGATGCTATGGAACCTGATGCAACCCTGTCTCCTCTGTGACACCACAGAAGATCAGATAGCCCTGGAGACTGTGGTGATGCTATGGAACCTGATGCAACCCTGCCTCCACTGTGACACCACAGAACCTCTGGGAGCCCTGGAGACCGTGCTGATGCTATGGAACCTGATGCAACCCTGCCTCCACTGTGACACCACAGAAGCTCGGGGAGCTCTGCAGACCGTGGGGATGCTGGCGAAGCTGACGGAACCCTGGGCACCACAGTGACGCTATGGAACCTGGTGGAACCGAGGGGCCACAGTGACACTGTGGGGCCTTTTGGAAGCAACAGGACCCTGGTGGGAAGCCACGGGATGATTAATCCTGCACGAACCTGCTCCAGGTGGGCTCCTCTCTCCCGGCTTCCACAGGTGCTGCTAGGATCCCACTCCGGCACTGGCTTGGCACGGGCTCACGGCTTCCTTTGGCAATGGCTCTGCTCCAGGATGGCATGCTGCAGAGAATGCAGGTAGATTTTGTGCTCACTCCTGGCATGCAGCTGGACAATAAAGCCTGATCCAGCCCCCCCTCAGCATATGTCCGGCTCTGGCATTGGGGCGGGGCAACTTTGGGAGCAGCCCCAGCCCTGCTCCTGCTCCCGGCTGGGCACCCAGCTGCTGGGACACAGGTGTGTCCTGATGCCACCGTCTACTCCTTTGAGAAGGGGAGGACAGAGTGCATCAGGGAGTTTGGTGTGGCTTACATGCGGGAAGGAGAAGGTGCAGCCCCAAACTGGCTTTCACTTCTAGAACCTTTTGCTATTGCGGGAGCAGCTGCTGGAGCTTTTCAACCGAGCTGCAAGAGTGAAAAGTGTGATGGCATGTCTATCTGAGAAGGAAGGTTCGGTGCCGCAGCCTGTTGTGCACAATTTATATGCTGATAAGAGAAGGGGGTGCTTTTGCAACGTTTTCCTTCCTGACACTTCTGTCTCTGTGAGCTTTAGCTGCTTGGACTCAGGGGTACCGAAGGTGTGTGAAAGTGACTGGGATGCGAGAATCATGTTGCACAGGGAACAGGGAAGGTCAGCAAATGTTTCCTGTCCTGGCACATCTCTCAGTCTGAACTGCAGCTGCAGATGCTTCACTTCCGCCAAGGACTCTGCCACCTTGAGAGAAGGATGCGCTCTATGGAGTTGAGAAAGAAAGTGCGTC